>NC_142804.1:73232357-73569857 GCF_049724085.1 Artemia sp. Qi Xiang Cuo
AGTTGGAATATTTCAGTAGTGTTTGGTTGTGGTTTACCTTGTCACAGTTACATTTTCTTGATTTTTCAAAGTTCATTTTGAATTTCTTTCGTTGAAATGCAAGAGTTGGAATATTTCAGTAGTGTTTGGTTGTGGTTTACCTTGTCACAGTTACATTTTCTTGATTTTTCAAAGTTCATTTTGAATTTCTTTCGTTGAAATGCAAGAGTTGGAATATTTCAGTAGTGTTTGGTTGTGGTTTACCTTGTCACAGTTACATTTTCTTGATTTTTCAAAGTTCATTTTGAATTTCTTTCGTTGAAATGCAACAGTTGGAATATTTCAGTAGTGTTTGGTTATGGTTTACCTTGTCACAGTTACATTTTCTTGATTTTTCAAAGTTCATTTTGAATTTCTTTCGTTGAAATGCAAGAGTTGGAATATTTCAGTAGTGTTTGGTTGTGGTTTACCTTGTCACAGTTACATTTTCTTGATTTTTCAAAGTTCATTTTGAATTTCTTCGTTGAAATGCAAGAGTTGGAATATTTCAGTAGTGTTTGGTTGTGGTTTACCTTGTCACAGTTACATTTTCTTGATTTTTCAAAGTTCATTTTGAATTTCTTTCGTTGAAATGCAAGAGTTGGAATATTTCAGTAGTGTTTGGTTGTGGTTTACCTTGTCACAGTTACATTTTCTTGATTTTTCAAAGTTCATTTTGAATTTCTTTCGTTGAAATGCAAGAGTTGGAATATTTCAGTAGTGTTTGGTTGTGGTTTACCTTGTCACAGTTACATTTTCTTGATTTTTCAAAGTTCATTTTGAATTTCTTTCGTTGAAATGCAAGAGTTGGAATATTTCAGTAGTGTTTGGTTGTGGTTTACCTTGTCACAGTTACATTTTCTTGATTTTTCAAAGTTCATTTTGAATTTCTTTCGTTGAAATGCAAGAGTTGGAATATTTCAGTAGTGTTTGGTTGTGGTTTACCTTGTCACAGTTACATTTTCTTGATTTTTCAAAGTTCATTTTGAATTTCTTTCGTTGAAATGCAAGAGTTGGAATATTTCAGTAGTGTTTGGTTGTGGTTTACCTTGTCACAGTTACATTTTCTTGATTTTTCAAAGTTCATTTTGAATTTCTTCGTTGAAATGCAAGAGTTGGAATATTTCAGTAGTGTTTGGTTGTGGTTTACCTTGTCACAGTTACATTTTCTTGATTTTTCAAAGTTCATTTTGAATTTCTTTCGTTGAAATGCAAGAGTTGGAATATTTCAGTAGTGTTTGGTTGTGGTTTACCTTGTCACAGTTACATTTTCTTGATTTTTCAAAGTTCTTTTTGAATTTCTTTCGTTGAAATGCATGAGATGGAATATTTCAGTAGTTTCTGCTTATTGTTTAAATTGTCACAGTTACATTTTCATGATTTATCAAAGTCCATTTTGAATTTAGATCATTGAAAAGAATGAGTTGGACTATTTCACTAGTGTGTGTTTATGATACACCTTGTCACAGTTACATTTCCTGATTTTTCAAAGTTCATTTTGAATTTCTTTCGTTGAAATGCAAGAGTTGGACTATTTCAGTAGTGTTTGGTTATGGTTTACCATGTCACAGTTACATTTTCTTGATTTTTCAAAGTTCATTTTGTATTTCTGTCCTTGAAATGCCAGAGTTGGAATCTGTTAGTAGTGTGTGGTTATTGTTTACCATGTCACAGTTGCATTTTCATGATTTTTCAAAGTTCATTTTGAATTTCTTTCGTTGAAATGCAAGAGTTGGAATATTTCAGTAGAGTTTGGTTATGGTTTAACTTGTCACAGTTACATTTTATTGATTTTTATTTTTTAATTTTTAAATTATTTCGTTTAAATTCAAGAGATGTAATATTTCAGTAGTGTATGGTCGTGGTTTACCTTGTCACAGTTACATTTTCTTGATTTTTAAAAGTTCATTTTGAATTTCATTCATTGAAATGCAAGAGTTGGAATATTTCAGCAGTGTATGGTTGTGGTTTACCTTGTCACAGTTACATTTTCTTGATTTTTCAAAGTTCATTTTGAGTTTCTTTCGTTGAAATGCAAGAGCTGGAATATTTCAGTAGTGTATGGTCTTTGTTTACCTTGTCAAAGTTACATTTTCTTGATTTTTCAAACTTCATTTTGAATTTCTTTCGTTGAAATGCAAGAGTTGGAATATTTCACTAGTGTTTGGTTGTGGTTTACCTTGTCACAATTACATTTTCTTGATTTTTCAAAGTTAATTTTTGAATTTATTTCGTTGAAAAGCAAGAGTTGGAATATTTCAGTAATGTTTGCTTGTGGTTTACCTTGTCAGAGTTACATTTTTTGATTTTTCAAAGTTCATTTGAATTTCTTTCTTTGAAATGCAAGAGTTTGAATATTTCATCAGTGATTGTTTGTTGTTTACCTTTTCACAGTTTCATTTTATTGATTTTTCAAATTTCATTTTGAATTTCATTCGTTGAAATGCAAGAGTTGGAATATTTCAGTAGTGTTTGGTTGTGGTTTACCTTATCACAGTTACATTTTCTTGATTCTTCAAAGTTCATTTTGAATTTCTTTAGTTGAAATGCAAGATTTGGAATATTTCAGTGGTGTTTGGTTGGGGTTTACCTTGTCACAGTTACATTTTCTTGATTTTTCAAAGTTCATTTTGAATTTCTTTCGTTGAAATGCAAGAGTTGGAATATTTCAGAAGTGTTTGGTTGTGGTTTAACTTGTCAAATTTACATTTTCTTGATTTGTCAAATTTCATTTTGAATTTCTTTTTTTGAAATGAAAGAGTTGGAATATTTCAGTAGTGTTTTGCTTGTGGGTTACCTAGTCACAGTTACATTTTCATGATCTTTAAAAGTTAAATTTGAATTTCTTTAATTTAAATTCAAGAGGTGGAATATTTAATAAGTGTTTGGGTGTGGTTTACCTTGTCACAGTTACATTTTCATGATTTTTCAAAGCTCATTTTGAATTTCTTTCGTTGAAATGCAATAGTTGGAATATTTCGGTAGTGTTTGCTTATGGTTTACCTTGTCACAGTTACATTTTCTTAATTTTTCAAAGTTCATTTTGAATTTCTTTCGTTGAAATGCAAGAGTTGGACTATTTCAGTACTGTCTAGTTATGGTTTACCTTGTCACAGTTACATTTTCTTGATTATTCAAAGCTCATTTTGAATTTCTTTCTTTGAAAAGCAAGAGTTGGAATATTTGAGTTGTGTTTGCTTATGGTTGACCTTGTCACAGTTGCAATTTCTTTATTTTTCAATGTTAATTTGAATTTATTTATTTGAAATGCAAGAGTTGGAATATTTAAGTAGTGTTTGGTTATGGTTTACCTTTTCACAGTTACATTTTCTTGATTTTTCAAAGTTCATTTCGAATTTCTTTCGTTGAAATGCAAGAGTTGGAATATTTCAGTTGTGTTTGGTTATGGTTTACATTATAACAGTTACATTTTATTGATTTTCAAATTCATTTTGAATTTCTCTCGTTGAAATGCAAGAGTTGGAATATTTCACTAGTGTTTGGTTCTGGTTTACCTTGCCATATTTACACACATGTATACACATGTACACACATGTGCTTATGATGAGTGCTCATGATAAGTTAACCTAACCTTTTCCGGTGAGTATGGTTAGGTTAGACTAGATTAAGTTAGGTTAGATTAGGTTAGGTTAGGTTAGCCTACGTACGCTTCACTTAGGTTAGCTTAGGTTAGGTGAGAGACATGCGAAAAGTTAGGTGTATGATTAGGTCAGGTTAGGTTAGATTAAGTTAGGTTAGGTTAAGTTAGGTTAGGCTAGGTTAGCCTACGTACGCGCGCGTACGTAGGCTAACCTAGCCTAACCTAACTTAACCTAACCTAACTTAATCTAACCTAACCTAACCTAATCATACACCTAACTTTTCGCATGTCTCTCACCTAACCTAAGCTAACCTAAGTGAAGCGTACGTAGGCTAACCTAACCTAACCTAATCTAACCTAACTTAATCTAGTCTAACCTAACCAAACTCACCGGAAAAGGTTAGGTTAACTTATCATGAGCGCTAAAGATAAGCACATGTGTGTGCATGTGTATACATGTGTGTAAATGTGGCAAGGTAAACCAGAACCAAACACTAGTGAAATATTCCAACTCTTGCATTTCAACGAAAGAAATTCAAATGACTTTGAAAATCAATAAAATTTAACTGTGATAATGTAAAACATAAACAAACATCACTGAAATATTCCAACTCTTTCATTTAAACGAAAGAAATTCTAAATGAACTTTGAAAAATCAAGAAAATGTAACTTTGACAAGGTAAACCATAACCAAACACTACTGAAATATTCAAACTCTTGCATTTCAACGAAAGAAATTCAAATGAACTTTGAAAAATCAAAAGAATGCAACTGTGACAAGGTAAAGCATAAGCAAACACTACTGAAATATTCCAACTCTTGCTTTTCAACGAAAGAAATTCAAAATGAGCTTTGAAAAATCAATATAATGTAACTTTTATAAGGTAAAACATAACATTAAACTATAGATTGAGTCAATCTAGTTCAATTAAAATATAGAAATTAGAAATGAAATTTGAATAATCAAGAAAATGTAACTTCGATAATGTAAAACCTAAGCAAACGCCAGCGACATAGAAAAATAAGTTATTTTAAACGAAATAAATTCAAAATGAAAATTGAAAAATTAAGAAAAGTCTACTTGGACTCTGAAAACAACCTGACATCTATCTCTAAATCGACCTATAAGTTCTTTACTACAAAAGTTCAAAAATAACGACATTTACTAAAATATAAAATGTAGAAGAGGCGCGGAACACCATAACTCAACGCTAATGACCCATTTAACATATTGAATTAAAATTTCGTATCATCAAAATTAGAATTGAGAATACACGAAAATTTCAATGTGACTATGTTAACCACCACGAAACACAATTTAAACTGTCCAACTCGTGCATTTCAACGAAAGAAATTCAAATGAAATTTGAAAAATCAAGAAAATTGAACTGAGACAAGGTAAACCACAACCAAACAATTCTGAAATATTCCAACTCTTGCATTTCAATTAAATAAATTCAAATGAAATTTGAAAAATCAAGAAAATGTAACTGTGACAATGTAAACCACAAGCAAACACTACTGAAATATTCCAACTCTTGCATTTCAACGAAAGAAATTCAAAATCAAATTTGAAAAATCAAGAAAATTTAACTGTGACAAGGTAAACCACAACAAAACACTACTGAAATAGTCCAACACTTGCATTTCAATGAAAGCAATTCAAAATGAATTTTGAAAAATGAAGAAAATGTAACTGTGACAAGTTAAATCACAACCAAACGCTACTGACATATTCCAACTCTTGCATTTCAAGAAAAGAAATTCAAAATGAACTTTGAAAAATCAAGAAAATGTAACTGTGACAAGGTAAACCACAACCAAACACTACTGAAATATTCCAACTCTTGCATTTCAACGAAAGAAATTCAAAATGAACTTTGAAAAATCAAGAAAATGTAACTGTGACAAGTTAAACCACAACCAAACACTGCTGAAATATTCCAACTATTGCGTTTCAACGAAAGAAATTCAAATGAACTTTGAAAAATCAAGAAAATGTAACTGTGACAAGGTAAACCACAAGCAAACATTACTGAAATATTACAACTCTTGCATTTCAAAGAAATAAATTCAAAAATGAACTTTTAAAAATCAAGAAAATGTAATTGTGACGATGTAAACCACAACCAAACACTAGTGAAATATTCCAACTCGAGCATTTCAACGAAAGAAATTCAAAATGAACTTTGAAAAATCAAGAAAATTTAACTTTGACAAGGAAAACCAAAACCAAACACTCCTGAAATAGTCAAACTCTAGCATTCAACAAAAGCAACTCAAAATGAGCTTTGAAAAATCATGAAAATGTAATTTTGACGAGGCAAACCACAACCAACCGCTATTGAAATAGTCCAACTCTTGCATTTCAATGAATGAGATTCAAAATGAACTATGAAAAATCAAGAAAATGTAACTGTGACAAGTTATACCACGACCAAACACTACTGAAATATTCCACCTCTTTAATTTCAACTATATAAATTCAAAATGAAATTTGAAAAATCAAGAAAATGTAACTGTGACGAGGTAAATCATAACCAAACACTACTGAAATATTCCAACTCTTGCATTTCAACGAAAGCAATTCAAAATGAACTTTGAAAAATCAAGAAAATGTAACTGTGACAAGGTAAACCATAACCAAACACTACTGAAATATTCCAACTCTTGCTTTTCAATGAAAGAAATTCTAAATGAACTTTGTAAAATCAAGAAAATTTAACCGTGACATGGTAAACCATGCCCAAACACTACTTAAATAGTCCAACTCTTGCATTTCAACGATAGAAATTCAAAATGAACTTTGAAAATTCAGGAAAATGTACCTGTGATATTTTAAACAATAACCTAAAAATAATTAAATATTAAAAATATTGCATTTCAACGAAATAAATTCTAAATAAACTTTGAAAAATCAAGAAAATGTAACTGTGACAATGAAAACCAAAACCAAACACTACTTAATTAGTCCAACTATTTAATTTCAACTAAAGAAATTCAAAATGAACTTTGAATAATCATGAAAATGTAACTGTGACAATGTAAACCATAAGCAATAACTGCTGAAATATTCCAATTCTTGCTTTTCAACAAAAGAAATTCAAAATGAACTGTGAAAAATCAAGAAAATTTAACTGTGACAAGGTAAACCACACCCAAACACCACTTAAATATTCCAACTCTTGCATTTCAAAGAAAGAAATTCAAAATGATCTTTTAAAAATCATCAATATGTAACTTTGAAAAGGTAAACCATGACCAAACACGATTGAAACAGACCAACTCTTATATTTCAACGAAAAAAATTAAAAATAAGACTTTAAAACTCAATAAAATTTAACTGTGTCAAGGTAAACCACAACCAAACACTACTGAAATATTCAAAATCTTACATTTCAATGAAATAAATTCAATAGAACTTTGTAAAATAATTAAAGTTTAACTGTGACTATGTAAAACACAAACAAAAACTAATTAAATTTTCAAACTCTTGCTTTTAAACGAAAGAAATTCAAAATGAACTTTGAAAAATCAAGAAAATGTAACTGTGACAAGGTAAACCACAACCAAACACTACTGAAATATTCCAACTCTTGCATTTCAACAAAAGAAATTCAAAATGAACTTTGAAAAATCAAGAAAATGTAAGTGTGACAAGTTAAACCACAACCGAACTCTACTGAAATATTCCAACTCTTGCATTTCAACAAAAGAAATTCAAAATGAACTTTGAAAAATCAAGAAAATGTAACTGTGACAAGGTAAACCACGACCAAACACTACTGTAATATTCCAACTCTTGCATTTCAACGAAAAAAATTCAAAATAAACTTTGAAAAATCAAGAAAATGTAACTGTGACAAGGTAAACCACAACCAGACACTGCTGAAATATTTCAACTCTTGCATTTCAACGAAAGAAATTCCAAATGACCTTTGAAAATCTTGAAAATGTAACTGTGACACGGTAAACCACAACCAAACTCTACTGAAATATTCCAACTCTTGCATTTCAACGAATGAAATTCAAAATGAACTTTGAAAAATCTAGAAAATGGAACTGTGACAAGGTAATCCACAACCAAACACTACTGAAATATTCCAACTCTTGCATTTCAACGAAAGAAATTCAAAATGAACTTTGAAAAATCAAGAAAATGTAACTGTGACAAGGTAAACCACAACCAAACACTACTGAAATATTCCAACTCTTGCATTTCAACGAAAGAAATTCAAAATGAACTTTGAAAAATCAAGAAAATGTAACTGTGACAAGGTAAACCACATCCAAACACTATTGAAATATTCCAACTCTTTCATTTCAACAATAGAAAATCAAATTAACATTCAAAAATCGGGAAACTTTAACTGTTCCATATTATATCATACACGCACACCCCTGAAAGACTACAACTTATTCTTTTCAGCGAACGAAATTCGAACTGGAGTTTGAAAAATCATGAAAATGTAACTGTGACACTGTACTCATAATGCGTACATTACTTACATAGTACAACAAATTAACTTAAACAAAAGAAAATCGAAAAGAGATTTGAATAATATTGAAAATGTAACTGTGACAAGGTAAACCATAACAAAACACTGCTGAAATATTCCAATTCTTGCTTTTCAACGAAATAAATTCAAAATGAACTGTGAAAAAATCAAGAAAATGTAACTGTGACAAGGTAAACCACAACCAAACACTACTGAAATATTACAACTCTTTCATTTCAACGAAATAAATTCAAAATTAACTTTGAAAAATCAAGAAAATGTAACTGTGACAAGGTAAACCACTATCAAACACTACTGAAATATTCCAACTATTGCATTTCAACGAAAGAAATTCAAAATGAACTTTGAAAAATCATGAAAATTTAACTGTGGCAAGGTAAACCACGACCAAACACTACTGTAATATTCCACCTCTTGCATTTCAATGAAAGAAATTCAAATGAACTTTGAAAAATCAAGAAAATGTAACTTTGACAAGGTAAACCACAGCCAAACACTACTGAAATATTCCAACTCTTGCTTTTCAACTAAATAAATTCAAAATGAACTTTGAAAAATCAAGAAAATGTAACTGTGACAAGGTAAACCACACCCAAACACTACTGAAATATTCCAACTTGCATTTCAACGAAAGAAATTCAAAATGAAATTTGAAAAATCAAGAAAATGTAACTTTGACAAGGTAAACCATAACCTAACGCTACTGAAATATTCAAACTCGTTACTTTAAACTAAAGAAATTCAAAATGAACTATTAAAATTCACGAAAGAGTAACTGTGATAATTTAAACAAAGCCCAAAAACTCCTTAAATATACCAACTCTTGCATTTCAACGAAAAAAATTCAAAATGAACTTTTAAAAATAAAGAATATTTAACTGTGTAAATGTAAGCCAAAACCCCACACTTCTGAAATATTCAAACATCTTGCATTTCACCGAAAGAAATTCAAAATGAACTTTGAAAAAATCATAAAAATGTAACTGTGACAAGGAAAACCACAACCAAACACTACTGAAATATTCCAACTCTTGCATTTCAACGAATGAAATTCAAAATGAACTTTGAAAAATCAAGAAAATTTAACTGTGACAAGGTAATCCACAACCAAACACTACTGAAATATTCCAACTCTTGCATTTCGACGAAAGAAATTCAAAATGAACTTTGAAAAATCAAGAAAATGTAACTGTGACAAGGTAAACCACAACCAAACACTACTGAAATATTCCAACTCTTGCATTTCAACGAAAGAAATTCAAAATGAACATTGAAAAATCAAAAAAATGTAACTGTGACAAGGTATAACATAACCATACACTACTGAAATATTCCAACTCTTGCATTTCAACGAAAGAAATTCAAAATGAACATTGAAAAATCAAGAAAATGTAATTGCGACAAGGTAAACCAAAGCCAAACACTACTGAAATATACCAACTCTTGCATTTCAATGAAAGAAATTCAGAATGAACTTTGAAAAATCAAGAAAATGAAACTGTGACAAGGTAAACAACAACCAAACACTACTGAAATAGACCAACTCGTGCATTTCAACGAATGAAATTCAGAATGAACTTTGAAAAATCATGAAAATGTAACTGTGATAAGGTAAACCACAACCAAACACTACTGAAATATTCCAACTCTTGCATTTCAACGAAAGAAATTCAATTGGACTTTGAAAAATCATGAAAATGTAACTCTGACAAGTTAAACCAAGACCACACGCTACTTAAATATTTTAACTTTTTAATTTCAAAGAAATAAATTATAACTGAAGTTTGAAAAGTCATGAAAATCTAACTGTGACAAGGTAAACAACAACCAAACACTACTGAAATATTCCCACTCTTGCAAGTTTTTGTGTGTGTGTGTGTGTGTGTAAGTTTGTGTGTGTGTAAGTTTTGGTGTGTGTGTGTAAGTTTTCGTGTGTGTGTGTAAGTTTTCGTGTGTGTGTGTAAGTTTTTGTGTGTGTGTGTAAGTTTTTGTGTGTGTGTAAGTTTTTGTATGCATGTATGGGGACCGGGGGAGGACCTTTGGGGCCCAGGGTGGGCGTTTGGGGATCTGGAGGCCCTTAAGGATTGCTGGTCTTTTGGGAGCCCTGGGGACCTTTGGGGACAGGGGGTGGGCCTTTGGGAGCTCTGTGGACCTTTGGGGACCGGGGTAGGACCTTTGGTGGTCCGGGGGGCCCTAGGGGACCCGCTGGCCCTTTGGGAGCCCGGGGGACCTTTGAGGACAAGTGGAGGGCCTTTGGGGGTCTGAGGAGGGCGTTTGGAGGATAACATTTCGAAATTTTTACTTTTTAGTTTACTTTTTTTTGCGGCGCATCCCTGCGGCGCATCCTGCGGCGCTTTCCTGAGGTGCCTCCCTGCGGCTCATCCCCCGCAACGCTTTCTTGACCCGCGGTGCATCCCTGTGGCACATCCTGTGGCGCTTTACTGGCCCATGGCGCATCCCGGCGGCGCTTCTCTGGTCCGGGGGACCTTTGGGGGCCGGGGGAGGGCCTTTGGGGCACAGGGAGGGCGTTTGGGGCACAGGGATGGCCTTTGGGGGTCCGGGGGGCAGTTGGGGGCCAGGGGGACATTTGGGGACCGGTGGAGGGCCTTTGGGACCCCGTTGGTCCTTTGGGAGCTCGATGGGCCTTTGTGGGGCCCGGGGTTGGCCTTTGGGGGTCTGGGTGGATCTTTGGGGGCGCCGGTGGCCCTTTGGGAGCTTGGGGGGCCTTTGAGTACCGGGGGCTTCCTTCGGGGTTGGGGTAGGAGGATTGGAACCCTTTTGGTTGGGTTAGAGGACCTCACAACACTGTTCAAATGAAACTTGTGTATTATAACGACCACAGAGTTTCACCATTAAATTCTCTTCTAAAATTTCTTCCAAAATCTTCTTTTAAAATGTATCTATCTGTTTCGCCGAAATAGTTCCATAACCTGTCTAAAACGGTTTCGCCCAAATAATCCCTAAACGTAAATTCAGCGTATTCCTTTTTTATTGGCATCTCTGTACTAACGCATTTCGAATTACTAAGAAACCTTTTCGCGCGCGAAAACAAATCATCACTATGATGTTTCTTGGAGAAGTCTTTCCATGGCCTTTGGCTATTAATATCTTTTGGAGTTCGACCAGTAGAACTGTTCCCGAGGCGAAGACATTAATGACTTGGATCTATTCCTGGAGAAATGTTTCTAGGCGAAAATTTTTAAAGTCTGACAGACGATGTCATTGGTTGATTGATCTGTCAAGAAAGGGGAATTAATTTGTTGTTTCTAAGGGGAATTATTGATTCACGATAGGTGAATTGAGGTCGACAGCACAGTTGTTCCAAGGTCGATGTTGTTGATGTTGTAAGTGCACGCTCTCAGCGAATGTCAAGGTCGATGTTGTTGTTGTTGACACACTTTGATTACGCAATCAATTTAGGTCATTGACCCCATTAACCACGTGTTCTCTCTAGGGACTCTATGCCCATATTTGGGATGCAAAAAAGTTATAGGTGGCAGCAGGGGTGAGGGTCACGAGTACTAGGGTCACTTCTACTCATATTCTCGCCGGGTGCCAGCAACTTTCTCTTTTAAGGGGAAAGTATTTTGAAGGTGGTAACTTGGAGTTCCCGGGGATCCTGCAGATGGCTGTAAAAAGGACAATCAGGCAGTTACGTAATTATGTAAATGAAGCGTTCACATCAATAAGTGACCCTGGGGGAGGGGGGAAATTAGATATTTACGTTATTTTTCTTGTGGAGTGTGTTTAAGAATGCTGTGCTGTATGGCCTATTTTGTTTTTTGGCTTATAATAAATTTATTATTATTATTATTGTATTTTAAGAAACTTTTCACAATGAGTACTCTATTCAAACACTAAGAACACCCACTTCAATGACGCTGTATTTTCCATTTAATTTTCGATTATTTTTATTCGAGAACCACTTTTCTATCATAGAAGAAGGTTGAAAAATTATTTGACTTTTCTAAGATGAAAAGACGGAAGAAATGAAAGTAAGATACTCCTTTTAAGATTCAGGGGGGACTCGAGATCTTAATGACAGTCACAGCAAAACTTGCTAATGCTGTTTGCACTTGTCTGGCAGCAGTCCCAAAAAAGCCCTGCCCTGCAAAATATGTAACAAATTTCCTTTGCATTTTTATCATTGCTCATATGGTTCTTTCGCAAATCGATCTTTCTCAAGAAACCTCCAGGGACCTTTCAGGGCGGCCTCAAGTTCCAGAGGACCTCAATCAGGGGAGTCTTGAGTCAAACAAGGACAGATTATTTAGGCAGTAAGGAATAAAAAAAAGGCTACTGCCTGTTTGATGAGTAATCTACAAAAGGAAGATTAAGTCTAATATTCAAAAGTAATATTTAAGAATTCTCGGCAGTTTTAGTGAAAATAGTACTAGACCTTAGATGACCCAAAGTAAAGTGTTGAACATTCATGGCAACTTTTTTCTGCGTTGAGTGTGAACATGAGAATGATTTGCTGTTTCTTTTTCACATTATAACTGGCGTTTTTTCGAAAAATATTTTCGAAAAATGCTTTAGACTAACATGACGCTACATTGCTCCAGTTATTCGAGCTCGGCAATAATTAAGCCACCTCATATTCCTCTTCTAATTGGCATCTCTTTTTAAGGAGGGACAGGCAATCCACAAGATGGGTTGACCACTGGACATTCTTCCAGCCATCGTAAGGTGAAAAGTATTAGAGAAGTAAAAGATCTTATAATATCCGAAAAATATGATGGTTGTCTGGCCAAAGACACTTTTTTGCTACCATGGATAGCTTTTGCAGGATTGGGTCCTTTCTAAAAAAAAAACATCCAGCATTGTTCTGGACAATCCTTGTTAACAATATTGGGAATCATCGAATTACAAATTTTAGTTAAAGATGGATGCCAACAAATGCAAGCAATAAACAGGACAATGAAAACATGTCTATAACAATGCGTTTAAAATGGATATTAACAGATCGAAAAAAAAAACCAACACTATATTCAAGGGCTAGCATTCCTTTACCTAATCAGCATAATACTCATATTTGGTCATGGTTTGAAAGCCTGAATAAATTGCAAAAACCAATCAAAGAGACATGAATACAACAGATATTGCATAAAGATTGTGCAGGTTAAGAATAACCCTCATACATAATGTCAGTGCTTCTTATTTTCCCAACCATGTCAAACAATGGGAAACACACTTCCATTGATATTACTATAAAAGTAGATTACCTGCTGAGAAGAGCTACAAAAGCTTAATTTAAATATTCAAAAAGGTCTGTAGGACATGCGAAAATGTTCCAAACTGGTTTTCAGGCTTTAATTTAGATAATATATTATTGTCTTACTTTGATTATATTCCAGATAAAGGGTGTTTTTTTTTTTGCTTTTTTTTTTCAGAGAGCTCAGGAAATAGTGAAACATCAGTCAGGTTTTAATACGGAGTTTTGCGGTCAGATCTTTATCAATTCTGTCCACTTTTTTCAGGTTTTACTTAAGAAGCTGCACTCTAATGGGCCTTAAGTGGGTAATATTCATCAATATTGTCATGTGTAGTCGCTCATAGGTGGAAAAACGCACCTTTTCTAATATTGCAGTTTAGAATTATCTGGAGAGGGAGGTACTTGACCTGGTGCTAGGGCGTTATCAGGATTTTGTTCGGGGGCGGGGGGGGGGGGGGGTACATAAAACTTTGAAACACGAACCAAAAATTTTTTTATTCATTGTTATTACTTTTTACAAGTCGGATAAAAAATTCAAGGGGAAACGTTCGAACCCTGTAAACCCTTATGAATACAGCTTTACCCTGATGCCAAAAAACTATGTTTAATCACAATAACCATAGTATTCTTGGGGACTTGAGCCCCAGTCAGGGCAAAGTTCCCAGTACTCTACGCCTGTTTCCCGGGTTCAATTATCTCTCGGTTTATAGGAAAACAGCCATAGGTTTGGTCTTGCTGCTAGTCAAATTTGCAGCAGCAGATGGATATTTGGTCACAGCCCCTACATGGTAATCTTGATATGTTCAAGCGAATTTGTGGGGCTCACAAAATGGGGGCGTTTTGTCAATAGAATGCATCTTTCGACAGCTAGTCTATCAAATCTACCGCACCAGAGATGGTTTTTAATAGGGAACCTCTTGTTCTAAGAAAAGAGTAAGGCTTCATCTAGACCCCGGCACCGCGCCTGCGGATCGACCGAACGCCGCCGACAAGAGGCCCGATCGAAAGCCGCCGAAGTGTCACAACGCCACCGGCGCGCCGCAGGCGCGCCGCCACCGGCTAAGGCGACGGCGTTCGGTCAACTTTAAATTAATTTTGCGGCAATTCTTTATTTCGTCAACCGCAAAGTCGGAGCTTTTCCTTCTCGTGTGGCTTGGTATTTCGATTTTCCTGATTAAAAATCAAGCAGGGCTTGCACTATCCCCGAATTTTCGGGCATTTCCCCTAAAATCTATGCGTCACCCCGAAAAAAAAATTGGTTCCCCGAATCTCCGAAAATCACCCAATCACGGTGCCACCCCTAGCGATTTGTCACCAGTGACTTTCCCTGCCAAATATTACTTTGCATAACATAATTCTTCACTACTCTCTGGTTCCTTAATGTTTGTCTCTTGTTATTTTTCCTAAAAACCAGACAGATGCATTATGCAATTGCATTGCAAATATTGCAATATACACAGTTCTTTATTACGTTGAGAAAAAAAATTTAGTCTTTATGAAATAAGTTTAAATAATATCGAATCCGGTTTCCCAAATACAATTCCTTACATCATTCGTAGTCAAGAACTTTATTTTCAAGTTGAATAGAATTATAGAACGCAACATTCACTACAGTTTGATTTTGAAGATCGAAGATCGTTTCTACAAGTGAATTAAATAAAAAAAACAAGTTTATTAAACTGAAAGTAAGGAGCGACATTAAAACTTAAAACGAACAGAAATTATTCCGTATATGAAAGGGGCTGTCCCCTCCTCAACGCTTCGCTCTTTACGCTAAAGTTTTTTATTGTTTTAAAAAATAAAGTTGTGAGACAGAGTCAAACTTTAGCGTAAAGAGCGAGGCGTTGAGGAGGGGATAGCCCTTTTCATATACGGAATAATTTCTGTTCGTTTTAAGTTTAAATGTCGCTCCTTACTTTCAGTTTAAAAAACTTGTTTTTTTTATTTAATTTCTGATCGTTTTTTAGTTAATGCAGCTTTTATTTGCATAAAAATTTTACTTTTCTTTTGCTAAATGGATGTCTTTACAAATTAACTTACGTAGCTAACTTCTATATTCGTATATTTTTCTTCTGGCAAAAAATACAAAGTTGCAGATTTTTGCAGATATGAGCTTGAAACCTATGTAATAGGGTTGTCTGATACGCTGAATCTGACGGTGTGATTTTCATTAAAATTCTTTCACTTGTAGGGGATGTTTCCCCCCTCTTTAAAAAATCGAGTAAATTTTCTCAGGCTCGTAGCCTTTGATGAGTAATAGTAAACTTAATAAAATTTATATATTTAGTATCAGCATTATAAACACATACTTTTGATACATTTATTGACATCAAAATTTCGTTTTTAAAAGTTTCGATTACTATTGAGCCGTATCGCTTGTTTTTTTTTATTGCTTTTTTTTATTACGTATATGTTATTACTTATATGAAGGGGTTCTCCCCTTAGTCAATACCACGCTCTTTACGTTAAAAGTAAAAAAAAAATTTGATTCACAAACCCCTGAATCATAAAAGTCGTTTAATTAGAATAGATAGCTCTTTTGAAAGCACTAAAAAAAACTGTAGCGTAAAGAGCGAGGTATTGACTTGGGGGAGAACCCCTTCACATACGCTATAATTTCTGTTCGTTTTAAGTTCTAATATTCCTTCTTACATTTCAGTTGAAAAAACTTGTTTTTTTTTATTTAACTTCTGATCGTTTCTTAAATAATGCTTGGAAATCCGGCGCCCCCTTCATAGAAATGGTCCTTACCCCAACGAAACATACTCCACGAAAATTTTCTCCAGAGAAATCCCCTCCGATCGGCCCCCCCCCCTCCAGATAAAATCCTTCCTGAAAATGGTTGTATACGTCCCAATAACCAATAAATAATGCTGGCAAGTCCGGCGCCCCCTTCATGTCCATGTCCCGTCCCCCAGGCACCCTTACTTCATGGCCCGATGCGGCCATTTATCGCCCCACCGTCAACTTGCCCCCCCACCCCCCACCCAAATCATATGAAAAACACTGTATCCTCCTGAGACCTGACCATAGAAATACTTTTCTGATTATGTTCATTTCTTTGTAGTTTACTTAAAAAAATCATTTTGACCATTGATCAACTAAAAAAAAAAGTTGAACCCCCTCCCTCCCTCTGGAGGATGTCCACAGGTGTGGACATTGGGTCCCTATCGAGCTAAGAGTATAGTAAAAATCTGTCTCGTCTATTAAAAGAGATTTGTCAAAACGTTGAAAACAAAACATTACTCTTCATGAAATTTCTTGAAGCAGTTGTTGTCTCGTGTCAAGCAGAGAATGATTTTACACTGCGAGCACATCCATCTTGACCTTTTGCAGCATCCAGGCCTTCTGCACCAGGCTGCATTCGCCAAGTCACAAAATTCTGGTAGATGCAGTGCAGCTCTGGCATATAGTGGAGGGATTGGCCTCTTTTTCACACTCAAAACACGGTGTTGAGTTTCACCCAACGGCTCTTTGTTGCTATTTTCTTGACCTCGTGAATCCGAGCTTCCAGAATTGAGCAAAAACTCGGCCACGTTGAAACGAAGATCAATGAGCTGTTTGAGGTCACCAGAAACTTCTGGGCCATGGCCCTTCAGCTCATGAAATGCATTGGCTAGTGCAGTATCCACAAAATGATGAAACAGACGCACAGTCCATTTTTTAGTACGTGTCTCAAATCGGTAATAGCTGACCATGCGGTCCACAAGGTCGACCCCACCCATGTAGGTGTTGTAGTCGGAGACTACTTGTGGAAATTTGACCTGCACGTAAGACCCCTGGCGCTTGTCATACCGTTTGACCTCTTTATCCTCTTCTATACCTTTGCAGTTTGAAGACAGGAGAACCACTTTGTTATCATACCACTGGGTCACGGCTACTTTTCTATCTGAGCGCATAGACATGACAGAGGTTCCTCTGCCCTTTCTTTTCATTTCTGTTTCGGTAAAAAGCGTTGGACCGTTGGCACCCAAACGGTTCTTCATGATAGTTCCGGTCGCATTTATTTTTCTTTCAGCCAGCATGTCGAGGAGCTTAATAGACGAGAAGAATCGGTCAAAATAGAGGTATCTACCTTCTGGTAGGGTCTCAGACAAGCGCAGTACGATCCCAGCTGACAAGCCATGTGCTACCAGCTGTTCTCCCAGGGTGGTGGCTCCCTGGTAGATTTGGAAATCAAGTATCAGCCCTGAGGAGCTGGCAAGGACAAAATTCTTTAATCCAACCAGATTGGGCTTGTTAGGGACATATTGCTTGAGAGTCGACATACCCTGGAAGAGTATCATCTGTTCGTCAATTGAACAGTTCCTGTCCCGTGGCAACTGGAGACAGATATTCCTGAAGTTGTCAAGGATCGGCTGCACCTTCCAAAGCCTATTTTTGGTTTTTTTTTCGTCTGAGATTTCTGAATCAACAACGAACTTCAGGTTCGACCGGATTGTGAAGAATCTGTCTCGAGTCATCTTTTGTGATATGGCTTCCACCCTAAACTTCCCAGACCAGAACATGCGGATCCGAGGAAACTTGAGGTTCCCCATCAGGATGACAATGCCAACAAAAATTTTCAGCTCGTCTGGAGTTACATTCAAGCTTTTGTGGTGGACCAGCTGATAGCTTTAGTTCATGCAAAAAGTTATACGTTCGAAGAAGCTCTCTGGGTAATATTGCAAAAAGAATTGTTCTGTACTCCAGTCGTCGTGATCCTGGAAATGAGTGGGACCCACGTCCGGCCCACGATGATTATCGAACCGCCTAGACTTCCTCCAGGGCAAGGTTGCTGCTACTTTGTCAGCCTTCAAGGGTTTGGCACGGGTTGCTAAGGGTGCGTTGTCATCAGATTCTTCACTTTCAACATTTGGAAGAACAGCATAACTGCTTGATGACAGAATGGCTGCAACAGCTGGTTCACCGTCAGTGTCTGAAGACGACAAGGAGTGGTTTTTTATCCATTCCTCATCATCATCTAAATCAGAGATGTCCAGGTCACTCTCATCGAGCATTCCAAGGGCGTTATCCAGGGAAACTACAATAAAGGAACAGGTTTAGTAAGCTTGAAACTAATAGCTAGATAGATAGATAGATAGATAGATGAGATAGTGATTGGAAAAAGAACTATCACAAAACCTAGTGGACCAAATTTGTATTTCTTAGTAAAAAAAATAATACAATAACAACACATAGTTACCACTGTAATGAAAACACGACAGGTAACAGTCAGAAAACACAAAATACAAAAGTCATAAATATAGGTCATAACTATAAAATATTTTTAAGGTCATAATATACAAAGATAAAAAGGGTAACAAATAAAATAACCAAATATTCAACAATGAAAAAATAATATATACAAAATCGTTTAATTTTTAGCAGACTTACGGGTTGTGATTTTGGTTGATTTTATTTGCAAAAATGGCAATACAAGTTTTTTATAAAGTAAGGAATAAAAAGGAATGGGAGACAGAATGGGGGTGGGTGGGGACACTTTACAGGGGTGGCGATTTCTTATGGGTGAGTGGCGGCTAGGTTGTTGCCAATTTAGTAAATAATACAATCATTGGCCTCTGATATCCCCATTAGAATCAAGATTTGAACTACAAAAAATCAACCCTAGCTTTTTACTTGATTGGAACCGCATGTCCACAGACGTGGACATGGAGGTTTCCCAAGTTCCAAAAGATGGCACTTATCAAACTAACTGCTTTTAAAACTATCTAAGCACTGTCTACAATCAAGAGACTACACCTGATTTTTCTCAGAACTCGTTCTCCCCATTTTCTTTTTTTTTCTTTTTTCTTACCTTTGCTTTTTTTCATCTCCTTATTTTTGCCTTTTCTAGTTTGTAAAAACACTACTAACAGTCACAGAAATTTTCTGAAAAAAATCGTAGATGGCTTTCCAGGTCCAAAAAGCATGTTGAAACAACGAAATCTTTGCTAGATGGCGAGGCCTTTGCACAAAAAATATTTTATGGGGGTGTCCACAGACGTGGACACCAGGTCCCAGGAGGGTATACTTCCCAATAACCAATACTATATGTTAACATTGAGTAAAGTTCATAACTTTCAGCCCTCCCCCTGGGGACTTTGGGGGATCAAGTCATCCTAAAAGACATTTTTATCATATTTTTGACCTTGCTGAAAAAAATGGCTGTCTCAAATTTTTGATTGGATGACTGGGAAAAAAATGAGCGTTGGAGGGAACCTAGTTGGAGTCCATTTTTTTGGTCGATTAAATAAGCCTCTACAACTTTCAATTTTCGTTCCAATGAGTCCTCCCACGCTATTCTAGGACCACTGGGATCGATACGATCATCCCTGGGAAAAAAACAACAAAAAAACAAATAAACAAACAAATAAACACGCATCCGTGATCTTTCTTCTGGCAAAAAATGCAAAAATCCACATTTTTTGTAGATAGGAGCTTGAAACCTCTACAGTAGGGTTCTCTGATACGCTGAATATGATGGTGTGATTTTCATTAAGGTTCTATAACTTTTAGGGGGTCTTTCCCCCTTTTTTTGAAAATCAGCCAAATTTTCTCAGGCGCGTAACTTTTGATGGGTAGCACTAAACTTGATGAAAATTATGTATTTGAAATCAGCTTTGAAATCTGATTCTTTTGATATAGCTATTGGTATCAAAAACCCGTTTTCTAGAGTTTCGGTTACCATTGAGCCGGGTCGCTCCTTACTTACAGTTCGTTACCACGAACTGTTTGATTGTAAGTTTGCAGAATTTTTTTTTCTTTTGCTGTTTTTAGATAAGATTTTCTTAATGTTTAACACACTATTGTTGAGCGCCTGATAGATTAAAGAAAATACATTCTTATTTCTGAAAAATGTTACGCCCCCCCCCCAAAAAAAACAAAAAATCCTTCTATTGAGACAAAATTTAGCTATAAGATAAACTATTTACAATGTTGAGGAATTACGTATTTAACTGTAATCTACCCCAAAAGTAGTATTCAAAAGAAAATAGTAAGTTATGGTCTATAGGGGGGGGGGGATAGGGGGATATCATTTTTAAATGATAATACCTCATTTTTTTATTGAAAGCAGGGATGCCAAAAAGATATTAATTTTTTTCATTTAAAGCGGAGAGGGAAAAAAAATGCTATCAAATTCCCTGCGAAACCATTGAAATATTTTGATATACCCAGGGCCCCCCATTGGGACTTGTTCATTGTCTTTGGTATTTTGCGATTTCTCATAGGCTTTTGGCCTAATCTGGTTTTTGTGTGTGCTCCCTTTTAATTAGATTCTTTGGATATTATTGAGTACCACTACTAATATACGATTCAGCCTTCCAGTAGTTTAAGGTAAATCTGAATAACTTTGATTTTTTTGTTGTCATCTTCGTACCCCTTTACTTATACCCTCAATTTTTTTTTCAAGGAACACTCAGCTGTTATACGTTTTTTCTCGTGTTTGTTTGAACCATATAGTGACCTAGTTAATTATTAAATAATTTTTTTTTATGTAAAGCTGAGACGGTATCCTAGCAAAGTGGTATCCAGAGGGGGGGGGGGGGTAGGGAGGTATTACATTTAAATGATAACATCTCGAAATTTTTTTTAATGAAATCAGGATGAAAAGAGGTTAATTTTTTTTATTTAAAGCAGAGATGGCATCCTATCAAGATGATGGTATCCATAGGGGGGGGGGCATAGGGAGTTATTATATTTAAGTGATAGTACCTTGATATTTTTTTTACTAAAAGCAGGGATGCCAAAAAGTTAACTATTTCTTTAATTTAAAGCAGAGAAGGTACCCTATCAAGGTGCTTGGTATCCAGGGGGGGGGGGGTAGGGAACTAGTAAATTTAAAGGATAATATCTTGATTTTTTTTTTATTGAAAGCAGGGAAACCAAAAAGTTTTTTTTAATTTAAATTAGAGACGGTATCCTGTCAAGATGGCATCCAGAGGGGGCAGAGGGAGTTGTTATATTTAAGTGATAGTACTTTGATTTTTTTTTTATAGAAAACCGGGATACCAAAAAGTTATTTTTTTTAAATTAAAGCAGAGACGGTATCCTATCAAGGTGGTGTCCCAAGGGGAGGTAGGGAATTATTATATTCAAATAATAATATCTTGAATTTTCTTATTAAAAGCAGCCTCAGTCCATACAAAGTGGATAAGTTGATTTTTATTCATGACAATTGTAGTCACAGCCCGCAGTTAGAATTGACTTCCAAGTTTGACTGAAGGAATTTTTTTCGACCAGTTAACCCCTAGATTTTTTGTCCCTCCACACTATTTTAAAAAATACCTTTTTTACACATACTAATATTTGGACTTTCATTAGTATACCAGCTTACCCGTCACGCGTTGCCATGATCTTAAAAGAAAGGAAATTCAATGAGAATACCCATAAGGAAAATTTCTAAAGCAGAGACGGTATCATATCAAGGTGGTATCCAGAGGGGGAAGGGGAGGGTTGGGAGCTATCATATTTAAATGATAATACCTCGAATTTTTTTTTTTGAAAGCAGGGATGCCAATAAGTTAATTATTTTTTTATTTAAGCAGAGACGGTATCCTATCAAGATGATGGTATCCATAGGGGGGGGGGACATAGGGAGTTCTTATATTTAAGTGATAGTACCTTGATATTTTTTTATTGAAAGCAGGAATGCCAAAAAGTTAATTATTTTTTTTTTATTTAAAGCAGAGACGGTACCCGATCGCAGTGCCTGGTATCCAGGGGGAGCTAGGTAAGTATTATATTTAAATGATAATATTTTGAATTTTTTTTATTGAAGCAGGGATACCAAAAAGTTTTTTTTTAATTTAAAGCAGAGACGGTATCCTGTCAAGATGGTATCCAGAGGGGGGGGCATAGGGAGTTATTATATTTAAGTGATAGTACTTAGATTTTTTTATTGAAAGCAGGGATGCCAAATTTTTTTTTTTTCAAGCAGAGACGGTATCATTATTATAGCCATATCCCGCAGTTATAGCCACATCCCGCAGTTAGAATAGACTTCCAAGTTTGACTGAAGGAATTTTTTTCGACCTGTTGACCCCTAGATTTTTTGTCCCTCCACACTATCTTGAAAAATACCTTTTTTTTACACATACTAATATTTGGACTTTCATTAGTATACCAGCTTACCCGTTACGCGTTGCCACGATCTTAAAAGAAAGGAAATTCAATGAGAATACCCCTAAGGAAAATATCTAAGCGTTCACTGTCTTAGTTAAAAGTTTTTAACGCCATAATATTTTCATTTCAGTATAATTAAAATTGAGTAACCTCTTCGAATCATACAAGATTACGCTGAATTGCTACGCATGCTCTTCGAAAAGCTGTTCAATTTTGTGATATCGTCCATCATATTAATTCATTCAAGGTCAACCCAGCTAATTGGTTGAGACTAACACATTGATTGGAAATTAACTTCCATTTTCCTTCCAGTACTGAGGTGGGTCATCCACATTTCGTCATTGGGAACTGATGCTTGATTATTTTTTAAGGTGAAATTTTAAGTTATCCTATTCAAAATGATTATAAATGATCGTGGAAAAAATTGGTAGGACAGGTTGATGTGTTTTGGCGTTTTACAAATATTTCTGCTTGCAATTGTATGTTCTTTTGTGTATTCTAAATATTGTTTTATGTTTTATGTATGGTATATTTCGACAGTTGGATAATATTTTGAAATATGAATAAACATATGTAAATTAAAGAAGGAAGAAGCCAAGCAAAAATACTCCGTACAACATCTTTGTCCAACCCCTATGATAATTTAAAAATTAATACTTGATGTATTTTTTTTTAATTGTTATTAAAACCCTTTTTTAATACAAGGAAGGCTTTTTAGGAATCTAAAAGCAAAAAAAAAACGATCAA
Organism: Artemia sp. Qi Xiang Cuo; assembly: GCF_049724085.1. NCBI lineage: Eukaryota > Metazoa > Arthropoda > Branchiopoda > Anostraca > Artemiidae > Artemia > Artemia sp. Qi Xiang Cuo. The sequence goes on from NC_142804.1 coordinate 73,255,564, forward strand.
TATCAATGTCGCCCATTTCAACTGTTTTAAAGGTGACAAAGCAGATATTGGCAAAGGGCATTATGAAAAAATTAAGCTTCCATGTTCAAATATTCAAAGTTTTTACCCAGATAACTGAAGAATTTTGTGATGCGGTATTTGAAGTTTCGTATGCAATAATGCTCGATGAAAAAAACTACTAATTTTGATAATTATTTGTGTTAAGAATACATAGCTAATAGATACTTCAACTATTATGCAAGGGTAGCCATTTCGTTTCTACCGGATTTCTACTTCTCTTGATGAACAACAAAGAAGACCAGTTTCCAGCCAGCGACTTGTGAAGTTTTGAACTCATGAATGGGCTCGAATCTGTTGTAAATTTAAGCTGTGATTTGAGAAAGACTAATGAAAACATGAATGTGTGTGGTCAACATTGATCGCGCCGGCGGTTCGCCGCCAACGTCTTACCGGCGGCGCGGCGCGCTGTTTTTGTCCCCGCCGCCCGTCTTCCCTCGTCGGCGCGGCGCCGGGGTCTAGTTTCATCAATTAATTAAAGCATACAACAAAGGTTTTTGAAAATACCTCATCGAAGTTGTCATGAGATTACGACGTTACCAACTAACTCTGCTCCTTCAAAACGGTTTTTTGGCAAACAAATCGGCAAGACGTTGTTCGTGAATAGCAAAAATAGCCAGTGGTTCTGTTTCCTTTTCTTTTTCAGTGCAATCAATTCTATAGACAGATATTCGTGTCTCTTCTAGTTATATTACAGAAGTTCATTGATCAGTCATTCAATTTTACAACCCGCCAAATTTTTAACAAAAGGTTAAACAACTTTCTCGCTGATTACGTTTTTTTTTAGTTTAGAATCAGCAAAAAAAGACTATATCATGTGAAAAAAATACTTTCAAAAAACCGATTTCAATATTCAGATACATCAAACGTCGAAAAGGAAGATATTGTACATAAAAGAAAATCCTGATATTTACCAACACTCCTTAGGACAGTCAACAATCTTTGCTGGGACCAAGAAACACTTTTTGGTTAAATTGGATACAACTTAGCTAGACCTATTCTGATGTTGATGAAAAAATAGACTTCTCATAAGAATGGTATTCGGACTTGATTTTTTGGGGCTAATAAATACAGGTTTTCTTTATTCTCCTTATTTTAGAGCCTGGTAACTTTTTTTTATCCTTTCTTCTGCAAATGACTTGAAACATCGCTATTCAACTTTTTTCTTGTTTTATATTGAACGAAAAGGAGCCTCAGCTGTGTAAAGCCCCCTCCCCCCAAAAAATCTGGATTTTTTGGCAATTCAAGTTATTTCATACTATTGTCCCCACTCGAACTTTTTTATTATTATGCCCCCCCCCCAAAAAAAAAATCCGGGTAATGTGCCCGACTAATTTGTCCCAGGGATTCAGTTTTCAAAAGGCTTTGATTTTCTATGTCGCAGCCATTGACACATTACTTCATATGACAGAGAGCATGGTCGTCAGCTCACGTTGTCTTCTATACAAGCAGCTACGGTTTCCCAAGGTTTATTTTCACAGCTTTCTCGATTTTTTTGTGTTTCCTGGGGAAATTCATAGTTTTTTCACCACACCAGCTGTTTACTTACTCGTATATTGCCATAATTCTTCTGTGTTACCCGGTGTTTATTCAGGCGTCGATGGGAGATGTGGCATTGATACAACACAGACGGGGCACTTGTGCATGAATTCGAAACTTACAAGGGATGCTAAAGTTCAAAACCATTTTATTATTTGAGAAGGATTGAATAAAACGCGGCATATTATTTGAGAAGGATTGAATAAAACGCGGCATGAGTCCAATGGTGAAGAAGTAAACCCGAAGTAAGGCATACGAACTCTAGCATGATAATCTATAACTGGTCCCAATAAAATGGTAAAATTGGAAACCCATCGCATCCACGTGGATACTATTCTTGGTCTGGGTCGCACGTCCTTGGTTCTCCCCAATAGATATATACCTTGGAACTAGGTTTTAGAAGGCAAGGACTGAGAATCCTGCAGCAGATACATTAGGATTGAGAGGGAATACATTTTCGCATTAAAAAAAGGAAAATAGAAGGAGCTAATTAAGGAGCTAAAATTTCCTCGAGTGGAGCATTATAATTACCCTCCCCTCTGGATATAGCCTTGAATTATATCGAGTAACTCAAGCTTAGTTTTGCTGAGTAGTTATATTTCTCTTCGCTTTAATAATTTTCCTACTCTTGCTTTCAATCTCCTTTGTTCCTCGCCTGGCAAATTCTTGAGGCCAGACAAAATGAATGGAAATGAAGTTATAATAGAAGCAAAGCAAGGTTTCTGGTATGAAATTTGCAATTTTCTTCGCTCAGATTTAAACACTTATAGCAGTTCTGTCTTCTTTACCGATCCCAATCAAAGTTGTGAAATCACCAGTATTGGAATTTTGTGAGGGCTCGCTTTTAGCTGGTCTTCACATCAGAATATCTTACACGCAAAATAACATAAGCAATCGCTTACACAAAATCCTCGTATCTTGTGCGTTGCATCTGGACAAAAGCTGACCTTTTAAAATTCTCTTGTTTGTTTTTTTTTCGTTTTAACAAATATTTGCTTCGTTTACCCCTTGTAACCTTATTCAAGGTAGCATCCAGGGGGGGGGGGTTACATCCCACCCTAAGTGTTTGTCCAACTCGTCAAAACGTAACAAAAATAAATGTAAAAAAAAATTGATACTTTTCTTAAATTTTTCGTACCCACCCCCCGAACAAAATGCCTGGATATAGCCCTGACAGGAATGTTCAGGTGATTTAGGAATTTAAGATTGCTAGCCCTGATAGTCCTATTGCTAAACTGATGGCTAAATATAACAAGAAAAGTGAGAAAAATGAACAGGATTGTCTCCCCGTTTGCCTCACTAAATTTTCTTCTTGTTTTTTTTATATAAATATCTCTATAACTAGTCTTTCTATGTTTGCAAAATTGTATTTTTTTTTACATATCGCGTGTACAGCATTATGTAGTACTTTTGTATTTTCGTCTGTTCGTTTTATCAAGTTTTGTTCGTTTGTTTTCTCTTTTTCTCTCCCGCTTTTCACTGCTGTGGTTGAAAGGTTTTCAATGGGTTGGATTAAAAATTCACCAGAATCACATTGCCTGTAAGTTCGCCAAACCGCATTTATTCCATCTATTCCCAAAGAAGATTTTTGACCCAAAGAGATCAAAAATATTTTCGAGACTCAAGGGGGATTTGATATCAATCCCTACCTTCCCCCTTGCCCAAAATTCACTCTATACTTATCTAGCAACTCAATGAGACACTTATTGAGGCATCTCCCCGCCCTCCACTATAATAGCTGATCCGCACTTACACATCACTGTGTGTAATTTTATGAAATATAAAGCAATTCAGTTTAGTTAAAAGAAGTTTTAAAAGGTCAAAAACATTTGGTAATCTTTTAGTAGCCGGGCAACACGCGAGAAGAACCGCATATAGAATGTCAAAGATGCTTTTGAATAACAGATTTCTGCTGCCTAGTGAGGTATTGCTCACTCTGTGAAAAATACTTAAACTTTAGATTTTTGGGGTTAAAGGGGTAAAAATAGGTACCTAGGTTAGGTTACGAAACGTATTTAATATATGCTATACTTTAATACCCCCCCCCTAATGTGCAAATATATAGCCCAAATTTGTTTCTAAACTATTATATTTTTATCATACATTGTTTTATTTCATTAGCATTAACCAAACTTGACTTCTCGCGTGTTGCCCGGCAACTAAATAAGTACCAAACATTTTTCTGCAATTACAAGAGAGGCATCATCCCGCAGCACTCTTATTCAGGCTTAGTATAAATGAACAGAGATTACACATTAATTCCTACCCACCCATCCCTACGTTGAGCATTGAAATGCGCTCTTTTAGGCATCTGACATCCCCCTTACAAAATGATCTTAAAATTTACATGATTTCGGAGACCACACTGCCTTTCCATAACGATAAATAAAAGCTCAAAAAGGGATAAAATCCTTTTAATAGACAGTGTTTCACAAACAGTGATAGAAATTCACAAAAATAACAGATATTTCGGTCACTGCATATGTGACCGAAATATATGGTATTTTTGTGAATTTCTATCACTGTTTGTGAAACACTGTCTATTAGAAGGTTTTTATCCCTATTTGAACTTTTATTTATGATTTTAAAATTGCATAATATCTTAGACCACAATGCCTTTCCACTGGGGTGCTACCATTTCGAGTAACCCTCATAAGCACTAAACGTCATAACATCTAGATAAAAATTATAAGTTTATAAAATAATAATAAGTATATAATAGTTTAGAAACAAATTTCGGCTATATATTTGCACACCAGGGGGGTGGATGTAAAGCGTAGCATTTATTAAATACGTAAACTAACCTAGGTACCTTCCCACCCCCCTAAACCCCAAAAAACTAAAGTTTTAAAATTTTAGATGTTATGACGGTTAGTGGTTCTGACGAATTTTTTTTGTCGATGTTATGACGGATTTTGTAGACGAAATGACATAGTGCTCCTGACGGTTAGATGGTTAGGCGAAGTAGAACTATTATTTTTCGTTTAAATAAATAAATTGAAGCCAGGTTAGGCTATTTCAAAATTTGTAAAAAACCAAAAATAACTCCTCTGGGAACCAAGCATTCCAACATTTTCGTATTAGAAAACAGCGGAACCCATAGTGGAATTACTGATCATAGCACTACGGGCTGATGTGAATGCAAATTGGTAGCCAAAAACATTTCATAAAAGCAAAAGAAAATATAATGCATCACATTTGGTTACACGTACCGGCCCAACAGATGTTATTCAGCTTCGAAGAATTGCTTATTCTCGCTGGACACTTTCTCGCTTCCTTCCCGATCAGTCTGACTATTAAGACATCTAGGTACAGTCCTATCAGCCTATAGCATTCGTAGAAATGGTGAGAATGTATCCATTTTCAAAATCAGGCCGACCAGTTGGCAAACACCACGTTTGGCACAGTGTGCCGAACGGGACACGAGGAGACATGAGGTGAAAAAAGCTTACCAAGCGTGGTGAAAAATAAACTCATTCCAAGACGAACATAAGGAGTGGAGTGAGCAAACCATCTGCATAGAGGGTATATAAAAATCCAATAAAGTGACCCCTATATAAATTTGACAACTCAGTCAGATTTGAGGGGTTTTCCGCTCTTTACTACAAGGTGTTCATCTCCAAGTACTATTTGTTTCCTCATTTGTGGCGCACTTTAGGCTAGGTATGCTTCCGCCGCGCAAAACTTCTTTGCATCAAGCTTGACACACTTCTACTATACACCATGGGGTGTACACAATTTTTAAAAGTAGGAAACTTCTTGGCTAGATTGGGCGAAATCTTTAAAAACCTACCTGGCAAAAACTATAAATGATTGTAATAATGTTTTAGCTGGGCATATTCTTTAAATTTTATTATTAAGATTTAATTGTACAAGCCCAGTAAAATTATAACGTTACTCCATCAATTGCCAGAAATAAGCCAAATCGGACAACGCCAAAAAGAACGAATAATTACAGAACCAAACCTTTTTGTATATTCTTTGTACATCTTCGGATAAAAGGCCCAGAGTTTGCAATACAGCGGACGAATACAGGTCGCCCAAAGCACAATGATCTTTTGCCTCTTGTTTTGTCTCGGTTATTAATTGCTGCCAGCAGGCAAAGGACGAGAAAAGATTCCAATTCTCCCGTCTGGAAAAATAAATAGGCCATTAAAATTACCCGATGAAAACAAATTATCAGGAGGAAAGATATCTCTAGTAAATAATCTAGTGCTTGTCGGTGAGGTCTTCAATGGCTATTAAACTAGCAATAAGTGCCAAATGGTTTCATAGCTGCCAATTGAGCAAACTCGTAAACAACAAGAAAAACGGATGAAAAAACATACTAATTAGCCTTATCCCAATTCGATGCTGGTCCCAAAATGGCGAGTTACTTTTGATTTTGGATCGGGCAGATTTTTGTCGATTTTCGTTTCTGGGTTTTGATTACGATACGACGTTACCTCTCGTCTGGAGACAGTATTCTCTCCTGAGATTGATCAGAAGAAACGAAAGGCCTAAAGATAGAAAAATAGTGGCTTTACCTGCGCCTTTTCGCGCTTTGTTCCCTTGTCCCAATACGTAATCCTGACCCCCCCCCCATCCCTCACCAAGGTTAGGACCACTCTACACATCAGACAAGAATAATAAGTAACAAATCTAAAGGACGCACACAGGGACATGTATAAGGTAGTAGGCAAGAGTACCTGTGGAATTTTTACTGGGGGAGGCAAGCCATGAAATATTTTGCCAATAGACTGGGCTTATATTCGAAAGGGACTGACAGAAAATTTTATACTTTAGGCTACACGAATATTAAAAAATTAGAACCTTCACGTGTTTGTAGTCTTCTAAGAATTGTCCTCCTTTGTGAGTACGCTTGGTTATGTCTACCTATTTGTCCCGAAATTATTTTATTTATACTATATTCCACCTATTTTACCCCTTATTTACTATGTCTCTGTCTTATTGCAAACATATCTTCGTCTATTCGGGACAGAGAAACAGATACACATCTATTTTGTCGATTGGGATGGAAGAGGGGCGTGCGCATGGGCGTAGGCAGCATATTGTCTAAGGGGGGGGGGCAGTCGACAGTATGATGGAGGGCCTTTTATCAACTGCTTTTCCAACCATCTTCTTTTTCAGCCATATCTGATGTGAATTCAAAGGTCTAGGGGGGGCCGCTGCCCCCCTGCCCCCCTCCCTACCCCCATGGGCGTGCGTAGCTATGTTGGCCTCAGGAGGCTAGGTGCTACAGTGAGTTTTAAGTAGTAGTAGTATATTTGTCTATCTATGCAGCATGTAAACACGGAAAAATTATCTAAATCATGAATTAAATCAAGTTAACGAAATATAGAAAAGCATCTTTAAACTCGCAAATTATAATCATAACTATAGAATAGCTAGCAACAAGTGAAATTCATTTTTATACATTCCTGAAAAAGGCTTATGTCAGCAGCTGTGCCTCTCACTCAGACTATATGTCTTGATTTTTTCTCCAATTAGCCATGGACGAGGGGTTAACAACTGGGCATTTTGAGGGGCACCTGGAGGCTTGAGGCACGCCGGAGGCATATTCCAAAGGGCGCAATATGTAAATATATACGGCTTGCCCGTTATTCGATATCTGTCGAATATTTCAGCACCTTCAAAAGCGATCTTTTAAAACTTGGAAAAAATCATTTACGGGTTTATTTGGCAAGGAAAAGAACCCCCCAGACTGAAAACAACTGATATGTACCTAAAGAAGAAGAACAGAGGACTGCAAGTTGCTGATATCCATCCAGAAACTAGGTAACCCTACGATGGCACTGATGGTATCACTTTTTCCTATTACATATGCAGCGTTGCCACCAGCTCAAGAATAAAATTCTTATTTTTCTTCAAAAAAAAAAATCCCGGAACACGGTTTCTAGGTTATACAACATTGGTATGCATGGGGCTGAGAAAACAGGAATGGTATAAAATCCAAGGTAGGCTACCTTGAAAAGTGGTTTTTGGTAGCAACGGACGACTGGTTTCCCATATCAATTTCATCACTTTGATGTGAAGACATTTTCGTGAATTAGTGGGCTCCATGACAAATATTTTAGGCCAAAACAATTCGCCAACGTTCAAAAAACGTGTCTACGCATCCACGTTCCATCGTTATTTGAATTTCCCGCCCAAGAATTGACGTCACGCTTCGCAGCCCTATTCAATATGGCTTGGCCAGCGGTAGAAGTTGCCTTTTATCACGTCTTCACACGTCCCTTTCCCTTTTATCCTACCTGCTTTTCTGTTTAGTGGCTGTGCCAAGACGCACCCTTGGATCTCGGATTCTTAATTGCACTAAAAAAAAAAAGGAATCTGCTGCTTTGACACGAAAGGATTCGGAAGAAACACAGATCCCCTTTTCCTAAATGTACTTAAAGGCCAAATTTCTTGGTATTAAACCCAGGCCTTTGGGTATTTGAAGAGAAAACTGTAAAGCAACAGTCAGAAAAACTGTTACTACCGAGTTATTAGTAAAAAGCGCTAAGTAAAGCAACCAACTAAAAAAAATAACTAGTTTCTCAGATATTTATCTGAGATTCAGTAATCAGTAAAACGTTTCAGTAATCATCTCGATAATCACAGCTCAAATGACAACCCTAAGAAACTGGACAAATGAGCTTCAGTAAATCAAACTAAGCTCGGTTAGCACAAGTATAAACACAAAGTCTTCTACTGAGCTGTAAATTTTAAAGTTGTAAGAGTAAGCCTTTTGGAAGACCGCCTTTAAAATTCGAATTCGTATTAGTGAAAATTGAAGGATATGAATTTTAAGAAACTGAAGTAAAAATGCCACCGGAAAAGCGTCTCCTAGAGGGAGAAGGACACCCTGGAACGGGGGGAGCGATAGATATTTCGCAAGAAAAAAGTTAAATGGTAGTGTGCCTTCATGTCCACTAATACATTGACTGGTATATAATAAAAAAAAAATTTTGAAGTTTAGGTGATATGATAATGTATAAAGTTTTAAGATTTATATGTTTTTGTATTAAAATATCACGAGTGGAGAGGAGGAGGGGAGGAAAAAAAATAACAACTACCTCTGAAAAATGTTAAACAAAATTCCTTCACACAGAACATGGCGATGGTGGTGGTTATGGTCTTGAGGTTAGTTTGGGTTTAGGTGACATTTTTAACATGATGATTGCGATGCTGACGAAACATCAAAAAGTGGAACCCTTTCTTCTGAATAAATGAATTCAGCTTTGTGAAGACGTCTGAGTCAAAGAAAAAGACAATGTTGGTGCCGATTTCCATAGAAACGGGTTCTGCTGAATGCATGATATACAGGCTGGAGTCAAAGTAACCCTGGTCTACCAATGCGGCAGTTAATGTGAGATCAGCATTCAGCCGTAACCACTGGCACAGATTCCAATGTCGTCAGGGAACGGCATCGCCATATTCTGCGTGTCAAAAGAGTGGCATCTTCATCCAGATAAGTAGCCAAACTGTATGTCCCGACCCAACTAATACTCTCTTTCCCCTGCCAACCGATCTATAAACGCACCATTCACCGATACGCAATTCCAATTTCACACCGACCTCTGCATTGGTTTGTGGCGACTCATGTAGTCCTACTCGTCGGCCCTGGACCATCACCCGTTTTAATCGGTCATTACTCAGCTTCTCAGAGCTTTCCCTCAGAAGCCACAACAGCGTGGATTTTTTTTATTGGTGTTATGGAGCCGTCAGAAGTCTTGACAAGACAAAACCTAGAATTTTTCATGTTCGTCACAGGCTCACTAACCCAATTTCTCTCAACTTAGTGTTTCCCACAGTGAGCAATCACTGGAAAATCTTCAAAGATGCCGTCACTTTCCGAGCCCGATTCAGTGTCAGTCGCGGAAGCCTTTTCCTGCTTATCGCACAGAGCATTTTCCTCTGAGTCATCGTCTGAGTCACTGTCGTGAAGTACAGAAAGACGAACATTCGGTACTTGGTGACCGAAAGTACGTCGTCGGGTATCAAGGCTTTCATTATTCGCTGGCTTTCAATACTAGCTCGCCCTAGCTCGAGCTTGATTTCATCGTCCCCGGGCAAAGAAAAATCGGAACTGACAGACACAACACCAATGGATCTAACTCGCTTGGCCTTGGGCAAGGACAACTGTTCATTAGAATATTGAGCTTCAAAATCCGTTATACTTTCATATCGACGAATTCGATGTAGAAGTTGGAGGAACGAAAAGTTTATTACAGTTAGACCACGGCGCCGCGCCGGCGGATCGACCGAACGCCGCCGACGAGAGGCCCGGTCGAACGCCGCCGAAGTGTCGTAACCCCGCCGGCGCGCCGCAGGCACGCCGCCGCCGGCAGAGGCGGCGGCGTTCGGTCGACTTTAAATTATTTTTACGGTAATTCTTTATTGCGTCAACTGCAAAGTCGGAGCTTTTCCTTCTCGTGTGGTTTAGTATTTCGATTTTCCTGATAAGAAGTCAAGCAGAGCTTGCACCATTCCCGAATTTTCGGGTATTTCCCCGAAAATCTATGCGTCACCCCGAAAAAAAATTTGGTTCCTCGAATCCCCGAAAACCACGCAATCACGGTGCCAACCCTAGCGATTTATCACCAGTGACTTTCCCTGCCAAACATTACTTTGTTTACCATAATTCTTCACTTCTCTCTTGTTCATTAATTTTCTTCTCTTTTGTTACTTTGCATAAAAAGCAGATAGATGCAATATGCAATTGCAAATATTGCAATATACACAGTTCTTCATATGTTGACAAAAAAAAGTATCGTCTTTATGAAATGAGTTTAAATCATTTCGAATGCAGTTTCCCAATCGCTATTTCTTACATCATTCATAATCAAGAATTTAATTTTCAAGTTGAATAGAATTATAGAACGTATTCACTACTAAACAGCTTCAGCCTTTTGTTGGATTTTGAAATTGACAGCCGACAGATTGTTTCTACAGCTGAATTGTAAGTTTGCAGATTTTTTTTGCTGTTTTTAGATAAGATTTTCTTAATGTTTAATTATCAATTATTGAACGCCTGATAGAAAATAAAATCTTCTTTCTGGAAAATTTTTACCCCCCCCCCTCCATAAAAAAACAGCCTTCGATTGAGACAAAATTTAGCTATAGACTAAGCGATGTACAAGGTTGGGGAATTAAAGATTGAAGCGGAAGTTACCCCAAAAATGATTCATAAATAAAATATAAATTATTGCCTATAGGGGAGGGGGATAGGAGGCTATCATTTTTAAATGATAATACCTCATTTTTTTATTGAAAGCAGGGATGCCTAAAAGAAAATTATTTTTTTCATTTAAAGTGGAGATAGAAGAAAATGATATCAAATTCCCTGGGAAACCATTGAAATATTTTGATAGACCCAGGGCCCTCCATTAGGACTTGTTCATTGTCTTGGGTCTTTTGCGATTTCTCATAGGCTACTGGCCTTATTAGGCTTTTGTGTGTGCTCCCTTTTAATTCGATTCTTTGGATCTTATGGAATGCCATGGCGTATCTGTCAATCAGTTTTCCAATAATTTGAGATATATCTGAATAATTTCGACATTTTTGTTGTTGTCTTTGTACCCCTTTACTCATACGTTATTTTGCGTGTTTTTTTTACCATATAGTGACCTTGTTAATTATTCAGTAAATTATTTTTCTAATGAATGCTGAGACGGTATCCTATCAAGGTGGTATCCAGAGAGGGGGGGGGGTAGGGAGGTATTATAGAGGGGGGGTAGGTGACGAACTAGGATGAACATTTCCAACATCTTCCTGGAGCTACTTCAGTCTGCATATTATTTCATTTAATTACGCTTAAAACTGATGAGCTTTTCATTCTTTTACCTAAGAAAATAGCTGGCACTTCATTTTTCTTCATAGCGAATAAACTATTAAGTGTTTTTGTGTCATTGTAATTGAAGTGTTCTCATGTGAAGTGTTCATCGTGTATTTTTCAATTTGATAAATTTACTCCTTTTAGATGCAGTTTATAATTTGACTGATATTAGGTATTTATCAGTGTATAATTTAGAATGAATCCCCAAAAGAAAAAATGAATAATATCCAAAAGAGCAGCCAAAGGCGATAAAAAAAGCAGCAGTTGAGCCTTAGCCAACATGACATATATTCTATAAAGAAGCCAAAAAAAAAACTTTAAAATGCATTTTTTTTTTAAATTGTTATTAAAAACCTGTTTTTAATATAAGAAGGCTTTTTAGGAATCCAAAAGAGCAAAAAAAAAAACAATCAATATCAAATTCGCCCATTTCAACTGTTCTAAATGTGACAAAACAGATATAGGCAAAGGGCATCCTGAAAAAATTAAGCTTTTACGTTCAAAGTTATATTCAAAGTTTTTACCCAGATAACTGACGAATTTTTCGATACTGTATTTTGAAGTTTTATATGCAGTAATGCTCGATGAAAAAAACTACTAATTTTGATAATTATTTATGTTAAGAATACATAGCTAATAGATACTTCAACCACTCGTATTATGCAAAGGTTCTGAAACGCCACAGTCATTTCGTTTCTACCAGATTTCTACTTTTCTTGATGAATAACGAAAAAGACAGTTTCCAGCCAGCGACCTGTGAATTTTTGAACTCATGAATAGGCTCGAATCTGTTGCAAATTTAAGCTCTGATTTGAGAAAGACTGATGAAACATTAATGTTTGCGGTCAACATTTATCCCGCCGGCGGCGCGCCGCCGACATCTTACCGGCGGCGCGCCGTCGTAGAGGCGGCGCGGCGCGCTGTTTTTGGCCTCGCCGCCGCCGGTCTTCCCTCATCGGCGCGGCGCCGGGGTCTTATTACAGTACTGTACGTGCTGGTTTGAGAACGCATCTTTCTAAAAAAAATCTTCACATGATTCGCTATTCATGTCGGAGAGTTATAAAAGACGTTCGAGCCCAAGCCGTTTGAACCGACGAATGAAGAACAATAGGAAGTTCATATTTATCTCTAGGCAATGGTAAAGGTTTGTGGTAATAAAATTCTCATTCAAAGCATAATGTCCACTTTAAAGGACCCAGGATCTCCAATGTCGAACGCAGTAAACAACACGACCAAGTAAAGATAACCTCTCAAGAGGAGAAAGTTTGCCGTCGTAAAAAACGCGCCGTACGCTTTCCATAAGCCAAAGATAAAACTGTGTTCCTTCGCTTCCAGGAACACGCTGTTTCAGGTGTGCCGGAGGCACGGAGGCAGAGCCGGAGGCACGAAGGAAGGGACACCTGCGACGGTCATTTATTAGCCCCTCGGCCATGGATTAATGGCAACTTGATTTTAATTCAAAGTTAAAATCAAGTTGAATTAAATTCAAATTGCCATCAAGTCATAGCTAATTGGAGAAAAAGCCAAGACAGAAAGTGCGACTGAAGGGCATAGCTGACATAAGCCTTTTTCAGGAATGTATAAAAATGATGTCATTTTCACTTGTTAATAGTGAAAATGTAGTAGTAATGTAGGTCTGAAGTGGTAAGGGCAGCGAAAAAGGATATCTGTCTCTTTGAACCAGTTAAGTGGAAACTTACAAAAACATATATATATATATATATATATATATATATATATATATATATATATATATATATATATATATATATATATATATATATATATATATATATATATATATATATATATATATATATATATATATATATATATATATATATATATATATTAAAAAATAGTAATTAAAGTTTTAATGAAAAAACCTCCATATGCATTTATGTAGCTTTTGACATAGCAGCTGCCGAATTAAAAAAAGAAGAAGAAACGTGGGTGGAAATCGGCCAAAAATAAGCTAAAAAGACACGGCGCCAAACAGTTTAAGAAGCTGCGTCTTTTCTGTTAAGGTTTAGTTGTCTTCGGAAATCAACATATTCTTAATGTTTAATTTTATGGACGTGCAGCTTTGAATTTGATAGTCTTTTTGATAAAAGTAATTATAACGCAACTGTATACTGTTATTCAAAGTCGTTAGCGCTTAAAAAAAGTGGTATATCAAACAGTTAGTGGAAACGAACTGTAAGTGAGGAGCAAATCACTTACACTCACTCACCGTTACACTCACAACGACTCACTCACCTCACTTACAGTGAGGAACTGTAAGTAAGGAATTTGGTCTGATGCTAACTCTCTTGCCTTAAATGTTTCTAAAACTAGTTTTTTCTCGTATATCTCAGGCTTGTCCTCAATTATCTGAAATTCATATATCCAAAGGCTTTATTACTAGACAAAAGGATGGCCATGTCCGTTTCCTAGGTATCCTCGTAGATGAAAATTTATCTTTAAAACACCATATTGGTTTGATTAAAGTGAAGGTATGCAGAAACCTCGGTATTTTAAGAAAACTCAAACATGTTTTTCCGGGACCAATTTTAAGAATCCTATTTCATAGCTTAATTCATTCTTATGTTTCCTATTGCCCAGTCATATGGATGTCTACTTTCCCTTCTTTTCTCGAACCGCTTTCGAATACTTATGATAAAGATATAAAGCTTATCCATGATGTAAATCGTTCGGCAACTAAACCGTTACTTGATATTAAGAAACTTTATATTCTTTCCTGTGCGTTTTTCGCTTTTCTTCAGCTCCATGGTGATATTCCTAGGTTTCTTAGATTTACGTCTTCTTTTGTATCTGATCGGTCAAATTATCAGCTCCGTTGTTCTCTAAGTATCCAAATTCCGGATACACCTACAGTAAGACCCGATTTTAATACTTTCGTTGCGTGTCATTTGACATGGAACGCCCTTCCCGATTCGGCTCGAGAATGCCACTCGTTTGGCACCTTCAAAAGACTAGTTATTATTTTATATTTTTTTCATGTGATTAATTTTCCTTACTTTTGCCTGAATAAATTTTTATTTTTTCCTGAGTAACTTCACTTTGTAATTTTAATTTATTCATATTTTATTTCCGTCTCCTTTTTGCTCTTCTTTCTGTGGCTGTGAGTATAAGTGTGTGTGTGTTTTTTTTTTTGTGCCTTATGCGCAGCCTTTCTCGTGGCTTACTTTTGTGTTTTGGATCGTTAGCAATAGTTTTTCCTTTAATTGTTTTTCGTTTCTGTTTTTCTTTTCTTTTTTTTCTGTATTATCTGATTGTAACATGTGGATTGTAGAAGGGTATGAAGATCACCTTTTTGATTTGAGAATAATATGCAGAGGAATGAATTATGTTATGCTTTATTGATGTTTGATTTGTTTTTGTTTTTTTGGTTTGTTTTTATTTCTTCTTCTTTTTTTTTATATCAGTAAGTAATTGGCTATTGTTCTCTGAGTTTGTGATTCGTATATACTCCCCTAATTACAGGCCAATGAGCCTTTGGGGGGACTAGCACAGTGTATTATTGTATGTACATTGACAATGAATAAAATCTTATCAATCTATCCATCTATATATCTATCTATCTATCTACATCAAAAGAATTGGTTTTTTTTTATACTGATTCCAAATATATAAAATTCATTAATTTTAATGGGAGCCGGCGTTTGCCCCCCCCCCCGGAAAATAACCCCCACGGCCGGTTGGTTTCAAATGGCTTTCGAAACAAAAAAGGGTTAGAAGTCTCAATTTCTGACGTAATGAGCATCCTCCGAAGTTTCTGCGACCATGAGATAGAGGTTGGGATGAGGAAGGGGAAGTACCCCTCCTACACCGAACAAATTCTGCTCATTATGGGGTTTAATGTTACTCTTTACTTTTATAATAACAGCGTAGACAAGAAATATTCCCAGAACTCAAGAGGGATTAAATATCAACTTCACATTTCTTTATTGCGTTTGTTTGTACTTTCTCCCCCCCCCCAAAAAAAAAACTTAACCCTCCCAAACAAGTCCTAGATACAGCCCTGGGGATTATACATCAATTTCTACCTCCACCTCCCCTCGTCTTTCCCTTAGAGCGAATTCTGTATTTATCTGAAGGCTCAATGAGAGTTGGGATGTTTTTGCATTAAAATACATTCTTTGACGCATCTCTCTCCCTCCCTAAGTACAAAACAATGAGAGAACCCCATTTTAGAGGTTTAAAGACCTTATATATAAAAATGTTGGAATACTAAAACAACACCTAGACCCAATTTTAATGTTACCCATCATAAGCTACAAGCCTGAGAAAATCTTGTCTAGTTTTTGAAAAAGGGGGAAACACCCCCAAGCAGTCAAGTCAACTTAATGAAAATCACACCGTCAGATTTAGTACATCAGAGAACTCTATTGTACATGTTTCAAGCTCCGACCTAATAAGATTTGGAATTGTGTATAATTTATTTTCTGGCAGAGGAAAGATTTTTTTTTACAGAAGATGGATGCGTGTAGGCTATATTTGTTTTGTTTTTATTCCCAGAGGTGATCGTACAGAGCCAATCATCCTTGAAGATCGGGAGAGGGCTCATTCGAGAAATTACAGAAATTAGAAGTTCTAGTGTTTTTTTAAATTACCAAAAAGATATGAGGGTGACTAGCGCCCCTCCTCCCACACCATATCCGTTACAAATTTTGATAGCCATCTGATTCAACATAGTTGAAAAGTCCAATAGCTTTGAAAAAAAAAATTTTAACAAGAAAAACGGGTTTTAATTTTCTATAAGGCAGTGAAATGTAAAACAATTAATTATACACAAATACTCCGAATATTTCGGCCCCACGTCCGGGAGCCTTTCTCAACGTAAAAAAAAAATAAAATGAAACAAAAAAAAAAATTCTTTTTAAAAAATCTTAACTTACATAAAAATAAAACATACTAAACACATAAAGAGAAAGAAAAAAACAAAAGAAAAATATAAATAAATAAGAAACAAAACTCACATATTAAATAAACACTTCCATGCACTGAATGTCAATAATGATTCAACTCGCCTCCTCACAGTATATAAATTTAAATATATTAAATAAACACTTACATGCACTGAATGTAAATAATGATTCAACTCGCCTCCTCACAGTATATAAATTGAAATATATTAAATAACCACTTCCATGCACTGAATGTCAATAATGATTCAACTCGCCTCCTCACAATATATAAATTGAATTTATATACTGTGAGGAGGCGAGTTGAATCATTATTGACATTCAGTGCATGGAAGTGTTTATTTAATATATTTCAATTTATCTACTGTGAGGAGGCGAGTTGAATCATTATTGACATTCAGTGAATGGAAGTGTTTATTTAATATATTTCAATTTATATACTGTGAGGAGGCGATTTGAATAATTAGTGAAATTCAGTGCATGGAAGTGTTTTTTTAATATATTTGAATTTATATACTGTGAGGAGGCGAGTTGAATCATTATTGACATTCAGTGCATGGGAGTGTTTATTTAATATATTTCAATTTATATACTGTGAGGAGGCGAGTTGAATCATTATTGACATTCAGTGCATGGAAATGTTTATTTAATATATTTCAATTTATATACTGTGAGGAGGCGCGTTGAATCATTATTGACATTCAGTGCATGGAAGTGTTTATTTAATATATTTCAATTTATATACTGTGAGGAGGCGAGTTGAATCATTATTGACATTCAGTGCAAGGAAGTGTTTATTTAATATATTTCAATTTATATACTGTGAGGAGGCGAGTTGAATCATTATTGACATTCAGTGCATGGAAGTGTTTATTTACTATATTTCAATTTATATACTGTGAGGAGGCGAGTTGAATCATTACTGACATTCAGTGCATGGAAGTGTTTATTTAATATATTTCAATTTATATACTGTGAGGAGGCGAGTTGAATCATTATTTACATTCAGTGAATGGAAGTGTTTATTTAATATGTGAGTTTTGTTTCTTATTTATTTATATTTTTCTTTTGTTTTTTTCTTTCTCTTTATGTGTTTAGTATGTTTTATTTTGATGTAAGTTAAGTTTTTTTTTAAATAATAAAAAAAAAAAATTTTTTTTTGTTTCATTTTATATTTTTTTTTCCCGTTGAGAAAGGCTCCCGGACGTGGGGCCGAAATATTCGGAGTATTTATGTATAATTAATTGTTTTGTATTTCACTGCTTTATAGAAAAATAAAACCCGTTTTTCTTGTTTAAAATTTTTTATTTTTTTTTAAATGGAAAAGCAGTGTGGTCTAAGAAATTATTTCCAATAGCTTTGGGCATGACGTGACCCCCAGAGTCCCTAGGAAAAGCGGTGTAAGTTATACAATTTGCCCACTGTTCACATAGAGTATTTGTTATTGCGAAATTTTCGTTTTTCAAGTTTTTTTCGGGGCGAGGATTTCTGCAAGGGGGATTTTCCGCAGGAAGAATTTTCCATAGAAAATTCTACATAGGAGGTGAAGGTAAGAGGATATCCTGGCATAATTTGAAAAACGATAAAAAATTAAATAACTTTTTATGCAACTGAAAATTAGGAGCAGCATAAAAACTTAAAACCACAAAAACTATTTCGTATATGAGGGGACTGCCCCTTCCTCAACCTTCGCCCTTTACGCTAAAGTTCGACTTTTTGTCAAAATTCTCTAAGATAGACAGCTCAAACACAAGAGCCTTTGAATATTAATAAAAAGTACTTTTTAAGAATTTTAGGGTTAAAGACTCGAGTGTTGAGGGTTGAGGAAGGGGTAGGCCCTCTCATATACGCAATAATTTCTGTTTGTTTTACAGTTTAATATTGTTCCTTACTTTCAGTTGAATAAAGTTATTTTTGTACTTCACTTCCACGTAAATCGAGCCGTTTAGAAGCCAAATTAAATATTTTCTTAAAAACGAGAAAATTCAAACAGGGAACACGTTGCTGATCCATGGAGGATATAAAATTGGGAAAGTGGTTCTATTTTTTCTCTTTACAGAATTATGCGGGCCTTAACTAGAAATCTGTTAGAATTTATATTTGCGATGCAATTTTACTGCAACCATTTATCTCTTAGATCCATCATTATTTATTTTTTAATTCTAAAATACTAGCCATCTAGCAGGAGAAATGTTTAGAATTTCGTTTTGTATTTGCTTGTGGGAATGAGATGAAATAAAGTGCAACTCAGCATAAACTTGATCCGCAGCTTATAAAGAAAATGTGTAGTAATCAATAGTTTGACTATTATTATTGTTATTTTTTGGGAAAACCGGTCATACAAAAAAAGTAAAAGACGGAGCAACAAACGAAAAAAAAGAAAAATACAGAAGAAATACACATAAACTTAGCAGTTATACATGATAGATTTAATTACGAACGCTGGAGCTAAGATCTAGATCAGCTCTTAGACCAAATTACAAAGACGAAAAAGAAAAACTCAATTATACACTGCACTGCAGGTACGTGACATGTTTTTTTTGTTTTTTTTTAAACTCCCAAATACTCAACAAACATAAGCAATATGAGCTTGATGCAATGATGCATCAAGCTGGAATTGGTAAAAAATTAACCCAAATAATTATCAGTGAATTAAAAACATACAGTAGATAATCATATCAACTAGTGTAAATATGACAAGAAACGGTAAAACAATTAAAAGACACTTTCGCCCGCTGGTCTAGAAATCAGATCTCTCTAAAAAATGATTCATTTACTCCGATATACACAAATATCAGAAATAAAGAAATTATTCAATCACCGATTTTTTACATATATAATTAAAACAATATGATTAAAAGAATGGATAATTAATAAACAGTTAAATTATTTGTATTATACGTAATATATTATCAGAGAAAAATTGACACCAGGATCGAGAATAACCAGCGTTGCTTTAATTGGACTCGTACAAAAAGAGACTAAATCATCAATCAGTTTAAAATTCCAACAATTACACTAAGCGCGAAAACAAACACTTAAAAAAACACAACAAATACATCTTAACTACTGGACCAGTACCGATGACCAAGGATGTTTCAACTTCGTCAAATGGGAATTATAAGCACGAATTTGCTTTTCCATAGCTATAATGGGGTCAGCAATGCTGAATTTTCTAATTAGATAAGAGTTGCGGGTCTAAGGGAAAAAACGTAAGATAGTTTGTGAACCGGAAGAAAACTGAGCAAATTTTTGACTTATCAGATTTTGTGACCATTTCCCAAAACGGCGATATGTACAGATAATGTCGTAGAGCGACAGAGTTGAAAAGTTTCAAAAGAAAACGGCGGTTGAAGCGTAACTTTTTCGTTACAAAAGAAGCATACGATAACCCAACTCTGCGTTCAATGTAAGCAAATAATAGTTGTCGCGTGTGCATTATTGACGAACCAATGGGAAGACCGGGGTAGGTGATATGATCTACTAGCTTAATCCTACTATTTTCGAGAGAAATATCCCCTGGTGACACTTGCTTCCAGTTGAAGAATGCAACTTCGGACTTTTCAGCATTGAAATGAAGACCTAGTTTTGCATACTCAGATTGTAGCATTGGGAAAATCTCGCTAATACGCTAGACAGTGCGGCTCAAATTCAGAATGTCATCTGCACAACATACAAAAGAAAAATCAAGACCGGCAAATATGAAAGATGTGAGAACAGCTGAACACCCATTAGCTAAAGCTGACAGCTCTCAAGTCTACGCACCAGAACCTGATATTTTTGTCAACGTCAAAAAAGGTACCCGTCAAGGTGCTGTTTCTTCCCATTCACTCTTCAATAACGGAGTTCTTTGATGCACAGTCACGATGCAGGATAGTACCCGTCAAGGTGCTGTTTCTTCCCAATCACACTTCAATAATGGAGTTCTTAATGTACAGTCACTTGATGCATGTTGTGAAAATCTCACTAATGCGCTGGATAGTGCGGCTCAAATTCAGAATGTTGTCTGCACAACATACGAGAGATAAATCAAGACCGGCAAAGATGAAAGATGTGGGAACAGCTGACTGTGCATCAAGAACTCCATTATTGAAGAGTGAATAGGAAGAAACAACACCTTGACGGGTACCTTTTTCGACGTTGACAAAAATATCAGGGGTTGGTGCGTAGACTTGGAGCTGTCAGCTTTAGCGTCAGCTGTTCTCATATCTTTCATCTTTGCCGGTCTTGATTTATCTCTTGTATATTGTGCAGACGACATTCTGAATTTGAACCGCACTATCCAGCGTAATAGCGATATTTTCGCAACGCTACAATCTGAATATGCAAAACTAGGTCTTCACTTCAATGCTGAAAAGTCCGAAGTTGCATTCTTCAACTTGAAGCAAGTGTCACCTGGGGATATTCCTCTCGGAAATAGTAGTATTAAGCCAGTAGATGATATCACCTACCCGGGTCTTCCCATTCGTTCGTCAATAATGCACACGCAACAACTATTATTTGCTCACATTGAACGCAGAGTTGGCTTATCATAGGCTTCTTTTGTAATGAATAAGTTACACTTCCACCGCCGTCTTCTTTCGAAACTTTTCAACTCTGTCGTTTATTGAAGAGTGAATGTCGCGAAACTTTATCTAGTGGGTGAAGTATTAGGCGAACTTTAAGACGAGAATACATGTCTCGAGGGGCTCTGATATATGAAGGACTCACTCCACGTTTTGCTACATGGAGTAGCAAAGCGGCGTGAATGGGAGAGTCGAACGCTTTACGAACATCGTGCCCGGCTAATATGAGAGTTTCACCTGATCCATCAGCATCGATCAATGCGTTCGCGACAACCGACAAAGCGTGGGCACAACTGAGGCGTGGCTGGAATCCAAATTGGTAAGGTGGAACATAGCATTTCTTGTTCAGATGGTCAATGAACAGAAGTTCGAAAAGCTTACAGAAGGTAGTAGCCACCGTTATAGGGCGGAAAGACGGGCACTGGGTGGCAAGTTTACCTTTCTTTGGAATAGAACTGAGATCTCCAATCGAGAAAGAAGAAGGTACAACTCCTAGGGTAACAATCATCTGCATCAAAATAGCAATATGGTTTACCAGCAGCTCGCTTCCACGTAGATTTCAAAGAGCGCTCATTTTATCGATGCCAGAAGATTTCTTGCGTTTTAGGCGTTGGATTGCTCGCAGCACAGAATCAACCGAAACAACAAAATTACAGAAATGACATAAACAACAAAACGACAGAAATTTATAAAGCTTATCTTCATATTCGGGCTGTAGGGCGGCATCTGGCAGGGAGAACTCAGCAGAGAAGCATGAACCCCACTCGGAATCAGGAATTATTTGAGCGGAAAGGCGGGCGCAAGGAGGATCTCTCGATACATTTCTCCAGAAGGAAGGTTGGGACAGAGAAGCTTGCTGGGACGTATCTTCAACTATCTGGTTCATGTGGATAGATAGTTCTCTTGCAAACTTTCTTTTGGTAGAAAGACGAATGTCAGCAACCCAGCCAGAGCAAGGCCGGTCACACTAGAGCCACAAATGGTACCAAAATTTGGATTTTCTCTAAGATTCAACTAGGCTCGGATTACTGGACCAATGCTTCATGACAGCCCGACGGATACGCTTAGGAGGTATAGAGGCTTTTTTTGCGCATCGCAGGGCATGGCAAATTTGTGCAAGATAGATATCTAGCAACATCTGTGTTTCATTTGCATCGGCTTGCGGATTTTCTCACGAGCAGCTGGAACGGAACATGAATTTTATGTAGGATTTAGTAACTGTTACAAAAAGATCACCTTGGATGATTTTCCACTCCCTGTAAAATTGGGCGTCAGGCTGATGTGGTTGTGGGGTGGGAGTAGACTTAGCAGAAGGACAAAAAATAGATGAAGATATTGGAAGGTGGTCTGATAGTTGGAAGAGAGTAACGTGAACAGGTGACACTTGCAGATTTGCAGAATAAACTGCAAGGTCAAAGTTCGACACAAGACTTGAATGGTGTGTGTAAGTGTAATCGAGATCTTTTGGCAAGATCCTAAGACAATCGTCAAAAATACCAGACAAAATAGAAAGTACGCAATAAGGAGGGGTCAGTTAAATTAGAGTTAAAATCGCTTATAATAACACAACACTTATCCAACTAGCGAATCTTTGAAAGGCATGACCCTAGTTTCTCACACGCAGAAGTAAATAAAAATTCCGATTGGTCATTGCGGTAATCTGTCGGGAGAGAGACGTTTACAATAAAATACTCTTCTACACGGACAGCAAGAAAAAAATCACATGAATCAAAATGCTCAACCGGTAGGAGGTCCTAACAAGCATCGCATTACCACCCGAGGGGCGGCCACTGGAAGCGGATCGTTCTGCGGGCACCGAGTAGCTAGTAAAATTATTGTCAATTTTCAGAAGGCCTAAACTACGACTCGTCAAAAAATGTTCTTGCAAGCATAATACGTCACATTCCGAAAGTAAATTTTTTATCACAGGAAGTTGACTAAAAGTCCACCATTATTATTCCACGAAAGTACAGCTTGCGCAGTACGGTAGTAGAAATATCCATATAATACCGTGGGCTTTGCTAGTTGACTGTTGTTATTGGGGCACTTTACACTGTAACAAGTATGGCCGGCAACTTTACATTCTTCCGAACACGGAGAGGCACTGTTAGAGTTGTGATCGCAGTATCCACAGCGAGAGCAGAGGTCCCGATTGGAGCACTGCGAGGCCAGATGCCCAGTTTTGACACGAGAAACAACGCTTTGGAAGATATACAAATGCTTGTGCAGAAAGCTTTTCGTAGCCATTTTTCACACACTTTCAAGAACTGATCCAGGTTTTGTTTCGACTCAAATTATACATTGAACACTCGGGACTTTCCGCACTGTGAAACTTTCACGCAGGTTGGGATAAGAGATTTGACTTAATTCTTATCGTATTCGGTCGGTGCGCCTTTCAGGACCCGTATAAAAAGTGGGGATTTCACACCCACCGAGATACCTGAGGAACTGTTCTTAGCATTCTCGGCAATTTTGTTCGCTGAACGCTTTGACTTAACAACAAGTTTCCATTCCGGCGCCAATTTTTAAGTTCAGTTATTTCACCTGAGGCCTCAGGGCAAAGTTTATCGGCAAAGTCCTAACGAGCACTAGGTGAGGTCGGGTTTGCAGGACAGTTCTTTAGTACAGCGGCAAATATAGGAGCTGGGGCAGGGTTAATTGTTAGGTTGGTATTAATTCTAGCTGGCCAAAAAGGGCCCGAATGGGTTGCATTCTCTAAAAAGCCGTCAATTTTTCGAGAGTTCATTAACTTTCGAGACTAAGTAGACGGGTTTCAGAAGGCGAGAAGATGACAAAAGTGGGAATACGCAGATTATCCTTTGCCGCCTGATTTAACTGTTTACATATGTCAAATACATTATCTTCATCCTTTGCATGTTTCACACTTCGGCTCTGAATATTCAGCTCCTTGTACAAGAACTCTTTAGCACTGATAATAGTACCATGATAAAAAAAAAACTCACAGCTTTTCCGATAATCAGATCAGTTTTCGCACCATCAAGTATGGACCTGGTGATAAGGTTCAGCAACGGATTCAAATAATCTTTATATTTTGATTATTCATTGCGCAAACTACTTATAACAGTCAGGGACAACTCATTAATCCAATTAAAGTATATGTGAATTAGGTCAGTCTAATATGTCGGTCAAGTAATGTAGTTCAAGTTCAAGGTGAACTATTTTCAAATTCAAGTCCGATTATGAAGTTAATTAAATAAAAAGACCATAGGGAATCACAAATGTCTTACCGTATTAACAGTCTTACTGTATGAATGAGATTATATCCAAAGAGATGTTTGCAGTATGAATTCTCAATCAATACTGTATTTTATCATGTTTTTTTTATAATTATTCCTCATTTTTAGGCAACATCCTCAAGAATATAATAAGCGGTGCTGCATTTCAAAAAACTTACAGAAGTTAATCAAATAGGCTTCTGAGTGGCTGTGGCTAAAAACATGCTGTTGTCATCCAAAGATTGGATGGCAAAAAATTGCGAGATATTGTGAGAGAGAGAGGGGGGGGGTAATTATATACGCAATAAAATAGCCCAATGAAGACAAAATATGAGGAGGAAAGATTCATTAAGAGGGTACTTCAATGACGTTAAAGAATAAATAAAAATTTAGGAAGTTCCAATGGAAAAGTGATTCAAAACAAAAGTATACGACCTGTATAGGGGCGACTAATGTTCTTTTCAGAAAATAAAACTGTGTAAACCGCCATACACCGAATAGAGCCGAACAGTCTGGTTTCATAATGATCAGACATATTTTAAGCTACGAAAATACACAAAAAGTTCACAAAACAGGACCATTGCCGGTGAAATACAAATTACTAACAGATCCTTTTGCAAAATATCTGTCATCACATAAAAGCTATTAAAAAAGTAGGGGTCCATAAATCAAGCGTAAAGTCGACATTAGAAATACAGCTAGGATCTATCAGCAGTTCAGTAGTCCAGTCAACAAAAGTTGTAGGTGGCATGAGACGATTCGCTCATAAAATATCAAGTCCATGCCCAATGAGAGAGAGATAGAAGCTTAAGCATGACTATGCAACGGCAGTAAAAGACCTTAATATATAAATTTTCAAGAGTTGGACCCTTCTAGAAATACCTAATCCCTTCCAGTGGCGTAATTTCGTCAATATCCTGGGGCGGGGTATGCCACGTTGGAGCCATTTTTGCCAAATCAGGTGAAAATGACAGTAAAGACTGAAAAACGAGCCATTTGGTACCATGAAAGTGCTATATAGTACTATAAACATACTTTATAGTGCTATAAAAGTAAACATATACTAAAGAAAAGTGATCCGTTTCTGTTGATCCTTGGATTGTGCAGGCTTATGTTAGTTTTGACAAGATTTTTGAAGAAATTAAATTTCAGCTAGGGGGGGGGCAGACTAAAGTCGGGGGGGGGGGGCCAAACCGAGGTCTGGGGTAGGCAGTTGTACCCCTTGCCCCATAGAAAATTATGCCCCTGATCCCTTCCCTCTGAGCTACAGCACTTATGTAAATAAGCTCCAAGACCACACCGGCCATACACGATAGACAAGAAAAAGAGAAACCATAGATAAGGAAATGAAAATTTGACTAAAAAGAAATTTCAGTGGAGAGTTAAAAAGGTGTCAAAAAATTATGGCCAGGAATTTATGACTGAATTACTTCAAAGGTGCCATTAATATTGTCAGAGGTAATTCAATCAAAATATTTACTGGTAATTACATAGTATCGTAAACAATCGCATTCCGAACAAACCTATATAGGATAGCCAATCATGAATACATTTTTGGCCCTTTTTCGCCCTGGGCTATTAACAAAAGTTAGCTAATTTTGTGGATTTGTCGATATTTTTTTTGCTAATTTCTCATCAACAATTGGTTAATAACGGCAAATAAAGTCAGTTTAAAACTTGCAAGCTTTGTAGATAGTCTAGGGCCATATTGAGACACTGGGGGCTTAACTTCTTAACCTTAGAATGGACATAAAAGTTTCTGGACTGTTGAGAGATCCAGTTAAGGATGAAATAATGAAAGTTGAAGGTGGCGTTGATTAAATACCTCTGAGAAACGAAGACAGTTTCCAATATATCTTGTTTACTTATCTCACCCTTCGAGCAATGTCAATATTTCTCCCTTGGTCTCCCAGCTGAAAAGCACTCAAACTCAAGTGCTTTACATAGGGACGGCAAAATTTGGGGAGATGGTTTAGATTGAGTAATTGTTTTATGCTACAAAGTAGTTGTTAGATAGCAGCATGAGCAATCCATATACAGAAATTTATTTCGAGGGGTTGGGTAGAGTGGTAAATTCGTTAGAACCGCTACAAATGACAAAGTTAGTGAATATCAAAGAAGACAACCGTAAAAATCACGATATTTTGGAGAATTAAGGCTCAAGTAGGCTTCCATTCGTATTAGTTTGTTTGAAAACATCAGGGTTTAATAACAAATAGGGAATTTAAGTCATAAAAAGGCGATGTTACATTTGTATGAAACGAAGAAAAGAAAGCATATAATAAATGAAACATAAAATCAAATAGGTGAAAAGAACTAGGATTTTGCCAACCAGTAGCAAACTATGAAAACGAAAACAAGCAAATGTTTCGACAAGGACTTCCACCAAGTCGTCCTCTGTGCTCAGAAAAAAAACACAGGATTTAACCTTTTGAAGTGAACTCTACAAGAAGAGTAAAAACATTGAATAAAAATAAAACCAGCCAGAAAATTCTGGCTGGTTTTTTTCGATTTGGTGTCTTTTCTCTTCTTGTAGACTTAACTTCAAAGGTTTGATTCTGTCTTTGTTTTTTTCTGAGTACTGAGGACGACTAAGTTTTAAGCAAAGCGCTGTCTATTCAATGCACCTACAGCACAGATAATACGCCCCTGAGTCGGCAAGATCTTCAACCAAAGCGGGTAGCGCCACACGAAACTCGCAAATCAGTCAAATTCATCAAATGATATTTCATTTGAGCTGATTTTTATCGTTTTCCTAACAGGTATGCTAGAACATTTTTAGGAAATGCCTTTCCAAAACTTTAAAAGGAAAACTACTCCGTTTAATCGAAAAAAACAAAATACACAATTTCTTATGATGTAAGTTTTATTCAAATCGGAATATCTATATTTCCGACACAAAAACGGGACAAGCAAAATGATTTTTCGATGATTTCCGGGAGAGTTGGGGTCGGCTCTTAGTTTCTATTGTTGGGTCTCTTATCTAAGCTCAATCAATTCTAAATAGTTTGTCCCCATAAACTAAAAAAGTTTATAGCGGACGATATAGGAGAGGGGCTCTTTTAAGGTACCACGTCACCTTAAGGGACAAGGCTAAACATAATATTCAATTTAGAATGTACATAATCTACTTGTTTTGAGGAGAGTGCATTTACTAGCATAAATAGCCCTAATTTATTTACTTTCACGAAACAAATGTTGTTAAAACATTTTCAGGCATTAAGAGACCAATCTTAACATTCCTCTAGCGGTTTGTAATTTTATGTTCAAAATTGGGAAAAAACGATATAGGGTGGTGGAAATTACAACTGGTGGACAATTACAGTGGAAAACTAATCCATACGTGTTCATCCTTCTCTTTCGAGTCTAATGCAAGAGATGTGAAATCCTACTATTCCAACAACGAATTTATGCAAGGTGGGGTCGAAGAATATTTTTAAGCAAGTCTCATGCTTTAATAGGCGCAGATGCAAGAAATGAAAAATAGTTCGCACCCAGTGACACCCGCAACGCATTGAGTAAGCTTGCCACATTGGGTGCGGAGAAGTGCGGCCTGGCAGAGGTGTCATATATGGCGAAAGAAGTACCGCCCCCGAGATATACACCTGATGAAGTGAGGAGCCCCTCATTCAAAACAGGGACAGTAAAGTCACTAAAACTGCGAGCTTTCATGGGCTATGTCTCGAAGACTTATGTACGTCCATAATATAGACTTTTTTATTTCGTTTCTTTATGCTTCCCTATGAAATTGAACCGCTGCCCTAAGTCCTCCTAAGGAGAATGACAAGTGGAAAGTAAATTGAAAATATGCGTAAATACATAGAAAAACCGTATCATGACAAAATTTTCAACTTCTAGCCAATGACTATTAACTCGAACTCACAAATCTGAATCTTTCACGCATGTAATCAAAGCCACCTTTTGACAAGGCGGAAATTAAACTTCCTGGAGCCAACACATGGGTTTAATTGACATGGAAGTTTCGTCTAAGATGTCAACTCAATGTTTAAAAGCCTTTGCTTTCATGTTGAAATTACTTATTTTTCTTGCGGTGGACAAACCGGGCTTTGACCCCAACTAATTTGCGGTTACAACTAAACCCATCGCTGATCATCTTTTTAAAGCCGTTGCAAACTCATCTTAAGCAGTAATAGAAAAGGAACTGGATTATAAAAAAAAGTGGATTCGCATTCCTTTTACCAATCATTTCTTCCATCTCTGCCCCCTTTCATCAATCTTATGCCATAGATAAATTTAAAAAAAATATATAAAATATTTCGACAAAAAGTAAACAGCAACTAAACTTAAAACGAACAGAAATGACTTTAAATGAAGAAATGAAACTTGAAACAAGCAGAAATTACATGAACAATGAAGTCAAAGCGAACATTAGTTGACTAAAAAAGTAAAAGGCGGATTTCAATGCGTTTCTTAAAAGAAACGCATTTCAAAGGGAAAAGTTGTAAAAACGAGGACCAAAACAGCAAAGTGTATTTTTGCAAATACGATGTTTTTTTCTTGAATTTTTGACAAGTATTTCGATTTTTTATGATATTATACAATGAATGAAACAAAACAGGTCAAGACGTATATTGCTCCATTAAGCAACGACTTCCATTTAATTGAAATTAATTGAAATGTATCTCCAGACACTCCAAAACTGTATTTTAAACAATCTTGCAGAACAAATAGTTGAGAAATAAAGAGAAAAACCAGGGGTTCTCATAAGACCCCAGCTTGTTAAACAACGTTGACGATACAGACTTGGTATGTAAAGCGTTAAAGCCCAAATGACACGGGACCTTAGGGATACATGAGGGTGGTAGCCCCACAGTTGTTTCTGGTAATTTATGTCCATTTTAACAGCAATTTCTTCATTAATTGTAATTTCTGTTTGTCTTAATCTGGATTCTTAAATGAATTTATTTCTGCTAGTTCTAAATGGCTCTCAAGAACATCGCTTGTCTAATCATGGGCAGGGCAATAGCGCTGCCTAAGTAAAGAACGATGTTGGCACAATGTATTATTTTTTTCCATACCCGGGCACTTCGTATCGAAGAATTTGTCGTAGAAACTACAAAAAGGGCTCATTCGATTGGAAATTGGAGTGTCTAGGGCCCTTTTTAATAGTCGAAAGTTTTTGGAGGGCAACTAGCCCCCCCCCCACGCCCGTCATTCCCCTAAACACATCCAAACAAAATTTTGAGATAGCCATTTTGTTCAGTGTAGTTGGTTTTCACATAGAAATTATGTTTTTGAGGAGGAGAATCCCCCAAAGCCCTCAGGGCAAGGGTTGTAAATTATGCCCTGGGGGCATATAAGGTTTTTATAGAAGGCGTTGTCGTAGAAACTTCAAGAGAGGCTCATTCGATTGGAAATTCAAAAGGCTAGTGCCCTTTTTAATAGTCGAAAGTGATTGGAGGGCAACTAACCCCCCTCTCACGCTCACCTTTTCCCCAAATACATCCAAGTCAGTCTTCCATTAGATCTTGACCAGTCAAGACGTCTTGTTTTGAAATAAATATCGCTTGTGATTTTTAAGTGAAGACGCGAGATCAGCCTTGTGAACTTTCCTCTATCAACAGCCAATCCAGTATTAATCGTAGCATAGGTGACCAGCTATTAGTTGAAGATGTGGCTTCTTACTCAAGGTCTGTGTCATTTTTATTTACTAGCCAGGAATATCCAATCCTTGCAATGAATGCTACAGAAAATAGGAAACTGGGTCTTTCCAATGTTCTAAGTGTAATGCTTGGTTGCACCCTGCTTGTGCCGGCACAACAAAAAGTAATCGCCTAAAATGACGTGATTAATACCATCGATAATCAACCCGAAATGGTTCAACCAATCGAGGCTGTAGAATCCCCCGTTATTTCGGACGATTTCGGATGAAGAAAATTCATCTATCTCCAACGAAAATCAACTTGAAGTGATCGTTCGAAGTGGTATTACAAATTCCCCTGCTATGCCTTGTGCTTCGAGTAATGTCAACAATAGTTCTGATGGATCAATTGATTCTGCCAAAATAACCATAACACATCAATCCCAGATTTCTCCACAAATCTATTGTTCCAGCAAAGGTAAATTGACAAGAATTGCAGAAACGGCTAGTGACTTCGAGCCCTACACCAGTGAAGACTGCCTAAAAAAAGACGCGTAAATCGTCTATCCCAGGAAACGGATTACAAATCTTGAATTTCTTTATGATAGTTTATCTGATCTTTGCGAACGTTAGAAAGGTGAAATGAAATCAAAATGTTAAAAGTCCGTTTTCAGCTAGCAATTGTTGATGCTATACATGCATTAAAATCCCATACATCGACCAGTGTTTCTCCTTCAGCTGATACTTCTACTCCAAATATGCATTATCCAAATTCTTCAAGTTGCATAAAAACTGTAAAACCCTTTGAATCTGAAAACGTCACTATATGTAATCAAGCAAGTGCTAGTGAACTTCCTTCGTCAGAATTTTTTCAAGGGATTAAAAAGGTTATACAAACTAATTCTTCTGATCCTTCCTTGTTTTAACTGAAGATAATTTATTCTTAAAATCCAGTAGTAATGACAAATATTCAAAAACTGGCAATGATGTCGAACTTACAAGCGGAAATTCTCACCCAATGCAATCATGTATTCAAAAAAATGAGTTCAGTGATCTTAAGTGTAATCAACCTAATGTGTGCTTTAGATTTTTAGACATTAGATGCATGTCTAGTAATTGTAAATATCTACACATTTGTAAGCTTCATGTTTTTAGCCGTTGTATAAATAATCTGTGCAAATACCCCATGTTGATATCTGTAAACAATTTTCAAGTGGAAGATGTTTTGGCTGTACAAAACATCATATCAAATTGCCTATTAAGAGTCGTAGTAGGTTCCACAAAACTGGGCCACCTAGAAGCCCTCTAGATTCTGCTAATCCAACTAAATATTTTTAGACCACCACTCAAACACAAGAAAGTCCGAGAGCCATCCAGTTCTTCCTACTCGAATTTCTATGCAAAGGATACCCCTGTCTCAATATCTACTTCCTTCCTCCCGTCTTTCTTTTTCAAAGATAAAACCACCCTCCCCTCTGTCCTCTTTCCAACATTTTCTTACCTTTCCATCTATCATTACCCACCATCGTGCGTACCCACTCAACGGGAACTCTTCGTACCAGTTCCCTGCCAAAATAACCTCCTCTCTCTTGATTCATCCAGCTCACCCCAAACTCAACCGCTATTTTGTTACCGCTGTTTAGAGTCTCCGCTAGAACCTGCTCAATTAAATGCAATTGTATTTGAAAAAGATGGATTTGATTTTGATCCCCCTGTCCCTTATTCTCATTATCAATGTTTAGCCCCCGTCAAGAATTCTAATAGAACCCCTGACCCTATCTGTGATATAAAAGAAGTATAGTGTAGGAATGGTACATTCACAATTTGTTTTCATGCCCTTACACTTTTGCTAATCAATACTGAGAGCTTTAACTTTGAAAGTTTGAATGAATAAGTGACTCATTCTAAAATATATAGATCAGATATAATCGCTATTGCTTAAGTGCATAATCAAATTTGTACATGTTAAAGATGAAAAATTTTTATCAATTTATTAAACTCAGACCAGAAAACCACCCTCTGGTTAAGAAAGGAGGTGGAATTCTGTTCTTTATCCGTAATGACTTGTACCCAAGTGAAATCTCAATTCCGTGTCTTGCTCCCTTTGATGAGATTATGTGGGTGTGTGTTCGACCTAAAGTCTTGCAGCGTCCTTTCAATTTAATTGTCCTGTGTTATTTTTATTACTCCCCTAATCAGAGATCTGTTGACAAAATAAATTTTATCGAAAAATTACATGCAAGTGCTGACTTTGTACTATCAAAATACCCAATTTTCCTGATTGGTGACGCAAACGATATTAGACTTGATTATACATGTAATGCTTTTAATTTAAAACAGGTCGTTAATGTCCCAACTACAAAAGGCAATACTACTCTTGATTTAATTTGCACAAATCTTTCGAAGTTTTACAAACCCGTCTCCACTCTGCCCCCTCTGGGGGGTAGTTACCACTTTAGCCTTTTCCTATCTCCGCTGGCTAAAGTTAAACAGTCGTTTTCTATAACTGAAACCGCTATAGACCTCTCACTGACTCGGGACTTTTCAATTTTGGCTCCTGGATTACTACTGAAAATTGGTCCACTGTGTATAAAAAAAAATGAGGTAGACTATATGGATTTGTCCCTCCTAGATGTGCTGAGGGGTAATTATAAATCCCACTTCCCTGAGAAATAATTTAATACGTTTTCTATAGATAAGGCTTATATTGCTGAGTCTTTTAAAAAACGTGTAAGAAAAAAAATTAATTTTTTCAATACATGTCGTATTACTGAGGCTAATAGTCTAAGGAAGTTCCTAAAGAAAAGTAGATTCTAATTATTATAATAGTAAAGTCAAAGATCTATGTTCTAACAAGCCCAAGCAATGGTACAGAAAAATTAAAGAAATATGCGGAAAAGTCCTTCCGAAGTTGATTTTCATCTCCCTGAACCCTCTAATAAGACTGCCAACGATTTAAACTTGTACCTTGCTTCCATCGTGCAAGGTCTCCCCCCTTTCACTGGCTCAAGTCCAACTATTCCTCCCAATACTTCCTTCTCCTTTATTTCTCCCTCTGATGTTATAATATAAAATTCTAAAGCTTAGAAAATCAAGTATTTGTCCCTTGGACATCCCAGTTGACTTGATTAAAGCCTTTTTAGACAAAATTACCGAGCCTTTATCAAATATTTTCAATCAAATCACAAAATTTGGCAAATTCCCAAGTTGCTCGAAACAAAGTTTTATAACACCTGTCCTCAAAAAATGCATCAGTCTGACTTTCGCCAACATTCGCCCCATTATACTCACTTCAGTTTTTTCCAAACTTTATAAAAGTTTCCTCTCTGATTGGCTTAGGGATATAATTTTTCTACTTATTTACACCCAGCTGTTTGGTAATTTCAGGAAAACTTCTACCACCCTTTACCTTATACAATTAATGTGAGCCGTCGTAGGTGGCCTCGATGAACCAAATGTTTGACTAAACCTTGTCTTCGCTGATTTCCAAAAATCTTTTGACCTGTTTGACCACACCATCCTAATTCGTTCACTACTGGCTAACTTTGAACTTGATCTTCTGTTAGTAAATATTGGTATATCGTTTCTTTCGAATAGATCTCAAGTTGTTAAATACAAAAATATTTTCTCTAACCCCCTCCCTGTATATTGTGGAATTCCTCAAGGAACCTTATTGGGACCACTTTTATTTCTAGTCATGATTAACGATATTGGTAGGGATTTTTCCCAAAGGTGGAAATACGTGGATGACTTGTCGATCCTTGAAGCTTGTCACAGGAATATTATAAGTGACACCCTCAAAATTCTAGCCCATATTTTGAATGAAACAAAGAACCTAAATGTAAAAGTAAATTGTACGAAATCTAATATAAGGACGATAAATTTCTTGAAATCCACTCCTACTTTTCTTGAGCCTATCTGACCCGAATTGCTAATGAAACATGTTAAACTCCTTGGTGTCACAATTTCAAATAATCTTAAATGGGACATGCATGTTTCTAATATTGTTAAAGAAGCAAACGTTTCATTATCTATGTTAAAAATTTTAAACAAATTTAATTGCCCTAAGATGCAGTCCCTCCGTGTTTATTTATCATTTATCAGGCCGCTATTAGAATATTCATGTCCGGTCTGGCATTCACATCTTTCAAGCGAACTTGGTGACAAAATTAAGTCGGTCCAAAAGCGTTCGCTCAGGATCATCTACAAAGAAAGCAAAGTTCCATACTCCTTCCTCCATAAATCCGCATGTATTGCTAAGTTAAAAGAAAGGAAAGCAGAAACTTGTTCGCGCTTTGCTAAATCTACAATATAAATTTCTTCTACTGAGGACATTTTCCCGTATGTGCTTAATCAAATTAGTCCCTATCTCCTTTGCTTTGCTTCCTTAGTTCTTCCAATGTTTACCGATCACTGCTATTACTGAGATGTACCGGAAACTGTTCTTTCCTTGGATATTAGCACACCTAAATAATCCCTGAACTATGCTCTGTACCAAAATTAACCCCTCCGTCCCTTATTTTATTTGTTGTGTATGTTCACAATAATCAGGCGTCTTTTTTTTCTCTTTATCTTTGTCCATTTTATTTTCCCTTTTGTTGATACTTATTTATGTTAAATTTCTTTTCTGACATTTAATTTTAATTTTTTTTTCATTTAATTGTATCCTTTCTTAATTGTAAATATTTCTTTTGACAACTAATTTGGCTTGATTTTAAGTGTTTTTTTTTAATTTTAGGCATTTGACTTTGAATACGATTTTGGCAATGTTTTTCTTCTTGACTGTGATTTTGTTTTATCCCCCATCCTTTATTCTTCTATTCTTCTGTTACTATTCCAGCCAATTGTTAATTTCTTATCGACCATCTTTATGCTTGATTGGCGTTTATTTTCTTGTTGTATTATTTGTTTCTTCGTTTTGCTTTGTCTATTTCTTTTTGACATTTGAAGCGAATTCGGCTCTATTAGAGCTTGTGATAGCCTTTGGAAAATAAATATTATCTTATCTTATCTCAATCAAAATTTCGAGATAGCCATTTTATTAAACGTAGTTTTAAGTTCTATAAGTTAGGTCTTTGAGGATGACAACCCCCTCACAGCCCTCAGGGCAAGGGTTGTAAGTTATGCCCTAGGGGCATATAAGGTTTTCATATAACGCGTTTTTTTTAGATAGCCATTTTGTTCAGCGTAGTTGATTTCCAGATAGAAAATATATTTTTGAGGATGTCACTCCCCCACAACCCTCAGGGCAAGGGTTTTAAGTTATGCCCTGGGGGTACATAAGGACGATTTTGGCAGAATGTATTTTTTTTTTCCTTTAGACCAGCGCACTTTGTATCAAAGAAGTTGTCGTAAAAACTTCGAAAAGGGCTAATTCAATTGGAAATCCGAGTGGCTTGTGCCCTTTTTAAATAGTCGAAAGTGAATGGAAGGCAACTAACACCCCTTCCACGCCCACCATTTCCAGAAACACATCCAATCGAAATTCTGAAATAGCTATTTTGTTCAGCGTAGTTGATTTCCAGATAGAAATTATGTTTTTGAGGAGGACACTCCCAACAGCCCTCAGGGCAGGGGTTGTAAGTTATGCCCTGGGGTTATATAAGATTTTTATAGAAAGCGTTGTCGTAGAAACTTCAAAAAGGGCTAGTTCGATTGGAAATTCAAAGGGCTAGTACCCTTTTTAAAAGTCAAAAGTGATTGGAGGGCAACTAACCCCCCCTCTCACGCCCACCTTTTCCCCAAACACATCCAATCAGAATTTTTAGATAGCCATTTTGTTCAACATGATTGAAAGTTCTAGAAATTAGGTCTTTGAGGATGACAACCCCCCCCCCCCACAGTTCTCAGGGCAAGGGTTGTAAGTTATGCCCTTGGGGCATATAAGGTTTTTACAGAACGCATTGTCGTAGAAAATTC
This sequence comes from Artemia sp. Qi Xiang Cuo, assembly GCF_049724085.1. Taxonomy (NCBI): domain Eukaryota; kingdom Metazoa; phylum Arthropoda; class Branchiopoda; order Anostraca; family Artemiidae; genus Artemia; species Artemia sp. Qi Xiang Cuo. The sequence goes on from NC_142804.1 coordinate 73,291,230, forward strand.
AAAATTGGCTCTTTCGATTGGAAACTGAAATGGCTAGTGCCCTTTTTTATAGTCGAAAGTGATTGGAAGACAACTAAAACCCCTTCCACGCCCACCTTCCCCAAAATCATCCAATCCATCTTTTGAGATAGCCATTTTGTTCCACGCCGTTTAAAGTTCAGAAAACTATACCTTTGATTACAACACTCCCCTCCAGAGTCTTCAGGATAAGGGTTGTAAGTTATGCCCTGAGGGTATAAAAGTTTTTACTGCAATCTTGATCGTAGAAAATCGAAAATGGCTCATTCGATTGGAAATTGAAAGGGATAGTGCCCTTTTAATAGTCAAGTGATTGAAGGGCAACTAACCCCCCTCTCACGCCCACCTTTTCCCCAAATACATCCAATCAAAATTTTGGGATATTCATTTTGTTCGACGTAGTCGAAAGTCCTGGAAATTAGGTCTTTTAGGATGATAACCGCATCAGAGCCCTCAGTGCAAGGGTTGTAAGTTATGCACTGGGGGCATATAAGATTTATATAGAAAGTTGTTGTAGAAATTTCAAAAGGGGCTCATTTGATTGGAAATTGCCCTTTTTAATTGGCGAAAGTGAGTGGAGAGTAATTAACCCCCCTCTTACGCCCCATTTCCCCAAACACATTAAATCAAAGTTTAGAGATAGCCATTATGTTCAAAGTAGTTAAAAGTTCTGGAAATTATGTATTTAAGGATGACAAACCCCCCAGAGCCCCCAGGGCAAAGGTTGCAAGTTATGCCCTGGGAGCATATAAGGTTCTTATAGATAGAGTTGTCGTAAAAACTTCAAAAAGGGCTCATTCAATTGGAAATTGAGAGAGCTAGTGCCCTTTTCAATAGTTCAAAGTGATTGGAGGGTAACTAACCCCCCTCTCACGCCCATCATTCCCCCCAACACATCCAGTCAAAATTTTCAGATAGCCACTTTGTTCAACGTTGCAGAAAGTTCTGGAAATTAGGTCTTTGGGGATGACAACCCCCCCCAACCCAGGCCTCAGGGCAAGAGTTTTAAGTTATGCCCTGGGGGCATATAAGGTTTGTATTGAAAGCGTTGTCGTAGAAGCTTCAAAAGGGCTCATTTGATTGGAAATTGAAATGGCTAGTGCATTTTTTAATAGTTGAAAGTGATTGGAGAGCGATTAACGCCCCTCTCACGCCCACCATTTTCCCAGACACATCCAATCAAAATTTTGAGATAGCCTATTTGTTTAACGTAGTTGAAAATTCTGGAAATTAGGTCTTAGAGGATGACAACCACCCTCATTAGGGTAAGGGTTGTAGTTTATACCCTGGGGACATATAAGGTGCTTTTAGAAAGTGTTGATCTGTAAAAACTCAAAAAGGACTCATTTAGTTGGAAATCGAAAGGCCTATTGCCCTTTTTAATAGTCGAAAGGGATTCGAAAGATCGACATTTTTGTAGAACAGATCGATGTGGGTATAATGTATTATTTTTGTTGTTGTTGTTTAGACCAGGGCACTTTGTATCGACGGAGTTGTCGTAGAAATTTCGAAAAGGGTTCATTTGATTGAAAATAGAAAGGGCTGATGCCCATTTTAATAGTCGAAAGTGATTGGAGGGAAACTAATCCCCCTCCCACGCCCACCCTCGCATTTGCCTTTATGTTTAAAAACTAAATGTTGCCATAAGATAAAATCAAAATGCACATGTTTTGAGGCTAATCCCCAATAAGGGATCTCAGCAGTATCCCAAGAACGACTGAGGGTACTATGTTCAAACTTTCGGGGCTACTTCTGCTCTTCATATATAACCAAATCAAAATAGCGTAAGTGTATTCAAGCTATCAAAGAAAGTAAACAGATTTTTTTTGCGAATGGTATCAAGTTTTCCATTTCATGTCAAACTAGAGGAGGTATGAAACTAAATTAAACACTACTATTTGTGTCAAGATTTTTAAAAGGGTGTATGTTGTTAAAAATTGCAAAAAAAAATTCTCCAGCATACAAATAGCAGCCGAAACTATAAATTCCTAAAAAAACGAAAAGATTTTAATTATTTTATTTTTCCCTGAAAAGACTATGTCAATATAAAAGGAACAGATATTAAAAAAACTGTTACCAGTTTTTCAAAGAAAAGTAAAGAACTCCATTAAGCAAAAAATGAGCCAAAATAAAATCAAATAATCTACCAAGCGTGAAACTACCACAAATCAGCATCGATAAATAAATGAAACCCCAAAACGAACAGATATTACAATAAATAACCGAGTCAAACTCAAAACGAGCAGAGATTAACATAAGTTGGGCTCAAAACCCCTATGCCTTCCCAAGGCCAGAACATAATTTGCACTTTACTGAAAAAAAAATACAAATGATTGTGCATTGTCAGTTTAATATACATATACTGATATTTAGTAATCAGATAATGAAGAATAAAACTTATCTTTAAAAAAAATGTTTATATTATTTGATTTATTAAAGTTATAAAAGTAAAAATATTTATATTTTTTTCAGTAAAGTACAAATTATGAAAATCTTATACCTAGGACAGTTTATAGGACGCGATACTTTACCCCCCCCCCGCTAATGTGCAAATATATAGCCCAAATTTGTTTCTAAAGTATCATATTTTTATCATACTTAGGTTTATCTCATTATGATTAGCCTAACTCCAACTCTTGAGTGTGTACTAGCTAACAAGGAAGTACCAAATATTTTTCTTCAGTGGAAAAATTAACAGCTTCAGGATTCTGTCTATAACATGACAAGAATTTGCATGGGAAACATAAAACTTAAATGTGACCGGTGAAAGGATCCCAAAAGTCGCCTGGGATTCGATTCTCTTATTCCTAAACTAGGGTTTAAAATTTAGCCCGCAACGTAGAAATATTTAGAATTCTTGTAAAGCCGCATTACAGCAGATTGGTTTTGCATTAACCTTATCTATGAAAGAAAGGCTCACTTTTTAATCTTATCAAAAACTCATTCTACAATGCACGAATCAACAGAATCGAACTTCTAGACTTCTCACGTCATTTAGAACCATAAAAGCAGGAAACATGAAAAATAAAATAGGAAACTTAAAAATAATAGTCGTGCAACCTTATGGGGGCCCAAACTCAGATACATTTGGGCACTCTACGAACAAAGATCCTCGTTACAAGTCAATTCGATCCGAAAACCTGTTTCCAAATTTGCTTTAGAAACCCTAAAAATAGAACATAACATTGAAAAAAGGGACACTCACTTTTGTTTTTGTTCCCGATGTCTCATTAGAAGAGACCTCGCAAGTTTGTCCAGCTGTCTCCCATACTCGACTTCGACTTCCGCTCGCCGTCGATAATATTCTTGGATCTCTAAGGTGATAGCAACTTGCGTCTCAACACGAGAGTCTAAACATTTCAACTGCTCTGTAAACTGGCTGCGAATTTCTGAAATATATGTATACCATTAATCCACTAATGCACATTAGTCGAATAAAAAGACATTCCCATAGATAGATGGATGTATCAACCTTGCCAATCTCTCGTCACTTATTATCCTGTTGTTTTTTGTTTGTTTGTTGTTTTTTTTGTTGTTTTTTTAGTGTCATGATTATTTCATAATTTCTCACCAGCTTATTGTTTCTACGTAATACTTAAGTTTATCATTTCTGCTAATGAAAATTGTTTTTGGAACAAAACCTTTTTTATCATTATGTTACCCATATATATTCGGAACACTAACAGTAAATTATTACTAGAGCATACACAGGAAGCTATTTTTCCAGACCGAGTTCCTCGTCTGGATATTGTTCTTAAACAAATTCTGCAGCTGAACCGAACCAAATATTCAGCCACAAAAAGGCATTTTCTTTCATCGGGCAACGCGAAATTCAGCAGCTGAATTATAATGTAACTCATCTCCATAATCATATCCTTAAGAGTTGTCAAGAGACCTACATTCACCCACGGCAGACTGAAGGCCAAAGTAGGTTTTTTTCTGTTTTTTTTTTTCACAGCCTCTTAAACAGCTCAGGACATCAAAATAAAAATATGTTATTTCCCTTGAAACCATCTTTAGTCTATTCACACCTGGAAAGCGCAATTTTCCTTTTTGTTTGCTTAAAAAATTAGTTTTCAGGGGAGTGTCACATTTTTACCGGTGTTGGCACGTGAAATCGTAAAAATAAATGAGCAAAACTAATTGATTACATTTGACACGAATTTTCTTCCGTAAAAATTACAATTACATTCCATAAAAATTACAACATTAATAATGTGTTGATTTCCAAACACACCTACACCTTCAAAGGAAATTACACCTTCTTAAGGTATTTAGAGCCATATATTCTCAAACAAAGCGTGGTAGTGTAAGTAAGGAGCGAGTCGGCCAACCAGTTACCGAAATTCTAAAAAAAGGAATTTTGACAACAATAGACACATCAAAAGAATTGACTTTTTATGCTAATTCCAAATATATAAGTTCATTAAGTTTCATGTTACCCAAAGCTACGAGCCTGGGAAAATGTGGCTATTTTCGAAAAAGGGGGAAACACACCCTAAATATCAATCGATCTTAACGAAAATCATACCATGAGATTCAGCATATTAGAGTCCGACCGTAAAGGTTTCAAGCCTCTATATAAAAATATGCAAATTTGCATTTTTTTTCTTTTTTTGGCAGAAGAAAGATCACGGGTGCGTTTTTTTTTCTGGAGTAATCTTATCAAATCAATGGTTCTAGAAGACCGGGGGAATTCAAACAGAAATCAAAAGTTCTAGTGCCCGTTTCAAGTGAACAAAAAGATTGGAGGGCACCTAGCCCGCCTCCCACGCCCATTTTTCCCCAAGGACATCCAATCAAAACCTTAAGATAACCATTAAATTCAACTTAGTTGAAAGGTCCAATAACTACGATTTTTGTGACGAAGTGATCCCTAGTCTCTGGGGAAAGGGCCGTAATTTACGCAATTTGCCCATTTGCAAATATTATTCACATATAGCATTTGTTATTGAGAAATGTTCGAAAATGTTTCATATCAATTGTTTGCAGGGAGGGAGAATTTTCCACAGGGAAAATTTTTAGTTGGGAGGAAAGTCTCCGGGAAAATTTTCCAGAAGAAATGATAAACGAGGGGGATGGAAGGGAATTCCCTGGCACGTTTAGAAAACAGTCAGAAATAAATTAAAAAGACATGTTTTTCCAAGTAGAGCAACATTAAAAATTAAAAGAACAGAAACTATTCTGTATATGAGGGGGGCTGTACCTTCCGCAACCCTCCCTCTTTACGCTAAAGTCCGAACTCAAACAAAGGGTAATTGATTTTGAATGAGAAGTATTTTTAATTAGCTTTAAGACTTCAGCGTAAAGAGCTAGAGTTCAGGAAGGTACAACTCCACACTCATACAGAATAATTTCTGTTCGTTTTAAATTTTAATGTTGCTCCTTATTTTCAGTCGAAAAAAACTCTTTTTAATTCACCCATATAAATTGGGATGGAACACAACCCTTTATTTAGGCTCTTCTACCCGATGTATCGAAACGCTTATTCATAATCTATAAAATTGAGGACTAAAAGGTTTTGACGACTCAGGCACTTCTCAATTATTAATCTAAGAAAGAAAATTTGGCCGAGCATCCTCTCTCCTTCCTAAAACAACACTCTTCTTCTCTTAAAACTTTATCTACAACATCTCTAAGCATCATCATACTAAAAAGTAGTCATCATAGTATGTATGGCTTTATAATTACCACACTTACTCTTATCATCTTTATAATAAAATGGTTTAATTAAAGTTTTCCAAAAACCGCTAGGTACTTCTTTCAAAAATCATAGTCTATTAATAGTCTTCAGTAATTTATCTACAACTTAACAACCACCATATTTCAAAAACTCATTTGCCACAATATCAGCACCTGAGTCCTAACTTTTTTTTTTAATCCTTTTAGAACTGCCTCTAATTCTTCCTCGCAAAATAAATCTTTCTTCACTTCCAAATTGTCACAAACTTCTTCATTCTTTTCTCCATAATATCCTGTAGCTTTACCACGGTTTAAAACATTCTCAAAATGTTCTGCCTATCTCTCTTTAACACTTTCCTTATCACTAATTGAAGGCCCCTTCCTATCTTTAACTGACATAACTCCAGATTGGCTACTCCCTTTAATTATTTTTATCCTCCCATATGCTGACAGGCATATAGGATGATAGGCATTTCTTTTTCATATTCTGATACTTGCTCTACTTTCCTCTTATTCTCATAAAATCTATCACTCAAATACATCTTGTATAAAACTCGTCCTTTTTCTATCAAGCTTAAAGCATTTCCACTAATATTCCTAGTTGTATTTCTAACTTTCTTCCCTAAGACACCATCTGCTATTTCACAAATTATTATCCTAAGTAACAACCTAATAACAAAATAACAACCGAGCAATAAAATATTGATTTAGATAGTGAAATAATTCTTTTTAACAATTTTAGCGCGACATAATATATAATATTACTCGAGTGCCTTGGTTACGGGTTTGGGATAGAACAATAAATTTTGGTTGGCATGGCAAACAAATTTGATTAAATGGTTCAGCCGTATTTGGAAGACGCTTATAACCAGCCGTGCCATAAATCTTATTTGAGGATAACCTTTGACTACTATGTGAATTAGCTGCGCAAACACATGCACGGTAATGGAGGAAGCCTTTTTTTTCAAGCGCCATCGCGTGACCATTCCCTTCTTACTTCAGACACTAAACGTTATCCCAGCAGTATCACTCTTCGTACTTTCACTGTAAAGATAACAGAATTCTAATTATTTCTGCAAATAAGGGTGGCCCGCATATGATCTGTTTTGATACCATTTGTCCTAACTCCAAGAATAATTCCAGGGGAAGTTAAATACAATTCAAGCATATTGGAAGCGATAATTATTTTTTAGCCATTAAGACTCCCAACGGAAATCCTGGTTCTTTCCCTTTATTGTTTTGACCGGATGTACGTGTGATCCAGGTCAAAGGTTCAAAAACGGGCCCAGACTTCCCAAAAGTTATTTTCTAAAAATTGTCCAGCAGACAAAGAGCACGATGCTTAATACTACTATTTCTTTAAGAACTACAAGGGTACAGAGAACTTCAAAGTCCCCCTCGTCTTTAGAAAAACTGATAATTAGTTGCCTAAAATAAACCACTTTTCCAATTTTGACCCTCATCCGTCAAAGATACGCCGATTTACCCTTCTAAGGGCCAAACCTGAGTGCACCTACGACTATTGCGCATTTTAAAGCTAATATAATTTATTTCCACTAATTATCTTCAGCTGAGGAAACTAGGTCTGACCGCTTTCTCGTAGGAAATCTCACCTGAGACGAATCTTACCAACTTAAACTCGGAATAATGATCAACACTAAGCAGATCAACCAAAAGAAAGTCAGCAAAGAGGAATGTTTTCTTTGGAGACTTGTTTGAGGAGGATATTAGCTCGTGCCTAAACACTCGACGGCAAAAACAAGGAAGAAAAATACCCGTTGTTCCCAACATTCAAATAGTTTCCATTGCACAGATGCATGTTTTTTGCTGTTTTTCAAGGGGAATCAAATCAATACCTAGGACATTGGGACAGGACTTCGAACGGACAGCTTGAGTTCCAGCGTAGCAAAAGATGTTCAACCTCAACAAAGCACCACTTTCTGTCATCATTCTGCACCATATATGCCAAAAATGTGGCCCTAATAGGCACATAGCACTATCGAACGATAATTCTGAAATAACCAAACAGCTTGAAACTTTGTAAAAGCAGCAACAACCCAATTTCTGGGGACATACGGCCAAAGAGTTGGTAAATTGAGACTACTAACTTATCTACATTAATTCTTAACTGTGCATCAATTCCCATGTGGGCGAGTGAATTACCACCTTCCATATTTTGTAAGTATTTTCGTTTGGCCTTTAAAAACCCCATTTTTGATCGTTTTTCTTTCTTTATGATATGTCAAGCCAAAGTGGATTAAGAAATTATCTTGTAACCGCCACCGGTTTTCAGAATATTTCAACAGGAATTACTACTACTGGATAAATGATATACATGTAAATAAGGAGCTTTAATCTTGAAGCATTGTAAAAAAAAAAAAAAAAAAAAAAAAAAAAAAAAAAAAAAAATCTATCACATTTCTCTTGACTTCGAGCTTTCATTCTTGAACCAAAAAGACAAAAAAGGCTTTCAGATAAAAAAAAGTTCGCTTTAGGTGTGGGGTTGTGTGTGGGGGAGGGGCGGGATGACATTATTCCTCTTGTTTAGTTTAATCTCAGCTCATTTTAAGTTATTTAAGTTTCAACCTCGCTCTTTATTTCCAGCATAATTTTTTTAGTTATTTATTATATTTAATTATTATTATTATTATATATTATTATATTTACGTTTATATATAAAACACGAAAAACAGGGCTATATTAGACTTCGGAATGTTCTACATTAACATTTATGCAAATATACCACCTTTGAAACTTCCGATTCCGTACCGTAGACCCCAAAACCTTATCAAGAAAATAGGTTAGCCTAGTTTAATGGAAGAATTTGAAAGATGTTCAATAGTACCTGTTTCGCAACGTTTGCCCAGGTCAATTTTTTTTTCCTAGAATTGAAGGTTCTTTTACCCCCAAAAATCTATCAGTTCAAGATTAGATTGTCTTGATTTAATGATTTGCATATTCAATTTAAGTTTTATTCGTTTTGAGATTTATTTATTCATTTATATAACTACCTGTTGTATATTTGCTTGCTATAATTATTGAATTCTGTTATTTAATTTCTGTTCGTGTTGAGTTTCATTTAGTCTTTGATAGTAATTTTTGGTCGTTTTGTTTTTCTTTGAAAAATTTCTTGCGAGGAATTTCTTTTATTATTATTATTAATTCTATCTTTTTATTATTATTATTAATTTGGAACATCTGCATTGTAACAGTTAGGGATAGAAACGGATGTTAATCTGTGCGCACATCCGGAGAAACACTGGTGATATCATGGACGAAGAATAAAGTGACACTTCATGTTATCAAAAAACATATTAATACGTGTTCCAAATAATCCACAACAGCAACAACTGGAAATTTAAAGTCATGGCCAATGTTTAAGCATACATTCTGCAGTTGCAACATAGATTCAAAAAAGGGTAACCCGCAAAGCTGTGAGGAAGGATTTCAGAAAAGATTTATATACAATTACCTAATATATTATGTATGTATATGCATAAACGAAGGGTCACCCACCCCGCCCTCCTGTGTAGTAATTGGGGCATATAATCTTGGAGGCCATAGAGCCTTTCTGGGGATTTGTAGATTGTTGTGGAATTATTTTACTGTTATATGGAAAATAAATCTATCAATCTATCTATCCGCTATGGCGCAATGCCACATGTTATCAAACTTTTTCCACACACACCCCTTCTTGATCAATGTGGGGAGAACACCACACTGTGGCACATTTCGACAGCGGTTAAACTCTTACTTATCGTTCTGCCTGAGCAGAAGGACATATCTGGGACTTTAAAAATGAGTAACGGAGTAAGACAGGTAGAGGACAAGAAGGACAACGACGTAGAGGACAAGAAGCAGATTATGGAATTGGAACTTGCCAGGTTCAGGGAATAAAGAAAGAATCACCGCACAGGATATGATTCAAAGAGGAAGGGAAACCGATAACTAGAAACTCAAATCAGAGTTTTTGGCGTATTGAGTATTTCCGATCTCCGTTCTTTAGAGTTTCGATTGCTACGAACAAGTCACTCTTACCATTAATGGTTTGATATTAAAAATTGTTAAAAGGAGAGAATAGTATTTAAATAATTAAATGATGTCCAAATGCCAAGTAAACCAGATCCATCAACTGATTTTTTCGGTCCCCAAAGTAACGGAGTAAGACAGGTCATAAAAATGAGTAAGACAGGTCCCCTAATGGATCTGTATGAATTGGTCGTATTTAGATAGGTATGTCTACTTCACAGGAAGTAGGAGAGTCACGAAATTACAGGGACACAGAAAACTTCAGTATTCTGTTTTAACTAGACATAATTATATGCAGTGTGTATAAAAAGAAGGGGCGTAGCTACAGTGTTTTATTGGGAGGGGGAGGGGTGCTATTCAAGCGGTAGTGAAGAAAAGTAACTATTTAACAAACACGCTACTTGGTGAATTTAAAAACAATTACGCAATACATTATTTAACAATGCCATCCGCTGTGCAACCCGCAGAATACCGCGTCTTCTTATCGAGCCATCCATTGACGGGAGTCACCTTTCGTACGTCGATTAATAAAAAAAACAAGTTTTTTTTAACTGAAAGTAAGGAGCAACATTAAAAATTAAACCGAACAGAAATTATTCCGCATATGAAAGGGGCTCGGCTCCCCTCCTCAACGCCTTGCTCTTTACGCTAAAGTTTTTATTGTTTTAAAAAATAGAGTTGTGAGAAAGAGTCAAACTTTAGCGTAAAGAGCAAGGCATTGAGAAGGGGACAGCCCCTTTCATAAACGTACACATTTCTGTTCGATTTAAGTTTTAATGTTGCTCCTTACTTTCAGTTAAAAAAAAACTAGTTTTTTTACTTAATTTTTGAATGTTTTTGAATTAATGGAGGTTTTTATTTTAGCTCACCTTACATGAATAAACATAAAAAAATTTGCATACAAATTTTACTTTTATTTGATTGAATGGGTTTCTCAAAAGTTGTTTAATATTATTTACGAACGTTTTTACTGGCAATTGAGGTACGTAACTTACAATTTAACCTCCGCAACGAAATAATATATTCATATATTTTTAATATGTATATTAGGGGGTTCGCCCCCTAGTTAATACCTCGCTCTCTACGCTGAAGTTCGAATTTTGTTCCAATTCTTTAAAAATGACCCATTAATCACAAAGGCCATTAAATAGAATAAATAGCTCTTATGAAAGTACTAAAAAATCTTTGGCTTAAAGAGCGAGATATTGACTAGGGGGCGAACCCAATCATATAACGTAATAATATCTGTTCGGTTTAAGTTTTGATGTTGCTCCTTACTTTCAGTTTAAAAAAACTTCTGATCGTTTTTTAAATAATGCTGGGAAATCCGGCGCCCCCTTCATAGAAATGTTCCTTCCCCATGAAAACTTCCTCCATCGAAAGATCCTCCCATATAACCCCCGACCCCCCCCCCGCTACCTGAAAAAATCCTCCGTGAAAACGTCTGTATACTTCCCAATAACCAACACTTTATGTAAACATTCGGTAAAGTTCATAACTTTCAGCTCTCCCCTCGGGGAATTTGGGGGATTAAGTTATCCTAAAAGGCATATTTATTATGTTTTCGACTATGAAATTTGAAAGGGGTCGTCATAGAAACTTCAAAGGGGGCTCATTCGATTGGAAATCGAGAGTTCTAGTGCCCTTTTTTATAGTCGAAAGTGATTGGAGGGCAACTAGCCCCCCCCCCCCCGCCCATCATTCTCCCAAACACATCCGATCAAAATTTTGAGATAGCCATTTTGTTCAGCGTAGTGGATTTCCAGATATTTTGAGGAGGACGCTCCCAAACAACCATCGGGACAAGGGTTTTAAGTTATGCCCAGGGGGCATGTAAGGATTTTATAGAAGGGGTTGTCGCAGAAGCTTAAAAAAAAGCTCATTCGATTGGAAATTCAAAGGACTACTGCCCTTTTTAATAGTCGAAAGTGATTGGAGGGCAACTAGCGCCCCCCCCCACAAACATCAGTCCCCCAAACACATCCAATCAAAATTTTGAGATAGCCATTTTGTTCAGCGTAGTTGATTTCCAGATAGGAAATATATTTTTGAGGAGGACACTCCCCCAAAACCCTCTGGGCAAGGGTTTTAAGTTACACCCTGGGGGCGTTTAAGGTTTTTATAGAAGGCGTTGTCGTAGAAACTTCAAAAAAGGCTCATTCGATTGGAAATTCAAAAGGGTTAGTGCCCTTTTTAATAATCGAAAGTGATTGGAGGGCAACTAACCCCCCCCCCCCCCCACGCCCGTCATTCCCCCAAACACATCCAATAAAAATTTTGAGATAGTCATTTTGTTGAGCGTAGTTGAGTTCCAGATAGAAAATATTTTTTTGAGGAGGAAACTCCCCCACAGCCCTCAGGCCGAGGGTTTTAAATTATGCCCTGGGGCATATAAGAATGATGTTGGCACAATGTGTTATTTTTTTTTTTTTTCTGTCGTAGAAACTTCAAAAAAGGCTCATTCAATTTAAAATTCAAAGGGCTAGTCTCGTTTTTGATAGTCAAAAGTGATTGGAGGGCAACTAACCCCCCTCTCACGCCCACCTTTTCCCCAAACACATCCAAACAAGATTTTGAGATAGCCATTTCATTAAACGTAATTTTAAGTTCTGGAAATTAGGTCTTTGAGGATGACAACCCCCCCCCCTCTACAGCCCTCAGGGCAAGCGTTGTAAGTTATGCCCTGGGGGCATACAAGGTTTTGCATAGACAACGTTGTCGTAGAAACTTCTGAAAGGGCAGGGTTAGTCAGGGGCAAGGGTTATAAGTTATGCCCTAAGGGCATATATGCTTCTTATGGAAGGAATGCTCGTATAAACTTCCGAAAGGGCTCATTTGATTGGAAATTGAAAGTTCTAAGTTGCTTTTCAAGCTGTAAAAGATGTGGGACAGTAATCAGCTTCCCCCTCCCCAACCCTTTTTTCCCAAATATAACCAATAATCTTTTTGATATGGCTATTTTTAAAGAATAGATCAAATATCATATAACAAAAATACCGGTGCTGACACAGCTCACCAGGGCCTGGGAGCAGGCTTTGTAAGTTATGCCCTGGGGGCATATAAGGGTCTTAATGAACGGATGCTCGTATTAACTTCAAAGAGGGATCATTTGATTGGAAATTGAAAGTTCTAGTTCACTTTTTAAGATTCAAAAGAGATTAGAGGGCACCTAGCCTCCCCCCTCCTCTACGCCCTTTTTTCCTCAAACCCATCCGATAAGAACTTTGAGATTGTTTTTTTTTAAATAGTTCAAATACCATATAACGAGAACCCATAGGTCAACACAGCCCCCCAGGGCACGAGGGCAGGTGTTGTAAGTTATGCCCTGGGGGAATATATGGTTCTTATTGAAGGGATGCTCGTAAAAAATTCAGAGATGGCTCAATTGATTGAAAATTGAAAGTTCTAGTTCAGTTTTTAGAGTCAAAAAAGATTGGAGGGCAACTACCCTCCCCCCTTTTCCCCAAATGCATCCAATAAAAATTTTGAGATAGCCATTAAGCTAAAAATTGCTCATAAGTCAGATAACAAAAACTCAGGTGTCGTCACAACCCCCCCCCCCCCAGGGCCCGAGGGTAGGCGTGAAACTTAAATTGAATATTCAAATCAAGCTTGAAACGAACAAAAATCACCACAAACAAGAGTTTGGGTATGACCTCCTTCTCTCACTGTAAAAGTCTAAAACCTAATGCGTCATTGGCACTTTACTGAAAATTATATAATAACAATAATAATAATTTATTTATTACCCACTATAAAAAAGAAGCGGAGTACATCAAGAACAAAAAAAACAAAAAAAACAAAAAAACAAGCAAACTTCGCACACTTAACAATTATTTAAATAAAACGACGTAAATTATGGTGTGCAGTAAGACCTGCAGATAACGACAGCTTTCCCGCAAGCACAGTCACCTTTTCCCGTAATTGTATTTTTATTTTCAATACTGTAAGAACTGGACAAGAAAATATTTGTAAAATAATTCGTTTTCATTTAAGCGACAATTACGCTGTAGTCTTTTGGTTTTTATTTGCAGTTAAGAAAGGTATTAGTGTACAAACACTTGTTTGTAGGGAAACTATATTCGTCTTTAACAACTTTAAAAAGAGCTAATAAATTTAACTGAATATTTGATGTATAATGATATTAATTGCTTAAAGCTCATCAGTTCAAAATGTTACTATAATTTAAATGATTATTTTCAATATCAAGTACAAAAGAAAGTATTTGTAATTACATTGGTTTTCAGTAAAGCGCCAATGACGCAGTAGGTGTTGACTTTTACAGTGAGAGAAGGAGGTCATACCCAAACTCTTGTATGTGGTGATTTTTGATCGTTTCAAGCTTGATTTGCATATTCAATTTAAGTTTCAATCGTTTAAGATTTATTTATTAGTTTACACTAATATCTATTGTATGTTTGTTTGCATTGATTGTTTATTTAATTTCTGTTCGTTTTAAGTTTCATTTACACTTCAATAGGAAAATATTTTTCTTTTCGTTTTAAGCTTGATTTTCATAATCAATTTAAGCATTACAGTCTTTAAGAACTATTTATTCATTTGTTTTATTACTTGTATGTTTTTGCTATGATTGTTTATTTATTCTCTGTTCGTTTTGGATTCCATTCATTCTTTAATAGTAATTTCTGGTCGTTTTTGGTTTCAATTTTAAAAGGTATTTGTACCTGCTGAGCTTAAGTTTAAAATGGGCTTTACTTTTTTTTGAAAAACTTATTTTTCGGAAAGTTTTTTTTGAATTAATACATAAAATGATCAGGACAAAGCTTCTATTATCTATAAGGAGTAGAAGACGGAGCCATGACATAAACGCAATCTGACAGGTGTTTAAGCTCAGAACATCCTAGAGCGATAGCCATTGATGAAACAAAAAATCTAATGAATTACGGCGGAAAACCGCAAAGAAACAGCACAACGTGGTTGGGCTTCTAATTTAACGTTGCGGTAAACCATGAGGCTTCGCTTCATCTTAACGGCTTTTACGTAACTCCTGGAACTGAAATATTCAAAAACGTTTCAAATAAACAACAAAGTCCGCCGAGTTGGCTCCAGTTTCTAAAAAAATTTTTAGCTACTACGGTATGAAACAAAGAAAAGAAATAATAAATGAAAAATCAAATCAAACAGGTGAGAAAAAACGAGGTTTTAATTCAGCCAGTAGCAAACTATAAAAACGAAAACAAGCCAATATTTCGGACTTCCACCAAGTTGTCCTCAGTGCCCAGAAAAAAAATATCTCCCATTTCGAAGTGAACTCTACAAGAAGAGAAAAGAGAAAGACACTGAATCAAAAACCAGAACCGTGTACTACGGTACACAAAAATCTTACTATCAATTCCCTCTATTTTAAAGCTTACAGCAGATCTGAGCAGCAATTGTGGTCTCGGATGTGCAAGCTCGTCTACAATGCTATGCTGAGCAATTGACCATAGCGTATAATAGAGTACATACTTAATAAATACAAGCATTTGCGCCGTACTATGAATGGTTCAAAACCAATCAAAGTTTAAGCGACATACATTTCATATTTATATATAGTTTGAAATGGGATATGAAATATACCCTATAAGCTACAGGATGTGAATATATTTGAACTTATATTTTCGTAACAATTTGACTAAGACTAAATTTCGTTTTTGCTTAGGGTTTCTAATCTGCTTACTGAGCGGAGTTAAGTCATTTATTGAACCACCAAATAATTGAAAAATATTGTTAGAAGATAATTATGGACGTAAATTTGGGATATTTGCTTTTTTCTTTACTAGTACAAGTGTCTTTGAACATTTATGCCTGGTATTAAAATAAGGTCCCGAAATATCCGGTTTTCTTCATTTTGTTTTCCAGTATCAGAATATAATATTACCCCTGTTTAGGGTATTTTTTTTGCTAGGTGCATTATGAAAAGACGGCGTTGCCTTGGGCTGTCCTACCTAACTATTCAAGAAACAGAATAAAAACGAAAATCTTGTGACTAAGCACAGTGATTTTTTTAGCAAAAAAAATATGACAAATTGCAGATTTGTGGAAGGTATTCTGCTAAATTACATTCTCAAGATAAAAGCTTTCTCTTCTATTAATCATTCTTTATAATAATTATACTTGATAGATTATCTAAAAGCATGATTGTACAAGAAGTTTCATCAAAAGTACCAATGCCTGAAACAGATGCGCAATTAAATAAATTAGAAAGGAAAATCCACTACCCATATATCTTTCCGCAGCCAAAATTTACAGGAAGGACATTGTGAAAAATTTAATGATTTCTAGCACTCGGTCATGTATTCTCTGATTTATTCTCTTCTTGGAATAAAATGTTGGTAATTCGATCAAAATCAAGTTTAGTTATTTGTTCAATTCGAAAATAGAATACATATAAATAGTCCCACAACTGGCAATAATTTTATTTCGGTAAATTTGTTGGGGGGGATTGAAATTTGGGTACTTGTGTATTTTTTGGTACACACTCGATAATGTGGATCTACAGATAAGACAATAGCCGGTTTATACCTGTCAGTATCCGAAGAAAATTAACTTAGGCTCAGTTGAAATCTACATTGTAGGTATACTTTTATTAAATATTTAATATATAGAGATGGTATTTTGGTTGGGTTAGGTTAGGTAAAGAAAGAAAAACGAGCAAAAATGGGGTTTTTAAAGGCCAAATAAAAATACTGAAAAAACAAAACAAAGCGAATATTTCGAGAGGACAAACGCCTCTCTTCTTCAGCGCAAAACGAAATAATGTATCCAAGGAAAGTACCAAAGAAAAAAAAAACAAAAAACAAACGCGGAAAGTCAATGTGAAAGTTCATTTGCCCTTTAAAAACCCCATTTTTGCTCGTTTTTCTTTCTTTATGTGATGTCAGGCCAATGTGGTTTAAGAAATTATCTTCTTTGTTAGGTTAGGTATTTAATAAGTAGAATGCATCTAATGAATTCTATAGAGACCCTAGGAATTACCATACTATTCTATAGAGGCCATAGGAACCCCGTTCTATAGAGGCCCTAGGAATCACAGTGCTATTTGCATAGACCTATACACCTTTTCAAAGAGAGTAAGTACTCCCTCACATGGCCTTATACTTTGCATAAAGCTATAGGAATTACCATGCTATTTGCTTGAAGCTCTACACCTTTTCAACGAGATTGAGTAGAACCTGTCAAAGCGTTTGATAACCTCTAGCTTAAAGGCTTCTCATCAAGTTTAATTAAGAATGCAACATGTCTAGAATTGATGCCATATACTGTTGAATCATTTACAAAAAAATAACTCTATTTGCAAAAAAAGGGTTTAGCATTTGCGAATTGGACTCTATGAACGATATTAATTAATGTTTGAATAATAGGAGCATGAATAATTCTAATTAGCGATTGTTTCGTATGAAGATGGAGAAAAAGGGTTAAAGTGATTAGCAGTTAAGGTAACCCCGAAGAGCATGTTAACTCATAGCTTATTTATTATAAATTTGGAACAATATCAATCTATGGAAATGGTTAACAATGATAAAATGGTCTTATGACTTGTCCTAGCTTTACTTCTTCGATGTGTTCTGTATAATACACAAGTGGCGTTTGAACAGTTTTTTCAATTTATAATAGAGTTTAACGTTATATTACACTAAAAGGCTGATACTTAGAGAGATTTAGATGTTAAGAAAATAATTTTAATAATAAAATTAAGAACAATCCCTAGCAATCCTTAAAAATCAAGAAGTGAGGTGTATATGAGTACGAATCGTCAAGAATCATAAGCACCACTGACCCTAACCACCAGGGACCTCAACCCCCAAAGGTCCCCGATCCCCAAACTCCAAAGGACCCCTCCCCCCAAATTTTTGCCCCCCCCCCTTTTTTTTAATTTTTTAAGCTTTTTTTTATATTTTTTTATTATTTTTTTCCGACAGTTTTTTTCAACTTTTTTTCTACATCTCTAAATCATATAAAAAAATAGAATGACACTTGATTTAAATATTAAAACATATTCTTGTGTATACCGATACTCCTATTGATGAGGACTGATGGTTCTCGTTCAATATTTTTTCATGGAAAACAAACTATTTTTTTTTAATAATTTTTGTTACATCTAAATCATATCAGAAAAATAGAATGACACTTTTCATTTAAATTTTAAAACATATTCTTATGCATACCCATACTCTTATTGATGAGGACTGATGATTCTCATTCAATATTTTTTCATGAAAAACAAACTATTTTTTTAATAAATTTTTTTGGATTTCTAAATTATTTAACTTTTTTTCTTTTTTTATTTGTTAACATGGTATTTTTTCAACTTTTTTTACATCTCAATCATATCAGAAAAATAGAATGACACTTTTGATTTAAATTTTTAAACATATTCTTGTGCATACCCATACTCCTATTGATGAGGACTGATGTTTCTCATTCAATATTTTTTCATGAAAAAACAAACTATTTTTTTTAATCTAAATTTTTTTGTACTTCGAAATTATTCAAATTTTTTTTAAATCTATAAATCATATCAGAAAAATATAATGAAACTTTTGATTTAAATTTTAAAACATATTCTTGTGCATAACGATACTACTATCGAAGAGAACGCTGATGATTCTCATTCAATAATTTTTCATGAAAAACAAACAATTTTTTTTAACTAATTTTTTTTGGACTTCGAAATTATTCAACTTTTTTTTATATCTAAATCATATCAGGAAAATAGAATGACACTTTTGATTTAAATTTTGAAACATATTCTTGTGCATACCAATACTCCTATTGATGAGGACGGATGGTTCTTATTCAATATTTTTTCATGAAAAACAAACTTTTTTTAAATAATTTTTTTGGACTTCGAAATTATTCAACTTTTTTTTACATCTCTAAATCATATCAGAAAAATAGAATGACACTTTTGATTTAAATTTTAAAACATATTTTTGTGAATATCCATACTCCTATTGACGAGGACTGATGGTTCTCATTCAATATTTTTTCATGAAAAACAAACAATTTTTTTTAACTAAATTTTTTTGGACCTCGAAATTATTCAACTTTTTTTATATGTCTTAGAATGGGATGAAATATACTTAAAACACTAAAAGTTTACAGTTGATGTTTTCCAACGTCAAAATGACAGTTGTGCGTATCTTGTAATAATGAACATTTCTGTTCTAACATTATCGCTTTTAATATCACTTTTTTTATTCCACTAATTTTTTTTATACACTTAGAAATTATTCAACTTTTATTTTTTAATTATATTAAAATGGAATAAAATAAGATAATTGCTCTAACAATTGTGCTCTGCTTGCTCAGGGACACGATGTGGCTTTCCCACTGATACTCTATGGCCGGTTATCGACACTAACTAGTTTATTGCATGCATTAAATCAGTATTTTTTTACAAAAATACTAAAAGTAAAGATGAAATATTTTAAGAAAGTGTGTTCACATGATAGTCTTATTGTAGCATTGAATGCTGACTAGGAGAAGTATTTAAACTATGAAATAAGTACAAGTGGTAGCACTATCGGAAGCGTATGCGTGCATTGTCCTGACAGCAAGGAATTGAATTTCTTTGGAGTACCAAAAAAATTCAACTCTTATAATGGTGGATATGCGAGATTGAAATCTCAGGAGATGATTGCACTCAAAGAGAATGCCAACGTAAAAAAACAGTTTATGAAGAGGGGCATCTTCTTGCTAGTGCTTGTAGTAACATGTTACCCAGTGTTGAACCATGTCGTCAGCTTTCGGGTATTAGCATTCAAATGAAAAAAAAGACGAAAAGAAAGGCCTACTCTTCTACTATTATCATAAACCATATCTTGTCTACGTACCAGAACTGTTACCTGTGTAAAAATAGTGTGATAATAGACAGTGAAATTGCCAGAAAAATAAAAAGGGCATTGGCAGAAAATATCACTAAGGAATATAAAGATGAATCGATGAAAAACAAAGTACCAGCAAGCGTTACTGCCATTGATCAAACAGTCAATAAACCAAATAATACCAAAGACGAAAAGCATATTGAGCCAGTCGATGACACACCTGTAAAAATTGTGTATGACTCAAAATAGAATAATGATTATTCTACTGATTACAGACTAAGAGAAGACAATTGCTATAGTATCAATAGAGAACATGGTGAATCATTTTATGGAACAGATTCAAAATGTCCAAATTTGTTCAGTGATATTAATAATGTATAATAATATATATTTTTTGTATTAATATTCTACATGACATTATTTCATTAAAAATATGTTATGCATTGCATTTTTATGTTTTCATTATTTTTAGGGTAAGCTAGCATATCAAACGTTTAGAATGTCTATTAAAACATCGGAGATGTAAGAAAAGGAATTTACATACATCATATGTCGGAAAGATAGGTTAACATAGAGAAAATCTAAGTATAAGAATGAATAAATTCTCTATCAACATCTATTGACAGATACCTGGGATAGCATTAACAGAATCTAAGTATAAGAATGAATAAATTCTTTTTCAATGTCGTTTGACAGATACGTTTGATAACACTGATATAATTTAAGTATCAAATTGAACAAAAACTTTATTAACATTCTTTATCGATATCATTTGTCGGGTACGTTGGATAACATTGACAAAATCTATCTATTAGAATGAATAAATTATTTATAATCATCCGTTTTGGGATTTGTCATTATGAAAAAATTTAAGTAAGTAACAAACGCTTTCTTGAATTCACCTCTTGCATACACAATGCAGAAATTATAAAAAATAATTGTAATTTCCAGACTTCATTTGCATGCAATTGATACCGAGAGTTCTATGAGTCCTTCTCGCAATTCATTCTACGGGTCTTCTTATTCCTCTCCACAATGAATTCATATGGTTTTAGGACTCATCCCCGTAGCCATAACTCCATTCAACCTTGAGCGATGGTATAAAAGCTTGATGAAGTACTTCTCTACTTATGAACTACATTAATAGCTTCCAAGATGATAGGACTGTATGATACAGAATTTATCGGTTTGAAAAAATCATCTTGTGGTGTTATATTTGAATTTGCATTTTTATTAATGTCTATGGAACTCGAAGAAATTGACTGTTATAATTGGATAGTGAACTATAATGTGTTTGAGTATGATAAAAGCTTGTGGAGTACTACATTACGTCACTTAAACAGATGGAATTCTAGGAGTGAGTGATTACACAGATTAATAAAAATGGTCGGGAACTGAGATATTTTCAGCAGAAAGTCGCAGGGGTTCCCAGCCTTTTTAGGACTGAAGAACTCTAAGTAAAGTGTAATTTACCTACATATAAAGTTTTATTTCAAAAGTGTGACCCTAGAATTCCACTTTTCAGTTTACAAGAATTCAAGTGTCCTAAATTTGAAAGGACCTATCACCGTCCTGAAGACGAGGTTAGGCTTTTCGCGCAGTGGACACCTAGGGACATACCTGATCGCGATAAGTGCAAAAGAAACGGTAAAAAACTATTCAATATCATAGGATCCTCGTTTCTGGATGTTTAAGAGTGAACTTTAAGTACTATTTTTATGTAAATATGTTTTTTTTTCAAAAAATCTATTAATATGTTTAAGCAATAAATATCTTTAGGCTTAACCCGTCTTTATTCTTTAGAATAATTGTATTCATTCATTAAATTATGAAGAAATTGTAAGTAAGTAACAATCGCTTTCTTGAATTCACCTCTTGGATACACAATAAAGATATTTCATTCAAGAAATTATGACAAAATTCTAAAATTCTATGACAAAATCTCCGGAGATCTCAATCTCGCATATCCACCATCATAAGAGTTGAATTTTTTTGGTACTCCAAAGAAATTCAATTCCTTACTGTCATGACAATGCACGCATACGTTTCCGACAGTGCTACCACTTGTACTTATTTCATAGTTTAAATACTTCTCCTTGTCAGCATTCAATGCTACAATAACACTATCATGTGAACACACTTTCTTAAAATGTTTCATCTTCACTTTTTAGAGATATTAGTTGTGTTTATCGTTCCACTGCGTAAAAAACACTGATTTAATACATGCAATAAACTAGGTAGTTTCAATAACCGGCCATAGGGTGTCAGTGGGAAAGCCACATCGCGTCTCTGGGCAAGCATAGAGTAAAATTTTTAGAGCCATAAGCATATTTCATGCCATTTTAAGATACGTAAAAAATAAAAGTTGAATAACTTCTAAGTATATAAAAAAATTTAGTCCAATAAAAAAAGTGCAACTACAAACATTATTATTCTATAAGTAAAGGTCATGACTAACATATCTATACCATTCTCATTTTGAGTTTGGAAAATATTAAATGTAAAGTTTTAATGTTTCAAGTATGTTTCATGCCATTCTAAGAGATGTAAAAAAAGTTGAATAATTTTGAGGTCGAAAAAAAATTGTGTTAAAAAAAATAGTTTGTTTTTTATGAAAAAATGTTGAATCAGTCCTCATGAATAGGAGTATCGATATGGACAAGAATATGTTTTAAAATTTAAATCAAAAGTGTCATTCTATTTTCTGATATGATTTAGATGTAAAAAAAAAGTTGAATAATTTCGAAGTCCAAAAAAAATTAGTTAAAAAAAAATAGTTTGTTTTTCATGAAAAAATATTGAATGAGAACCATCAATCCTCATCAATAGGAGTATGGGTATGCACAAGAATATGTTTTAAAATTTAAATCAAAAGTGTCATTCTATTTTTCTGATGATTTAGAGATGTAAAAAAAATTTAGTTAAAAAAATTGTTTGTTTTTCATGAAAAAATATTGAATGAGAACCATCAGTCCTCATCAATAGGAGTATCGGTATGCACAAGAATATGTTAAAGTTGGGGAGAGGGGTCCTTTGGAGTTTGGGGATAGGGGCCCTTTGGGGGTTGTAGGTCCCTGGTGGTTAGGATCATTGGTGCTTATGATCCTTGACGGTTCGTACTCGTATACACCTCACTACTTGATTTGTAAGGATTTCTAAGGATTGTTCTGAATTTCATTATTAAAATTCTTTTCTTGCCATCTACATCTCTCTTAGTATCAACTTTTTAGTATACTATAACGTTAAACTCTATTTTAAATTGACAACACTGTTCAAACGTCACTTGTGTATTATACAGAACACATCGAAGAAGTAAAGCTAGGTCAAGTCATAAGACCATTTTATCATTGTTGACCATTTTCATAGATTGATATTGTTCCAAATTTATAATAAATGAGTTAACATGCCCCTTGGGGTTACCTTAACTGCTAATCAGTTTAACCCTTTTTCTCCATCTTCATACGATCCAATCACTAATTAGAATCATTCACGCTCCTATTATTCAAACATTAATTAATATCGTTCATAGAGTCCAATTCGCAAATGCTAAACACTTTTTTTGCAAATAGAGTTATTTTTTTGGTAAATAATTCAACAGCATATGGCATCAATTCTAGACATGTTGCATTCTTAATCAAACTCGATGAGATGCCTTTAAGATAGAGGTTATCAAACTCTGACAGGTTCTACTCACTCTTTGAAAAGGTGTAGAGCTTCAAGCAAATAGCATGGTAATTCCTATAGCTTTATGCAAAGTATAAGGCCATGTGAGGGGGTAGTCACTCTCTTTGAAATGGTGTATAGGTCTATGCAAGTAGCACTGTGATTCCTAGGGCCTCTATAAAACGTGGTTCCTATGGCCTCTATAGAATAGCATGGTAATTCCTAGGGCCTCTACAGAATTCCTTAGATGCATTCTACTTTAATATAGTACGTTATGTGCGACCCCCCCCCTACCATAATTCTTTGTCGTAGTTTTCATAATTCTTTTACTAAAGTGTTGCATTTTCATTATATTTTTCTATATTTCATAGGATTAACATAACTTCACTCGAGTGTGTACCATATAATACACAAGTATGGAAATTCGTGCAATAAGAGAAAAACATCATAATTCCAGGCACTTTAAGAGCCTTTCTCGATGTTTTCCAAAGGAGGTACCCTTATTTTATTTGTGGGGATATTCTCTTCGTCTCTTCCCCACTGTAAGGGAATGACACCATCTTAGGTACATTTTATATGTGCAAAAATGTTTCAGCGTTGAACACACAGGAAAGGGCATTTTGTTTCATTGAGGTCAAAAAGGGAGAGGAAAAAATACTGTAGGGTTTATATATTGAACTTTACCTTAACCAACCACTACAAAGGCCTTTACAAATTAACCAAAGACGAATCAATGTCCAAAACAACCCAAAAAAACTTTTTTAAAGGACGGAAAGCTGTCGTTCAAATAGTTTTCGATCCAGCGATTGACATAAAATTCCAGCAAAGACCTAAACAAGTTTAGAAGGAGGAACCATTCGACTTGTGAAATGCCCATTATTCAACCACACAGAATAGATGCATCCAGTAGGGAAATAAATGTGGTTCGTGACTTGATTGATTTAACATACCGTCAAAATATATAACAAGCTACGGTATAAATTATGTAGGTACATTACCAATAAAAATCAGCCTCCTACCGGGAAGGCGTCATAATCTCTAACCGTCAGGAGCACTAACGTCAGGAACTCTACAAAAATCCGTCATAACATCAACAAAAAAAATCCGTCAGAACCACTAGCCGTCATAACTATAAATCTAAAAAAAATAATTTTGGGGGGTTTAGGGGGGAGGGGGGAAAGGTACCTAGGTTAGGTTAGGTTGCATATTTAATATATGCTATGCTTTACTCCCAGCCCCTGATGTGCAATTATATAGCCGAAATCTGTTTCTAAACAATTTTATATACTTATTACTATTATATAAACTTATAATTTTATTTAGATGTTATGACGGTCAGTGGATCTGGCGGATTTTCCTTTTAGGTGTTATGACGTTTAGTGCTTGTGACGGTTAGTCGAAATGGTAGCATCCCCCCCTCCTACCCTATTGCTCAAGACACAGTAAACGAGTCACTGGAATAAGAAGTGCTATTCCAGCGGAATTTTCTGGAACTGAAAAAGGATGTTGTACTTTAATACAAGTAATAGATTTATTAACTGAAAAGATAACACATAATGCAGAAAAATCATCGCAAAACATGAACGAGTAAAAAACCGACAGTCATTTAACAATAATGGTGGCAATCAACCAGGTAATTGAGAAGGAGACGTAATCAACGGGTTTTGCGGCTCCAAACATCTTAGGATATGTTTAATGATGACGTGGCAAAAAACTCAAGAAGCTCGCCAAAGCACACACTAACTGAGTCCATTATAAATTAATAGTCGTATTTTATGTTTATTTTACTAGTAATTTGAGGGCCGACTTCCTCAAATTTCGGACCAATACAGTTTAAAAAAAAAATGTGGCTACTACGGATAACCATATATTTTACTCTTAAGAAAAATGGGGTGCTTAACATTAGTAGAGAAGGGGGTACCAGCCCTGTACGAACACCGTGCTGCCATCTACAATTTGGTCTAACGCTGACAGGTTATAATTTATTCAAGGATTATCGATCCACGAAGGGGAGAGAATTTCCGAGAACTTGATTTGCATAATCGAGGGGAATTATTGATTTACGAAAGTGGAATAAAGAAACAAATATGGCTTCTTTGATCTTAGGTCTGAGGGATAAACGCTCTTTAGGTCAGAGACAAAAATTAATATTCTATTTTTAAATAAGGCTTCGTTGATATTTAGTGTCAGGAATTAGAAATGACATCACTTGTTATCTTGGAATTATGCGGGAGTCTAAAGAGATAGAAATTCTATTTTTAAATACGGCTTCACTGATCTTTAAGTCAGAGAGATAAATTTGATTCTCTAGACATTTTAGAAGATTATTTAAGCGAAACCGTTTGAGGCATTTTAGAAGATGATTTGAAAGATGATTTGAGGGTCGAAACTCTGTGGTCGTTATAATACACAAGTTCCATTTGAACAGTGTTGTGAGGTCCCCTACCCCAGAGGACCTCCTCCAACCCCAACCCCAAAGGCCCCCCGGGCCCCCCGACCCATTTTTTAATACTTTTTTGCGCACTTGAGACAAAGAAGGGCCCCTATATTTCAAAAGGCTTTATTATATCTTTTCAGAGCAACTTCTTTTCTTAATGTCCCTCTTAAACCCCATTTTACAAGTTGAAGTACCCATCCTTTTCACCCACAACTTTACTTTACAGCTTTTTGAATGCTCCAACACCAAGCAATACTTTTCAAAAGGCATTTCAGTACAAGTTATTTACTTAATGTCCATCCTAAATCAATTTTACAAGTTTAAGTACCCATCATTTTCACCCACAACTTTACTATAAAGCTTTTTGAATGCTCCAACACCAAGCGATACTTTTCAAAGGCATTTCAGAACAAGTTCTTTTCTTAATTTCCCCCTAAACCCATTTTACAAGTTGAAGTACCCATCCTTTTCACCCACAACTTTACTTTACAGCTTTTTGAATGCCCCAACACCAAGCAATACTTTTCAAAAGGCATTTCAGAACAAGTTCTTTTCTTAATGTCCATACTAAACCCATTTTAAAATTTGAAGTACCCATCCTTTTCACCCACAACTTTACTTTACAGCTTTTTGAATGCCCCAACACCAAGCAATACTTTTCAAAAGGCATTTCAGAACAAGTTCATTTCTTAATGTCCCTCTTAAACCCAGATTTACAAGTTGAAGTACCCATCCTTTTCACCCACAACTTTACTTTACTGCTTTTTGAATGCCCCAACACCAAGCAATACTTTTCAAAAGGCATTTCAGAACAAGTTCTTTTCTTAATGTCCCTCCTAAACCCATTTTAAAAGTTGAAGTACCCATCCTTTTCACCCACAACTTTACTTTACAGCTTTATGAATGCTCCAACACCAAGCAGCACTTTTCAAAAGGCATTTCAGAACAACTTCTTTTCTTAATGTTCCTCCTAAACCCATTTTACAAGTTGAAGTACCCATCCTTTTCACCCACAACTCTACTCTACAGCCTTTTGAATGCCACAACACCAAGCAATACTTTTCAAAAGGCATTTCAGAACAACTTCTTTTCTTAATGTCCATCCTAAACCCATTTTAACAAGTTGAAATACCCATCCTTTACACCCACAACTTTATTTTAAAGCTTTTTGAATACCCCAACACCCCGCAATACTTTTCAAAGTCATTTCACACCAATTTCTTTCCTTAATTTTCCTCCTCAAATTATTTTAAAAATGGAAATGCCTATCCTTTTTACAGACAACTTTATTTTACAGCTTTTTGAATACTCAAACATCAGGAACTACTTTTCAAAAGGCATTTCAGAACAAGTTATTTTCTTAATGTCCCTTCTAAACCCATTTTACAAGTTGAAGTACCCATCCTTTTCACCCACAACTTTACTTTACAGCTTTTTGAATGCCCCAACACCAAGCAATACTTTTCAAAAAGCATTTCAGAACAAGTTCCTTTCTTAATGTCCCTCTTAAACCCCATTTTACAAGTTGAAGTACCCATCCCTTTCACCCACAACTTTACTTTACAGCTTTTTGAATGCCCCAACACCAAGCAATACTTTTGAAAAGGCATTTCAGTACAAGTTATTTTCTTAATGTCCCTCCTAAACCCATTTTACAAGTTGAAGTACCCATCCTTTTCACCCACAACTTTACTTTACAGCTTTATGAATGCTCCAACACCAAGCAGCACTTTTCAAAAGGCATTTCAGAACAACTTCTTTTCTTAAGGTCCCTCCTAAGCCCATTTTACAAGTTGAAGTACCCATCCTTTTCACCCACAACTCTACTTTACAGCTTTTTGAATGCCACAACACCAAGCAATACTTTTCAAAAGGCATTTCAGAACAACTTCTTTTCTTAATGTCCCTCTTAAACCACATTTTACAAGTTAAAGTACCCACCCCTTTTCCCCACAACTTTACTTTAGAGCTTTTTGAATGCTCCAACACCAAGCAATACTTTTCAAATGGCTTTTCAGAACAAGTTCTTTTCTTAATGTCCATCCTAAACCCATTTTAACAAGTTGAAATACCCATCCTTTTCACCCAAAACTTTACTTTACAGCTTTTTGAATGCCCCAACACCAAGCAATACTTTTCAAAAGGCATTTCAGACCAAGTTCTTTTCTTAATTTCCCTCCTAAACCCATTTTACAAGTTGAAGTACCCATCCTTTCACCCACAACTTTACTTTACAGCTTTTTGAATACCCCAACACCAAGCAATACTTTTCAAAGGGCATTTCAGAACAACTTCTTTTCTTAATTTCCGTCCTAAACCAATTTTACAAGTTGAAGTACCCATCCTTTTCACCCAAAACTTTACTTTACAGCTTTTTGAATGCCCCAACACCACGCAATACTTTTCAAAGGCATTTCAGAACAAGTTCTTTTCTTAATTTCCCTCCTAAACCCATTTTACAAGTTGAAGTCCCCATCCTTTTCACCCACAACTTTACTTTACAGCTTTTTGAATGCTCCAACACCAAGCAATTAATTTCAAAAGGTATTTCAGAACAACTTCTTTTCTTAATGTCCCTCCTAAACCCATTTTACAAGTTGAAGTACCCATCCTTTTCACCCACAACTCTACTTTACAGCTTTTTGAATGCCACAACACCAAGCAATACTTTTCAAAAGGCATTTCACAACGATTTCTTTTTTTAATGTCCCTCCTAAATCCTTTTTACATGTTGAAGTTCCCATCCTTTTCACCCAATACTATACTAGACAGCTTATTGAATGCTCCAACACCAAGCAATACTTTTCAAAATGCATTTAAGAACAAGTTCTTTTCATAATGTCCTTCCTAAGCCCATTTTACAAATTGAAGTACCCATCCTTTTTACCCGCAACTTTACTTTACAGCTTTTGAATGCTCCAACACCAAGCAATACTTTTCAAAAGGCATTTCAGAACATGTTCCTTTCTTAATGTCCCTCCTAAGCACATTTTACAAGTTGAAATACCCATCCTTTTCACCCACAACTCTACTTAACAGCTTTTTGAATGCCACAACACCAAGCAATACTTTTCAAAAGGCATTTCAGAACAACTTCTTTTATTAATGTCCCTCCTAAACCCATTTTAAAAATTGAAGTACCCATCCTTTTCACCCACAACTTTACTTTACAGTTTTTTGAATGCTCCAACACCAAGCAATACTTTTCAAACGGCATTTCAGAACAACTTCTTTTCTTAATGTCCATCCTAAACCCATTTTACAAGTTGAAGTATCCATCCTTTTACCCCACAACTTTACTGTACAGCTTTTTGAATGCCCCAACAAAAAGCAATACTTTTCAAAAGGCATTTCACAACAAGTTCTTTTCTCCTCCTAAACCCATTTTACAAGTTGAAGTACCCATCCTTTTTACACATAACTTTACTTTACAGCTTTTGAATGCTCCAACACCAAGCAATACTTTTCAAAAGGCATATCAGAAAAATTTAATTTCATATTGTCCTTGCAAAACCAATTTTACAAGTTTAAGTTCCCATCCTTTTCACCCACAACTTTACTATACTGCTATTTGAATGCTCCAACATTATGCAATACTTTTCAAAAGGAATTTCAGAACAACTTCTTATCATAATGCCCTTCCTAAACCCATTTTACAAGTTGAAGTACCCATCCTTTTCACCCACAACTTTACTTTACAGCTTTTTGAATGCCACAACACCAAGCAATACTTTTCAAAAGGCATTTCACAACCACGTCTTTTGTTATTAACCGTCCTAATCACATTTTACTAGTTTGAGTAACCCTCATTTATATCTACTACTTTACTTGACAGCTTTTTGAATGCCCCAGCACCATGCAATATTTTCCAAGGTGCATTTCACAATCATTCCTCTTCTTAGTAATCCTCTTAAACCCATTTTACAATTTGAAGTACCCATCCTTTTCACCAACAACTTAACTGTACAGCTTTTGAATGCTCCAACACCAAGCAATACTTTTCAAAAGGCATTTCAGAACAAGTTCTTTTCTTAATGTCCATCCTAAGCCCATTTTACAAGTTGAAGTACCCTACCTTTTCACCCAGAACTTTACTTTACAGCTTTTTGAATGCTAAAACACTAAGAAATACCTTTCGAACGGCATTTCAGAACAAGGTTTTTTCTTAATTTCCATTCGAAGCCCATTTTACAAGTTGAAGTACCCTTCCTTTTCACCTACAACTTTACTTTACAGCTTTTTGAATGCTCCAACACCAAGCAATACTTTTCAAACGGCATCTCAGAACAACTTCTTTTCTTAATGTCCATCCTAAATCCATTTTACAAGTTGAAGTACCCATCCTTTTCACCCACAACTTTACTGTACAGCTTTTTGAATGCCCAAACACCAAGCAATACTTTTCAAAAGGCATTTCAAAACAAGTCCTTTTCTTAATTTCCCTCCTAAACCCATTTTACAAGTTGATGTACCCATCCTTTTTACCCAAAACTTTAGTTTACAGCTTTTGAATGCTCCAACACCAAGCAATACTTTTCAAAAGGCATTTCAGAACAAGTTCTTTTCTTAATGTCCCTCCTAAACCCATTTTACAAGTTGAAGTACCCATCCTTTTCACCCACAACTCTACTTTACAGCTTTTTTAATGCCACAACACCAAGCAATACTTTTCAAAAGGCATTTCAAAAAAACTTCTTTTCTTAATGTCCCTCCTAAACCCATTTTACAAATTGAAGTACCCATCCTTTTCACCCACAACTTTACTTTACAGCTTTTGAATGCTCCAATACCAAGCAATACTTTTCAAAAGGCATTTCAGAACAACTTCTTTTCTTAATGTCCATCCTAAACCCATTTTACAAGTTGAAGTACCCATCCTTTTCACCCACAACTTTACTTTACAGCTTTTTGAATGCCCAAAAACCAAGCAATACTTTTAAAAAGGCATTTCACAACAAGTCCTTTTCTTAATATCCCTCCTAAACCCATTTTACAAGTTGAAGTACCCATCTTTTTCACTCACAACTATGCTTTATAGCTTTTTGAATGCCCCAACACCAAGCAATACTTTTCAAAAGGCATTTCAGATCAACTTCTTTTCTTAATATCGGTTCTAAACCCATTTTGCAAATTCAAGTAACCATTCCTTTCACCATAACTATACTTTACATCTGATTTACACGCTACAATATCATGCAAGGTTAGAATGTTTATTAAAAAGTTGGAGATTTTTTATTTTCTTTGAAAAAAATTAGAATTGAACTATAACTTTTTTCTTTTCTCAAGAAAATTCAGAAGAGAACTTTAAATTTCTTTGTCTTTGTGAAATTAAGAACTGAAGTGGAAGATTTTTATTTTTCTCCGGAGTAATTATTATTGAACTGTAAGTTCTTTAATAAGATTCAGACTTGAGTTAACTTCTCATGATCAACGTATAACTTTTTCTATCTTCTATGACAAACTTAGAACAGTGATTAAAATTTTTCGATCTCTTTGAGAATAATCTGAACTGAAGTAGAACTTTTTTATTTTGTATTGAAAAAATAGAACGGATCTGTAACATTTCCTTTCATAGGGATACTTAGGAAAAGAACTTGAACTTTCCGTCACATCAATGAGAAAATTAGAAATAAAATGAAGCTTTTTATCTTTCTGGAAAATATTCACAATCATAGAATAACTTTTCATATCTTCAAAGCTAAAATTTGGAACATTATTTTAAAATTTTCTATGTCTATGGGGAAAATCTCCGAATCAGAGTGGAGCTCCGGTTCTTCATAGAGAAATATTCACGATAAACGTGTAATTTTTTTTATTTTCTACAAAAAATTTGGAGGGAAATTTTAAATTTATGTCTTTGGTGAAAAATCTGAATTGAAGTGGAACCTTTTTATATTATTTGGAAAAATGGAATTGATCAATAACTAATTTCTTTTTTCATTGAGAAAATTCAGAAGCGAGCTTGAACTTTTCTTCACTTCGTTGAGAAAATTAAAAATTAAAGTATGACTTTTTATCTTCCGGGAAAATATTCACAACTAAGGTATAACTTTTCTATCTTCTACGAAAAAATTTAGAATAGAACTTTAAATTTCTTTGTGTCTTTGTGAAATAAATAATTGAAGTGTAAGATTTTTATTTTCTCTGGAGAAATTGGAATTGAAATGCGTTCTTTGGTAAGATTCAGAAAAGAACTTGAACTTTTCTATGTTCTAAGAAAAATTTGGAACAGTATTTTGAATTTTTTCATCTCTTTGAGAAAAATCTGCACTGAAGTGGAACCCTTTTACATTATTTGGAAAAATAGAATTGAGCAATGACTAATTTCTTTTTTCATTGAGAAAATTCAGACTAGAACTTGAACTTTTCTTCACTTCGTTGATAAAATTTAAAACTGAAGTAGAACTTTTTATCTTCCGGGAAAATATTCACAACTATGGTATAGCTTTTTCTATCTTCTACGGAAAAAATTTCAAATAGAACTTTAAATTTCCTTGTGACTTTGTGAAATTAAGAACTGAAGTGGAAGATTTTTATTTTCTCTGGAGAAATTAGAATTGAACTGTAAGTTCTTTAATAAAATTCAGAAGACAACTTGAACTTTCTATCTTCTATGAAAAATTTGAAACAGTATTTTAAATTGTTTCATCTCTTTGAGAAAAATCTGAACTGAAGTGGAACCTTGCATGATATTGTGGTCTGCAAAAAAGTTGTAAAGTAAAGGTGTGGTGAAAAGGATGGGTACTTCAACTTGTAAAATGGGTTTAGGAGGGACATTAAGAAAAGAACTTGTTCTGAAATGCCTTTTGAAAAGTATTGCTTGGTGTTGGAACATTCAAAAAGCTGTAAAGTAAAGTTGTGGGTGAAAAGGATGGGTACTTCAATTTGTAAAATGGGTTTAGGAGGGACATTAAGAAAAGAACTTGTTCTGAAATTCCTTTTGAAAAGTATTGCTTGGTGTTGTGGCATTCAAAAAGCTGTACAGTAAAGTTCTGGGTGAAAAGGATGGGTACTTCAACTTGTAAAATGGGTTTAGGATGGACATTCAGAAGAGAAGTTGTTCTGAAATGCCGTTTGAAAAGTATTGCTTGGTGTTGTGGCATTCAAAAAGCTGTAAAGTAGAGTTGTGGGTGAAAAGGATGGGTACTTCAACTTGTAAAATGGGTTTAGGAGGGACATTAAGAACATAAGTTGTTGTGAAATGCCTTTTGAAAAGTATTGCTTGGTGTTGTTGCATTCAAAAAGCTGTAGAGTAGAGTTTTTGGTGAAAAGGATGGGTCCTTAAACTTGTAAAATGGGTTTAGGATGGACATTAAGAAAAGAACTTGCTCTGAAATGCCTTTTGAAATGTATTCCTTGGTGTTGGAGCATTCAAAAAGCTTTAAAGTGTAGTTTTGGGTGAAAAGGATGGGAACTTAAAACTGTAAAATGGGTTTAGGATGGAAGTTAGGAAAAGAACTTGTTCTTGAATGCATTTTAAAAAGTATCGGTGGACGTTGCAGCGTTCAAAAAAGAAGTATAGTATAGTTTTAGTTGAAAAGGATGGATGCTTCAACTTGTAAAATGGGTTTAGGAGGGATATTAAGAAAAGAACTTGTTCTGAAATGCCTTTTGAAAAGTATTGCTTGGTGTTGGAGCATTCAAAAAGCTGTAAAGTTGTGGGTGAAAAGGATGGGTACTTCAATTTGTAAAAGGGGTTTTGGAGGGATATTAAGAAAAGGACTTGTTCTGAAATGCCTTTTTAAAAGTATTGCTGGGTTTTTGAGCATTCAAAAATCTGTAAAGTAAAGGTGTGGGTGAAAAGGATTGGTACTTCAACTTGTAAAATGAATTTGAGATGGACATTAGTTAATGAAGTTGGACTTAAAGCTAGTTTTTAATTTAGTGTGTGGTTTTAGGTTATTCAAAATGATTTAAAATAAATTTTTATGGGAACTTAAGGGGTACCCTCATTTTTAAAATGGGCTTCGAAGTGACACTATGAAAGGAACTGGCACTAAAATGCCTTTTGAATTGTATTAATTGTTGTTTTAGCATTCAAAAAGATGTAAAGTAAAGTTTTGGGTGAAAAGGATGGATACTTCAACTTGTAAAATGGGTTTAGGAGGGATATTAAGAAAAGAACTTGTTCTGAAATGCCTTTTGAAAAGTATTGCTTGGTGTTGGAGCATTCAAAAGCTGTAAAGTAAAGTTGTGGGTATAAAGGATGGGTACTTCAATTTGTTAAATGGGTTTAGGAGGGAATTTAAGAAAAGAATTTGTTCTGAAATGCCCTTTGAAAAGTATTGCTTGGTGTTGGAGCATTCAAAAAGCTGTAAAGTAAATTTTTGGGTGAAAGGGATGGGTACTTCAACTTGTAAAATGGGTTTAGGAGGGATATTAAAAAAAGGACTTGTTGTGAAATGCCTTTTGAAAAGTATTGCTTGGTGTTGGAGCATTCAAAAAGCTGTAAAGTACAGTTGTGGGTGAAAAGGATGGGTACTTCGATTTGGAAAATGGGTTTAGGATGGACATTAAGAAAAGACGTTGTTCTGAAATGCCTTTTGAAAAGTATTGCTTGGTGTTGGTGCATTCAAAAAGCTGTAAAGTAGAGTTGTGGGTGAAAAGAATGGGTACTTCAACTTGTAAAATGGGTCTAGGAGGGACATTAAGAAAAGAAGTTGTTCTGAAATGCCTTTTTAAAATTATTGATTGGTGTTGGGGCATTCAAAAAGCTGTAAAGTAAAGTTGTGGGTGAAAAGGATGGGTACTTCAACTTGTAAAATGGGTTGAGGATGGAAATTAAGAAAAGAACTTGTTCTGAACAGCCGTTTGAAAAGTATTGCTTGGTGTTGGGCCATTTAAAAAGCTGTAAAGTAAAGTTGTGGGTGAAATGGATGGGTACTTCAACTTGTAAAATGGGTTTAGGGGGGGCATTTTATTAAGAAAAGAACAGTTCTGAAATGCCTTTGAAAAGTATTGCTTGGTGTTGGAACATTCAAAAAGCTGTATAGTAAAGTTGTGGGTGAAAAGGATGGGATACTACAACTTGTAAAATGGGTTTAGGAGGGACATTAAGAAAATAACTTGTACTGAAATGCCTTTTGAAAAGTATTGCTTGGTGTTGGGGCATTCAAAAAGCTGTAAAGTAAAGTTGAGAGTGAAAAGGATGGGTACTTCAACTTGTAAAATGGGGTTTAAGAGGGACATTAATAAAAGAAGTTGTTCTGAAAAGATATAATAAAGCCTTTTGAAATGTGGGGGCGCTTCTTTGTCTCAAGTGCGCAAAAAAGTATTAACAAAATGGGTGGGGGGGCCGGGGGGGCCTTTGGGGTTGGGGTAGGAGGGGTCCTCTGGGGTAGGGGACCTCACAACACTGTTCAAATGGAACTTGTGTATTATAACGACCACAGAGTTTCACCCTCAAATCATCTTTCAAATCATCTTCTAAAATGCCTCAAACGGTTTCGCTTAAATCATCTTCTAAAATGTCTAAAACGGTTTCGCCCAAATAATCCTTAAACATAATTTCTACGTGTTCCTTTTGTTTTGGCATCCCTGCACTGTCACATTTGAAATCCCTAGGAAACCCTTTCCCGCGTTAATATCTTCATCTCATAAATGTTCCTAGCTACACTATTAAGGTTTCGTTAGAATATCAATTTATCTCTCCGACTTAAAGATCAGTGAAGCCGTATTTAAAAATTGAATTTCTATCTCTTTAGACTCTCGCATAATTCCAAGATAACAAGTGATGTCATTTCTAATTCCTGACACTAAAGATCAACGAAGTCTTATTTAAAAATAGAATAATAATTTTTCTCTCTGACCTAAAGAGCGTTTATCCCTCAGACCTAAAGACCAAAGAAACCATAATTTTTTCTTTATTCTCCTTTCGTTAATCAAAAATTCCCCTCGATGGCGCAATCAATTTATTGGAAATCCTCTCCTTTTCGTGGATCGATAATCCTTGAATAAATTATAACCTGTCAGCGTTAGACCAAATTGTAGATGGCAGCACGGTGTTCGTACAGGGCTGGTACCCCCTTCTCTACTAACATTTCGTTTTATCTCTTGATTGGTCCGAAGTTTCGTAACCAAGTCAACCAAAAACTCGACGAGACAACTCGGTGTCAACCGAGGTAAACTGCCAGATCTTCTTATACAGCAACTATGGAATCTTCTCGTATGGTCTTTTGTAACCTTAATTCGATTGTAAAATTAATCTTTTCAAACTTAAATGCAAACCAATAATTTCTCAGGGCTTATGTAAACTTAATGTTTGATGTGGAATCTAGCAACGGCGAAGACTTTCCAATGAATGGCTTATAAGAGCGTCACAGAGAATGTCTTGTGTAATAAAAGCATCTTAGTGAAGGTGCTTGAGGAAAATATTCAGATCCATGCAGTTTCTAATCAAACATAGCTGTTACCGATAACCAGGTACATGTGTTTTACTCTTAAGAAAAAAGGTGTGCTAAATAATTCGTCGGATGTTTTGATTGGTCCGAAGGTCGTATCAGTCTTACTAAATTGTTCGTATTGGTGGTACCGGTTCGAAAATTATGTCGGTCGTACGGAAAAGTAAGTCGAGATAAAATGGTAGAACTTTTCGTCCAACTAATGGATGCTGCAGTATAGTCTTCTGCGCATCAAACAGTTCGTGGTAACGAACTGTAAGTAAGGAGCGACCCGGCTCAATAGTAACCGAAACTCTAAAAAACAGGATTTTGATACCAATAGATACATTAAAAGAATTAGATTTTAATACTGATTTCAAATATATAAGTATCATCAAGTTTAGTTCTACCCATCAAAAGTTACGCGAAAATGAGAAAAGTTGGCTGATTTGGCCCTGAGAAAAAATTTGGCTGATTTTTGAAATAGGGGGGAAATACCCTCTAAAAGCTATAGAACCTTAATGAAAATCACATCATCAGATTCAGCGTATCAGAGAACCCTACTGTAGAGGTTTCAAGCTCCTATCTGCAAAAAAGTGGAATTTTGTATTTTTTGCCAGAAGAAAGATCACGGATGCGTGTTTATTTCTTTTTTTCCCAGGGGTGATCGTATCGACCCAGTGGTCCTAGAATATCGTGGGAGGGCTCAATCAAACGGAAATTAAAAGTTCTAGTGCCCTTTTAAGTGACCAAAAAAATGGAGGGCAGCTAGGTCCCCTCCCACGCTCATTTTTTCCCCCAAAGTCACCCGATCAAAATTTTGTTCAGCATGGTCGAAAATATAATAAATATGTGTTTTAGGATAACTTTATCCCCCAAAGTCTCCGGGGGGAGGGCTGAAAGTTATGAACTTTACCCAATGTTTACATATAGTATTGGTTATTGGGAAGTATACAGACGTTTTCAACGGTTATTTTTTTTTGTGGTAGTGGGGGGGGGGGGGTTTGGGTTATGTGGGAGGATTTTTCCATGGAGAAAATTTTCATGGGAGAAGGGACATTGCTAAGAAGCGGGCTCCGGATTTTCCAGCATTATTTAAAAAAAACGATCAGAAATTAAATGAAAAAATAAACAAGTTTTTCAACCTGAAAGTAAGAAGCAATATCAAGACTTAAAATGAACAAGAAATATTAACTATATGAATTGGTCGGCCCCCTAGTCAATACCTCGACCTTTACGCGAAAGATATTTTAGTACTTTAGCAAGAGTTATTTATTGTAATTAAAGACCTTTGTGAATTAGAAGTAATTTACGAATATTTAGACAAAATTCCTGACTTTAGCTTAAAAGGCGAGGTATTGACAAGGGAGCGAACCTCCTAATATACGCATTAAAAACATATGAATATAGAAGTTAATTACGTAAGTTAATTCGTAAGTTACGTGTATTTATTACTAATAAAAACGTTCGTAAATAAATTTAAACAACTTTCGAGAAAGCAATTTAACCAAATAAAAGTAAAATCAATATGCAATTTTTTTTTTATTATTTATGTACGGTGAGCCAAAATCAAAACCTCCATTAATTCAGAAACGTTCAAAAATTAAATAAAAAAACAAGTTTTTGACTGAAAGTAAGGAGCGCCATTAAAACATTAAAACTTAAAACGATCAGACATGATTCAGTATATGAAACGGGCTGTCCCCTCCTCAACGCCTCGCTCTTTACGCTAAAGTTTTTTGTTCTTTTAAAAAATAGAGTTGTGAGAAAGAGTCTAACTTTAGCGTAAAGAGCGAGGCGTTGAGGAGGGAACAGCCCATTTCATATACAGGATAATTTCTGTTCATTTTAAGTTTCAATGTTGCTCCTTACTTTCAGTTAAAAAAAACTTGTTTTTTTTCTATTTAATCGCAGAAAACATTCGATTTGAAATTAAAGCATCTAAGGAAAGATAACAATCTGGAAATGTGTAATTCAAATACTGTTAGACTAAGGAGAATACCTGCGACAAGACGTATCCTAACGGCAAAAATGTGGCAGCCGTGAATATCAAACAGTTCGTGGCAACGAAATGTAAGTAAGGAGCGACGCGGCTCATTAGTAACCGGAAATCTAAACAACAGAATTTTGATATCAATAAATATATCAAAAGAATCGGCTGCTTGGTGTTACCTATCAAAGGCTACGAGTCCTGAGAAAGTTTGCCTGATTTTCAAAAAGATGGGCAACAACCCCTAAAAGCCAATGAACCTTAAATGAAAATCGCATCATCAGATTCACCGTATAGTAGAACACTACTGTAGAGGTTTCAACCTTCCATCTGTAAAAATGTGGAATTTCGTATTTTTGCCAGAAGAAAGATCAGGGATACGTGCTAGTTGGGTTTTTTTCCTTATTTTTTTTCAGGGGGTGAAAGTATCAAACAATGGTCCTAGATCATCGAGAAAGGGCTCATTCGGACGGATATTACGCTCTAGTGCCCTTTTTAAATGACCAAAAAGATTGGAGTGCAACTAGTTCCCCACCCATGCCCCCTTTTCCCAAAAATAGTTCGATCAAAATTTGAGATAGCCATTTTATTCTGCATAGTTTGAAGGTCCAAAAACTATGCCTCTGGAGATAACATGACCCCGACAGCCCCTGGGGATAGGTCTTTAAGTTACAAATTTACCCATTATTTACGTATAATATTTGTTATTGAAAGTTTGCATACATTTTTCGGGTGGTGGGAGAGGTGGTGAATTTTCTTCTGGGGGGATTTTCCAGAGGGAAAGTTTTTCCTGTGGAGAGAATTTTCCAGGAGTGGACTTTTCAGAGGAAATTTTACACTGGGAGAATTTGCCAGAATTGCTTCGGAATTCTTTTTATTTGTCTTACAAACGAACAGAACGTCTCTGACAGGGTTACCCCCTCCTCAAACCTCGCTCTTTACGCCAATGTTTGACTTTTTGTTCAATTCACTTAAGAATGACTCCTGAAAAACAAGGGTCGTTTAATAGAACAATAAGCTTTTTTAAATTTTAAAAAAACTTTAGCGTAAAGAGCAAGGTGATGAGGAAGAGGCAACCCCATACATATAAATAATAATTTCTGTTCGTATTAAATTTTAATATTGGTCCTTACTTTCAGTTGAAAAACTTGTTTTTTTTTGTTATTGTCTTTTTTTAATTTAATTCAAAGGAAAGCCAAGCGGGCTTATGAAAACTAACGATAACTATCGCGAGTATCAATTGAAAAAGCAGTTTTTTTTTAATTCTGAATATTCCCATTGTCCTAGTGAATCTATATCTTTATACTGGCACCAGCCATTGCTTTTCAAGTTATTATTCGTAAATTTTATTGATTTACCCAATGAAGAAAACAACAAAATTCATAGTTAGAGGGTGATAATCTGGATTTGGTGATCACAATTACTGGCCAAACATAAGTATTCTTAAGCGACCTGGATTCGCTTTCAAGGTCTAAAAAATGCTCACCACGGTTGCCAACTGCCGACGGTTCGAGAGGGTGAAACCTGACGCCCTAAAAGAGTGGTTTTCGCTCGAAGAGAGTGAAGAGGCGCACATGGTCCCTGTCACTCTCCTGACTTCTCTCACTTCATCTAGGTATTACATTAAACTCATCCTATTACTGTTTAACATTGCCTTGAAACTTTTTTAATTTACTTGAAATGAAAGTGAATACTCCTTTCCAACCCTCATCAAAATATCTAATTCTCTTTCTCGGGGCGTGGACGACCAACTTTCAACTGAATTGCGCATTTTGCCACGTTCCACCTCAGTGTCGCTTAATAAATTTGGAAACCAATGAAGCAGAGGCAAAAGGGTGTCCGCATCTCAGAATAAGGCAGCATTTGGCCTCAGGAATTTCAGATTTTCCAACGTCGAACCGTTGTTGTCTATCCGTCTGCTCATTTTTTGAGCACATATCTACGAAAAAATAAGGACAGCTTCCTGGGATGTGGTGAACCTGTCGAGCGTTCAATAGGTGGAATATGTAGTCTTCTCATGCGGCAAAGTGCATTTGGCCTCAACTTTTTTTTTAAATCAACAGAACTCTGGCAAAAAAAACATTAAATTGTCAACAGCCGAGAGCGTCTGGCAGGCCCATCATGACGAAGAAGATTTCGAAGAAAAGTATATATGTGATACAATTAACCTGCAATGCAACAGTATTAAAGACGAAATTTATCCACGAGTGATAAGCATTTTATTTTTTGTATCATTTAAACTGGAAATCCAGTCATAAAGTGGACCTAGGTGAGCTTGGGAAAATCATGGCAGGTTGCACAGGCTAGTAGACAAATCTGGTAGACCTGCTAGGGATACAATTCTGCTTTCTTTATTCTTCCGTTCATTATAGTGCGCCGGAAAAGACGAGTAGCAATTTTGGGTCAAACAAAGTCGCCAAACGCTAGATGGCATCGGTGATTTTTCTTTTCGATACTACCACTAGTTTCTACTCAAGTTTCCTATACTCTTTTATCTTGCCCCTACCCCATTTAGTCAGTCCAAAGCCGCGTTTTCAGGCTCAGCGGGCTCGAACACGGGTTGTTCTCGTCTAGTTTCAGCGGGTTCGAAGTTCCAACCCCGTGTTTGATGCACTAGATGTACTGATGCACAACGCTTGATGCACTAGACGAGAACAACCCGTGTTCGAACCCGCTAAGCCGTGAACAACCAGTCTTCGAACACGGGTTGTTCTCGTCTAGTACGTCAAGCGTTGTGCATCAGTGCATCTAGTGCATCAAACACGGGCTTGAAACTTCGAACCCGCTGAAACTAGACGAAAAACTTGAAACTAGACGAGAACAACCCGTGTTCGAACCCGCTGAACCTGAAAACGTGGCTCAAGTAATTATGAATGACTCGTAATACCCTGAAATCTAAACGGTTATCATTTCTTTACAAAATAAACTGTATGATTCATTCATGCCAGGGACCGAAACCATAGAAATGCAAACCAAATTAGGTAAGCTCCAGACATCAATTAATTTCCACCCTGTCTACCTTAAAGGAAATTTGATTACTATTTGTAAAGGGGATATTTGATAGGTCTGTCTTGCACGATATATACAAAGGGGAAGTTAAAATGATCATGTACGGATTACGTGTTGATGAAAATATTAAGCAGTCAGGAATAAAAGGAATTCTAGCTTTCCTTGTTATCCAACAACATATGTAGCTATTCAGGAGAAGCATTTAAGAAAAAAAATACGATCTTATGGTTCTCTCATACTACACCGTAAAAACTTTCGCACTAGCATAATTTTAAGACTTTAAGCTACATTATGCAGTTTTACAGAGCAGATGATTGTCCGTATTATACTCAGTAGTAAGTTTAATAAATTTTGAAGACAAATTAATAAACTTCTCCTAGGAAGTCTTTCACGCTTGATCCGAGGTACTTGTTAATTAAACAAAACAGACCCAAGAAGTGAAGTTTGGTTAATCCTAATGAAATACAACCTTCATATAGCCTTTAGGTTATATA
This sequence comes from Artemia sp. Qi Xiang Cuo, assembly GCF_049724085.1. Classification (NCBI taxonomy): domain Eukaryota; kingdom Metazoa; phylum Arthropoda; class Branchiopoda; order Anostraca; family Artemiidae; genus Artemia; species Artemia sp. Qi Xiang Cuo. Next base: position 73,332,761 of record NC_142804.1, read on the forward strand.
ATAATACAATTTGGGCTATATATTTGTACATTAGAGGGAGGGGGTAAAGTATTTGGATAGCACACCTAACCTAACCCTTGTAAAGTATTTGGAACATAAATTCGAGAAGGCTTTTTCTGGTGTCTCGTTTCTTAGAGATTTGGCCATGTATATGTCAACGAGAACAGTCCATGGGGGGCTTTTGGGACTAAAGCTAGTCGTGGGAAAGGGTCCGTTCCCAGGCATGGTTGAACAACCAATAGCTGGAACTTCCGTTCCAGGAAAGTTACATTCTTGGCTCATTTCTAAAGGGAGTCCATCTTTCGCCTTCGTCTTAGCTAGTTGTTCTTGTGCTACCTTATTTTCTCTATGTGTATTCTCACGTTATTTAATAAAGACCATGTACCAACATTTATCGTCTATCTCTGGAATTTACGTAAATCATTACATATACCAATATAAAAGGCATACAAATAAAGAACTAAATAGAGGTTTACTGATGCCTCGCAGGGAGGTTTTACAGAGTGGTGGCAAGCGGTTAAAACTAGTGGAGCATATATCACTTGGGGAAAACCTCCAAGTGACATTTGAGTGACCGTTATAAGTATTTACGCCATCTTATGCTAAATACTGGCAACATATTGAAGAGTTATTTCGCCCGTTACCAAAATTGCTGTGATATTGAGCTGCAAATACTGCAAAAGACCGATTAATAAGACATCGAAACGTTACGAGCTATTGAACTTTCGTCTCTTCAAAGCGCATTCTTGAAAAACACTTTCTTTTAAATGAACATTTTGAAATAGGCTGTTACACAATGCCTAATATGGATTTCCTCGCGATAGCTTCTACATAATAATTCAAATTTCTACAACTGAAAGTCTTCCGTTGATTTCTACCTTCACTTAGCCATTTTACGTTAGGTGTATTTTTTTACCTGATTTTATACATTCAACGTCTGATCCACATTTGACAGTTTACAAACAAAATTTAACATTGTGAATTTGATAATCGTAAATTAATTATCAATTGTGACTCCATTTGACGCTAGTGATTTAATTGAGACCAACTGCAATTGGATGTAAGACAGACGACCTTTCGTAAGTGATTTAACACGGTTAACCAACCCAGTAAATTTTATTAGACCCTTGTTGTTAAAAGTGAAGTTAATTGCCCAAAATCTAGCGTCCGTAATTAAAGAATGGTGTTTAAAACCAACATTTAAATTTTTAGAGTAATTGCTTTTTCAAATTTTGATCTCAATATGTCAGTTTTTATTCCTATACTTGATCCTGTGGAAATTGGATATAACAAAAAGGTTACTTTTGATTTTGTAAGACAGTGAAGGATAACTGGCATAGTTCCACCTCTTTTATTTGACTCAAATGATCCTGATTTCGATCAAGATGAACTTTATGATTACCTTCAAAAGATCAAGACATGGGTCCCAACAAACCCTCCAACTCCCCTGAGCACCACCCCAATTAATCCTTCAATAGAACAGCCTCAACAGTCCCAAGTAATAGGATCGCTAATTGACCCTTTTTTTTAGTAATAACGCTACTCACAAAGTCAGAAAGTGGAAAAATAATTAAGTTTGGTACAAAATTTGTTACAAAGTTACAAAAATTGAGTTTGTTGCAAAGTTAAAAAAATTTCAGTTGTTGTTAAATTGGTCTGAATCAAAAGCTTTGCGTCATTTTTGGCCCATGGGTTGTTTCGCTCCTTTTTTGTGAATCTGGATCCCACGATTATAAATTTGTCAAGTTTAAAAGGTGGATTACTTGTAGTATATACCCCAGGCAAAATAGTAGGCAAAATGGTTGCAGAGTTTGTAGGCGTGGCTCAATTTAAGGATGGAAGGGTATATCTATTCTATAGAAGGATGCAAAAATTAGGAAGGTCATTTAGGGTGTCTTTAGAAGCCAGGGATGATGGTGTAGTTCTTGGAAGATTTGCTTTAATTTTATTCAAGGATTGGATCAGACCGTCCTACAAACGGTATTTTTTAGATAATAGTGCAGAATTATTTTTTTTTGTTTAGGTGATGCGTATAAGGTTGAAATACAATATGAACAGATAGAACAGATAGTGGGGAAAGGAGACATGTCTTCTTTGTCCGATGAATTTCTTTCTGCGCTGACGAGGGTGAAATTTGGACTCAATGATAATGAGAAGGCACTGTGAGATGGTACTGATTCCTCGCAGGGCGGTTTGGCTACCCAGTAAAAGGAAACTGGTTTTGAGGTCCCGTGGGATGGTACTGATGCCTCTCGGGATGGGTTTTTTTTTGTTGCACTGCGAGATGGTACTGATTCCTCGCAGGGCGGTTTGGCTACCCAGAAACAGGGAGCTGGGTTTGAGGTCCAGGGGGATGGTACTGATGCCTCACGGGATGGGTTTTTTTTGTTGCACTGCGAGATGGTACTGATTCCTCGCAGGGCGGTTTGGCTACCCAGGAAAAGGGAGCTGGTTTTTAGGTCCCGTGGGATGGTACTGATGCCTCACGGGATGGTTTTTGTTGTTGCACTGCGAGATGGTACTGATTCCTCGCAGGGCGGCTTGGATACCCAGGAAAAGGGGGCTGGTTTTGAGGTCCAGTGGGATGAGGTTGATGCCTCACGGAATGGTTTTAATGCGTAGCCCTAATAGTTATGTAGAGATATCAACAGTAGTACTGCCATTTGTTGAACCACAGGCTAGTAGAGAAAAACCAAATAGGTCTAAACCGAGGCGTTCCGCAGCAATAAAACGCCGAGGATTTTATTGGGAATAATATCTGAACGTCATTGCTGCATGGTATGATTTTTAGAGTTTCTGCAATTTCTTTTATTTGTCGCTGGTATTTTCAGGATTAATTAGCCTTTCCCGGTCATTCCTTTTGCCCTAATTCAAAGTTTATGCATAATCCCAACTTTCCTTGTCCTCGTCAAATTCAGGGGATGGGGAACAAGTCTATTTTAAAGTAAACAAAGAAAAATGAAGTGTTAAAATATCCAGTTTCCGACTACTGTTGTTAGTGTGGTTCGTTTATACTATATAAATTTTTACTTATGCAAGTATTGTGTAGTGTTTATATTATGTAATTTTTTACTAGTTTATGCTGAAGAATGTTAGTAGGTGAGAAGTGAATAATTTGGGAAGAGTATTGAATGTTTTGAATTCAATTAAAGTTTGAGGGTTTAACGAGCAGGGGATAAGCCAAATTTGGGAAATCTAACTTAAAACAGGGGGGAGAATCTGTAAAGTATTTGGAACATAAATTCGAGAAGGCTTTTTCTGGTGTCTCGTTTCTTAGAGATTTGGACATGTATATGTCAACGAGAACAGTCCATGGGGGGCTTTTGGGACTAAAGCTAGTCTTGGGAAAGGGTCCGTTCCCAGGCATGGTTGAACAACCAATAGCTGGAACTTCCGTTCCAAGAAAGTTACATTCTTGGCTCATTTCTAAAGGCAGTCCATCTTTCGCCTCTGTCTTAGCTAGTTGTTCTTGTGCTACCTTATTTTCTCTATGTGTATTCTCACGTTATTTAATAAAGACCATGTACCAACATTTATCGTCTATCTCTGGAATTTACGTAAATCATTACATATGCCAATATAAAAGGCATACAAATAAAGAACTAAATAGAGGTTTACAGAGTGGTGAAAGAGAGGTTTACACCCTCACCCCTAATGTGTAAATGTATAGCCCAAATTATACAAGTCCAATGCATTCTATCACTCATCACTTGTCTTTGTGGCTATGAAACCGGTTTTCTGATATCTAACTTCAGCGTAATTCTTGAGTGTTTCGTTTAATTACCAAGTACCTGATCAGATCTTGAACCCCCATCTGCGTTCCCCATTTTCAAATTTTGAATAATTTGCTTATGATCAGTGTGATATGACTTGCTTAAATGTGAAAAATAATACTTAACGTAACGCAACCACTTAGCCTAGAAAATTTGTACGTAGTGTGAAAGCCGCTTAACTTCTATGAACAACCGTAAAGAGATAAATCCTGCCGCAAACGTACACAACTCGGTGCCTTCAAAAATGCCTTTAAAAACATACAGGTAAATCTAATCTTAATGGATCTAGAGAGGAATCCGGATCATACAAAAAAAATCTACGATTTTTTTTGTAATATCAGTTACATTTTTTTTCAAGGTGCATGATATGCAGTGGCGGGGGGTGAGGGGGCACCCCCCTAAGTAGTCTACAGTAGTGTAATTTACGTAATTAACACAAGTTTGCGTTAATTAAACTTGCTCCTAACGCAAGTTTATCAGATCAACCTATTCCCCCCCCTCCTGGATCCGCCCTTGATGACATGATTAAATTTGGTGGATCAGTTTTAGTCTTGCGAGATTGACTTTTAAAATTAATTTAAAGAATGTTAAGTCCCATAGACCCGGAATAATTGAGGCTGAACAAGGTATGCTAGGTAATGAAGAAGTTGACCAAGGGGACAGATTTAGTTATCAAGGAACCATCCCTATAAATAAGAACGATGGATATGATGAAGGTCTACAAAGTAGAAAAACCAAGGCATAGGAACGGTTTTTACTGATAAAAAGGCAGAAAATCGTCTAAAGATAGGTTCTGAAAAGAGTCAAACTTCGCTTCGGTACCCAAATTTTCCATCGCTTGAAGAAAATAAGTCTCCATGTGGGTATGGATTTGGTTTGTTTTTATTTTGAATCCGATTTGTAACATTAGCTCCTTCGGTCCGCAAATTTTTTAATAAAATAAATGAAAGCTTTCTGGTGAGACTGTAGTAAAAAAAAGCCTTTCAGGTAGGTATTTAAAGAAACCTCTTCCACAGGAAATTTTCAAGGAATACTAGAGAATATTGCCCTCAATCAAGATTCACATAGCAGTGTCACTAGGTTGATCTAGCTTGACAAAACTTGCGTCTACTACAATAACTCAGCTTAAAAAGAGCATCTTTATATATCAAAGAAGATTGTGTACGGCCCCATCTAGTAGAGATGCATGATGAAAAGAACATTAATATAGTACAGGGCTCGGAAGGATTCCTGCTCATTAGAAAAGAGACTTGACGACCTTTCAAGGGATTTTTAGGGTTGAAAAAAGGGACCAAAGTGGGAAGACATTTTGATTGTCATTCATGCTGACAATAATCCTTTGCTTATGAATGAGAAACGGTGACAAAGTCACCCTAAGAATCATCATATTGACGAGCCTCGGAAGAAATTCATTTTCCCATGACGGGTCAGTCGTCTTTGTTTCTTCCATTTTTTTCAGTTATGTTTATTTAAAACAAAAAAAGGAAAGCAACTTCAAGACTAGAAACAAGTAGAAAAACCACGTAAGACTTCAGCTTGCAAGCTAACCCATTCACTTCTTCGACTTTTTTGAGAGACTGGTGAACTTGCTTATGAGGTCTGAATTCTTCTTTTGTATGTCCTTTTCATCCCGCTCTTTTTCATCAGTTTGTTTTTTCTTTTTCGTCTTCTTGCGTTTTCATGGCCTTATCTATTAAGGAATTTGCCATGGTGATGTCCACGGAATCCTTTGAGACCACCATTCTCCGTGAACAATCGGTGGCCTCTTTCAAGAGGGCATCACTAATTGCTTGTTTTTCGTAGGCCCGCTTTTCTTACAAGGATTCTTCAAGTCTATCTAGCTGTTTTTTATTGCTAGAGATATCAACTAGGTTCAGTTCCCTTTCTTTCTCTTTGACGCTTTGTTCAGCAGCTTGTTCTTTTGCCTTGCTCTCCAAATAGTCCTGGTATTTTGACCATAACTACCAAGACAAAGTCAACAATTCTTGGGAATACTAAACCTTTCGGGTTTGCCTCCATATGTGTTCAATTCGTCAATCACACACAGCTTCGCATTCAGGACTCTTTTTGACATGGAGCCTCTGACCGACAGAAGAAGTATTCCTGTGAGCAAAAAACCCCTCTCTGCGTCAGCGCAGCCGTGCAATAATGTCAACGCAGCTTTTACAAGCTTGAACAAAAGCATATACTTTTACCCATCAAAAGTATCCGTCATAAAGAAGATTTGATATCAGTAATGGTAGACACGTGATGGCGTTGGTTCTACTAAGGTCTCGGCTTGCAGCAATATCCACCCACTTCCAACATCATCAAAACTTACTCCTACTGGGATCTCTCAAGCAAGCACAACTGCATCTGATAGCATTCTAGCTCTTTTCCTTTCCATTGGATCCAGGCACCTAAGCAGTTTGAGAACGCTATTAGAAGAGATGGAGCGCTTCTTCATGAAGTGTTCAGCAGCTGCCTTGAAATGCTTTTGCGCCCTTAGGCGGGACCCTTGTCTTTCTACCAAGGCAAGTTTCTGAGCATCTAACACAAGCTCAACCTGCTCACCTAGAATAGTGTCCTGCAAATAGTTGTCCAAGTTCTCAAGCAAACTGTCATAAATTTCATCAGCAGGTTAGGGAGTTGGAAGCCCTCCCCCAAAAATCTTTGTCCGACTCGCAAAAACGCAACAAAAAAGAATATGAAAAATATTTTGAATAAATCCTCGCCAAATTCCTGGGGCCCTTTCATGAATGCGTTGTGCACAACATGGATAATACAAATTCCAATATTCAAAAGCTCTTTCAAAGACTTTTTCTTTTTCAATGTATTCATTTGCAACCATATCTTTTTGTTGACATTCGACCCATTGCTACTTATCAAAATTAGTCTTTCAAAAGTTATCAAGTACATAGCTTTCTCCACACTCGCTGACATCCCGGGTGGTAGCTTGCCAAGGAACATGGCTTCAAAGACATAAATGATTCCGTCACACAAGGTTGCAGACATACAAAACTGCAACAACTTGAGTATCCAGATGATTTCTGCTTTGTATGCAGCATCTTTGTCACAAAACATCTCAGGAGTTTTACCTCAGGAGCTCATCTGATTGGGACTGTAGCGGATTGAAACGGATATAACCTGTCTCTTGTGCTCGTCCAACTAAGCATGCTGTTTCAAAGTGCAAAAGCCTTTGGGACAGCTGAGGTTTTTCCAGCATATTTTGCACCTACACCATTCGTTTATCTTTCTGTCACTAACGCCTTCTTTAGTTAACTGGGAGCAACAAAATTTGCAGTTACTCATTGTATTTCCTAAATACACTTGAGGGACCTGAAAGACAAGTAGGTCTAAACAAAGCAGAAGAAACGCTGAGTACAAGTTTTTTGCCATCTGATTATTCCACCTATGACACTCTCCTCTTCTCACTCAACCTACCATTAGTTTAATAACTAACATCTAGAAAGAAAAAATATATAGTTTGTACCATTGGAATGCAAGTCAATTCGAACGAATTCACACTGGTATGGTTCATTTATGAAGCTACAGGGAATTATCTATCCTTGGACGTTACCACGATATGACCGATCCATCCCAACCACCCTATAGGCCAATGTTACTTTCGATTCTTTAACAGCACCACAATGTGACCCATCTATCCCACCCACCACATAGGCTAATTTTGTGCCGTTATTAGCTGCCTATGTTTACAAAAGTTAATAGACACTTTGGCCACAAACAAAGTTCCCACTGTTTTGTTGATTCTTTCTAAACAGCGATAGCGTAACCAAGGGCTCAGTGAGGGGGAGATAATACTGCCGTGTGGGCCTCAAGTGATGTTGCGCAGCAACGAACGAATGGTAGGGGTAGAGTAACTAATTAAAAAGTGTTCATTGCAGTCTTATTTACCACCCGAAATAAAACTTGATTGTAGTTACAATACAACTAAGCGGCAGCCAAGAAGTATTCCAGACTTCAGAACCAGATTTGACCACTCACTGTACCTACTAGGAACAGTCGTTTTCCTCGCCGGTAGTTCCCATTCTTGTATGCCCTTTTTTGCTTGGTTAACTGCAAAATTCTCAGAATCTTTAGGCATATCGCGGAAACAGAACAGCAGAGGAATCCTTCTCATTTTGCAGCTTAGTTTCGAAAAAAAAATTTGTGAGATACGTGCTTTTTTAAGGATGAAGGTAAATGCATTATAATACAAAATTTGGCTCATCTTGCTCTAAAATTTTTCAGTCTGAGTAGCCATCATAACATGGAAATTGTGTCTGGTATTCCGTTTATGCATTTTAAAGAGGATGGAACAATGTTCACAAAAAAATTTCTCTTATATCTATCAAGCTTTCTACTTAATTAATCATGCCTTTATTTTTAGTTCTCAAGGATAGTGCGTGACAGAACTAAGGTTCTAACAATTTAGATACTGGGTAAGCATACAACGGACAGAAACAAATTTTGAGCCACAATTTGATGCACCTGACAAGTTGTCCTCGGGGACGCCATTTTGCCAAAATTCGAGATGAAAATGCACGTATGAACACAGGGAATTTTTCCAGGTTGGTGGAGGATAAAATTAAAGAGACATGCTAGTTACGTAATAAATGTGGGACAATTTTAGACCAGGGATTCCGAGTGGAGGAGAAGGGTAAAAAAGGCCCCACATCCATGCATGCCCGGGATAGGGCAATGACTTTCCCGCGGAGTATTCATCAACACTTCTTATTGAATATTTTATTCAAACATGATTTCCAAGCTTCCTTGTCGTCTCTTGAAAATTAGGAAGGAGGGTCATTACTCGCTCTCCAACCAGTTGTGGTAATTCAAAAGTATGCTAAAAACTGTATAAATTTTATATGCCTGCGGAAAAAAACGCCAAAATGTACTTTAAATTTTTGACAGTTATTAAAAACGCTTTTTGTACGAAAGGTTTTCTTCAGCATCCAAAATACGACAGAAGCAATGTTAGTATCTACAACTCATATTTCTGTAAGTGGGGGATGAACTAACATAACACAAAAAAAAAACTCTAAGTATTTTGAGAATCACATGCAATACACATATCAAACCAATATACGAAACGCTCTGAGCTTACAGAGGAGGGCTAAAAAGCCACAGTTTGGCAAAAAACACATAATGCCTTTTCAATTTTAAAAGCTGATCATTCTGCTGTATTTAAAAAACCATAGCATGTAAAAAAAAAAGGTAGATACTTCACGCCATTGGAATAACTATTGGGACAACTAATTTCACAACTACTGGTGTTCTTACGCTATCACAACTACTACTACTACTAACAATTCACCGCAGCACCAAGCTGCTTGAGGCCAACACAGCTACTCACACTCTTCCTCCATCCCAATCTATTCAAAGTCTCCCTCTTTACACCCTCCCAGGAAGTTCTCATTTCCTTTAAACCTTTCTTTATGACATCCTCCCGCCCCAGACGAAGACCACCTGCCTTTCGTTTAGCCCCAGACTGTTGGCCGAAAAGGACAGTCTTTGGCAATCTGACCTCCTTCGTCCCCAGAACGTTCCCTAGCCATCTCAACCTTTCTTTCATAATAGCCCTAGAAAGCGGGCTTGAACCACATTTTTCGTACAGCCTACTGTTTGAAATACGGTCAGTCAGCCGGGTACCCAGAACCAGGGGCGTCCCGAGGGGGGGGGGGCTTTTTGGCATTTTTTGGAACTTTTTCGGCAGAAATTTTGCAAAATAGGCAGAAATTTAGCAAAATTATTGATTTCTGCAGAAAATTTGGCATAAATCAGGTTACGATTCGGTAAAATTTACGAAGACCGTCCCCCAATAAAATGAGCCTCGGGACGCCCCTGCCCAGAACAATTCGTAGGTAATTTCTCTGGAAAGCATTTAGCAAATTTTCATCCACTTTTCGGAGCGACTATTCTTCTCAGAGCCATAATTGACCACTGTCATCACTGTAGCTTCCAATATTTTAATCTTGGTTTACAGACTTATCTTCCTATTCCTTTAAACTTTTTTTTAACTGTGAAAAAACACGTGGGCATGGGGGAGGATACAACTACACCTCTTACATCTCGGTTTGCCCCCCACCCCCCAGGTGAAATTTAGTTTCTTCAAAAATCTAGTCAAAATTAAGATAAGCCTGCATAATTCAAGCGCCCACAGAAAAGGGTTATTTTCTTTAGTATATATTTACCTTTATGGTACTATATAGCCCATTTTTCACTATCATTTTCACTTGACTTGGGAACATTTTCTCCAACTTCGCCCCCAACCCCGGATTTTGACAAAATTACTCCACTACATTTTGTAGCAGCGGATTTCCCAAAGCTTTATCGTCTTTTAAAAAAATAATATGTGGCGATGAAAGTCACCTCAAGGACGCAAAGAACCCTTTTCTCAACAGTGCAGGTACGTAAGTAAACCACTTGGTAGAGCCACGGTCTAAGTAGTATTTACTAGGACATGATATGAGTTGTTCTGTTTACTAAAACAACTAAAAAGTCGTCCAGAGATGCGCAGTGTGCCTCTGCAACTAATGCTGAGCTCATATTAATGGGGAAAAAGAAGCAGCTGTTGGTGATTAATTACGCTTTAAGATTATTATCAGGCGCACATGGTCCCTCTTTGTGAGACTCGTTCGAACAAGAGGGGATTTCAACAGATATCAAATATCCTCTTAGATCTATCGAAATTATGATATCCACGAAATTGCTTCATTCAATGATCTGAACAATAATCAGATCAGGGTAAATAATCTACTGTGGCCCATTGGTTAATGTGTTGTCCCTATTTCCCCATCTATGTCTGTCAAGGAGTATTGGGAACTAATAAGATAGGGATCTCAAGGTGAAAATCAACTAAAACCATCTTGGTTACAAAATTATAGTCTAGTTAAATGCGAAAAAAACGAACTGATATTAGCTGTACTTATTTTACCTTTTATACTTCTGCATATATACTAAGGTAGCTCTTCTATATTTTAATCCAGGAAATAGCTTTAAAATTAAAAGAATGTGCCTAGCTTCACAAAACCTTACATTGGATCCAAAGAAATTTAATTTTTTGATCAAACCTAAAATTTAATTAAATTAAACTTAATTTAAACTTGTTAAGGATCTATCTACTTGGGCTTGGTATATCTCAAATGTGCTTTTATAAAAAGTTATAAAAAGTAAGCCATAAAAGTTTGGGGAGGCATTTAAGTAAGAATCTTCTTCAAGAGAAAGTCCATATTTATGAGCAAGGCACCAAACCCGTCAAAACAACAAAAGGACAGAATTTTAGCTACTTCTAACGTGCATTTATAGAAATATTGAGGGCGTAGTTTAGCCTGATCTTTACGAGGTTCTTTTCTCCTATTTATCTAACCAAAGGATGGTATCAGCCACTGAAAATTTAGTTTGACAATCTTCCAAAAGAAATTACCATACTCAAAAGGGTACTTATCCCTTATATCCACCACACTCAAGAAGTGAAGTTAGGTTAATCCTAATGAAATATACCTAAGTATGATGAAAATAAAATACTATAGTAACAAAATTATGTAACGAAACTACAACTGAGAACTATTGAAATCAGGCCCCCCAGAACACATTATATTAAATGATCTCTAACCTAACCTAACTAAAATATTTAATTAAAATATACCTACATTGTAGTCATGGGCGTAGGCAGCATATTGTCTAGGGGGGGGGGCAGTCGATAGTGTGATGGAGTTTTATCAACTGCTTTTTCCAAACCATCTGCTTTTTTTTTCAGCCATATCTGATGTAAATTTGAAGGTCTCGGGGGGGCAGCTGCCCACCTCCCTACGCCCATGATTATAGTGTATATACGCTCTCTCACGCTTAGCTGATTATCACCGAGTACAAATATAGAAAGAAACCGGTTCTGTCGGACCAAGAACTTGAGTGTGGTGGGTATAAGAGATAAGTACCCTTGAAAGTTTATTTCAGAGTGAACATATATTCGAAGAAAAAAAAAAGCAAAACAGGTACTGGTTCATTATAACGACACTTCAAAAGAAGTCAGCTTTGGTTAATGCTAATGAAATAAAATAGGATGTATATATAATAGTTTAGAAACAAATTTGGGCTATATATGTGCACATTCGGGGGTGGGGGGTAAAGAATAGCATATATTAAATACGTAACCTAAACTAGGTAGGCTACCTCCCCCCCCCTAAACCCCAAAAAACAACTCTCATTTGTATACAGAAGTGTCGTTATTATGCACCAGTACCACAAAATATCAAAAAACTACATAGGAAATTAGTATTGTCGTAAAAACCCCGAAATATCGGAGGAGGGTAGGCCCGACTGAATTTTAAAACGGCAAATTTAGAAAATCGTCAAAATACTAAGATCATTTAATTACATTATAAACTTATACATGACATAATCAAATATGTTTTGTTGCATTATTTTAACTTTCCATTTAATGGATAGGTAACAAATTCTGGGGAAGGGGTCTTGGATGGTTTTACTTCAATTCCATTTAAAATAGTTTCAGCCCCTATAAAAATTTGCTATCAGAAAAATATATCGCTTAAATATTTCTAATTCGACGCTGTGTAGTAGCTTGTCAGCTGCAATATCACCTGACCTCTCAGAACTATTGAGACAGCCACAGCAGCAGTGTTACCAGATACCGGGTATAAAACACCGTATCCATAAAAGCGTAGCAATAAGAGTGCACCATTTTTTTAAGGGAAGATGCACCGTGATTGTCGACAGTCTACTTTTAAAAATGCACCAATTTGAAGGACTTAATGCACAGTAACCACAAAAAAAGCACCAAAAGGTGCAATTGCCTACCATCTGGCAACACTGCACTATTAAATTAATTCCTTGAGCAGTTCTGAATTCCCATACAAGCAAAAGATAAGCTAGACTCATGGGAGGTAAACTAATCATAGTCATTTAATTACGCTAATGAAGTTATCAAATTAACATATCACATATTTGATTGATTTGATTTCAAATTTGCATGACATGTCTGAATTGACCAATATATCTTGATATATTAAAATTGGGTTAGTAGATGAGCAGCCCAGTTGTAACCTGAACCACTTTAAGCATTTTTTGTTAGATTTGAATATCTTTGCATAATAGTTAAACTTATCTCACTCACTCTCCTATTTGATTAAATACTAGCAGCATGTTATTTTGCAATGACTGTCAAACAAGAGAAAATGGAGAGAGTTTGCAAAAGTAAAAATAGACAAACGAATCTAAAAAACTTAAGCTTCTCCAGATAAGAAAGGGTACTTGGTAAAAATCCAGAAACACACGAGAAAGACCGAGAGATGCTTACTGAAAAACAGGTTTAGGCTGACTACTGAGTTATTGCTCACTCCGTGACAAAGATCTAAACTTTAGTTATCTTGGGGTTAAAGGGGCAAAAAGAGTACCTAAGCTAGGTAAGATTAGGTGACATATTTAACATATGTTTTGATTTACCCCCAACCCCCAAATGTGCAAATATATAGCCTAAATTTGCTTCTTAACTATTATATTTTCATCCTATTTTGTTTTGTTTAATTAGCATTAACGAAACTTCACTTATTGCGTGTTTCTGGATTCTTAATAAGTACCTTAGAAAGTTAGGTGTCTGCACAGAGGAGATTGCCAGAGGGTTTGCATTTCGATCCAATAAATTTCATGAGCCTCAAATTAAGTTAATCCTGAAATATAGTCCAGCATTTCTAATAATTTTTGTTATTAAAAATCTTAATATTTTCCTAAGGGCTACATTGGAAAACATTAAGATGTAGATTTTTTCACACTTTCGGTATTTTTTAGGGTTGTCCAGTTAATCATTGTTAAATGTCGGAGAAATAACTTGCAGCTGATTTTTTTACTCAGGAGTTCTAAAAAACTTTTAGGGCAAAAAGCCAGCAGTGATATTTTAAGAAAAATATAGTGACATCACTTCAATCAGAAGTCGAAACTTCCAATTGCATAGGCTAGTAATTGGTGGTACTGGTGCATTAGATGGTCACTTCTAAACAAGGCCGTATCCAGGGGAGTGGGGGGGGGGGGTTACCCAGTTTGAACCCCCCCCCCCAAAAAAAAAATTTTGACCGAGTCGAAAATAAGTCGAAAATTAGTAAAACCTAGGTAAAAATCAGTAAAATTAGTCGAAAACTGAGTAAAAAATTAGTAACCCCCCCCCCTAAAAAAAATCCTGGATCCGCCCTTGCTTCTAAACAGTCAAGTTTGGTTAATGCTAATGAAATAAAACAAAATAGGATGAATATATTATAGTTTAAAAATAAATTTGGGCTATATATTTGCATATTAGGGGGGGGGTAAAGTATAGCATATATTAAATACGTAACCTAACCTAAGTACCCCCCCCCCCTAAACCCCCAAAAAAACAGCTTAAATATCGTAAACTCAATGAAAACTACTCTGAATTCCATTTCTTAATAGCGGTCTCTTTGAAAATTAAAAAAAAACAAGTTTTTTAAACTGAAAGTAAGGAGCGACATTAAAACTTAAAACGAACAGAAATTATTCCGTATATGAAAGGGGATGTCCCCTCCTCAACGCTTCGCTCTTTACGCTAAAATTTTTTATTGTTTCAAAAAATAAAGTTGTCAGACAGAGTCAAACTTTAGCGTAAAGAGGGAGTCGGTGAGGGGGGGACAGCCCCTTTTATATACGGAATAATTTCTGTTCGTTTTAAATTTTAATGTCGCTCCTTACTTTCAGTTTAAACAAGTTGTTTTTTTTATTTAATTTTTGATCGTTTTTTAGGTTATGCAGCTTTTATTTTGGCTCGCCATATTTGAATAAGTAAAAAAAATTTGTGTAAAAATTTTACTTTTCTTTTGCTAAATGGATGTCTCTAGGTTTAGTTATTACGTAATTTAAGAATTAACTTGCGTAACTCACTTCTATATTCGTATATTTTTCTTCTGGCAAAAAAATACAAAGTTGCAGATTTTTGCAGATATGAGCTTGAAACCTATGTAATAGGGTTTTCTGATACGCTGAATCTGACGGTGTGAATTTCATTAAAATTCTTTCACTTGTAGGGGATGTTTCCCCCCTCTTTAAAAAATCGGGTAAATTTTCTCAGGCTCGTAGCCTTTGATGAGTAATACTAAACTTAATAAAATTTATATGTTTAGAATCAGCATTACAGACACATTCTTTTGATAGATTTATTGACATCAAAATTCCGTTTTTAAAGGTTTCGATTAGGCCTACTATTGAGCCGTATCGCTTGTTTTTTTTATTGTTTATTTTTTATTACGTATATGTTATTACGTATATGAGGGGGTTCTCCCCTTATTCAATACCGCACTTTTTACGTTAAAATTAAAAAAAAAATTGATTCACAAACCCCTGAATCACAAAGGCCGTTTAATTAGAATAGATAGCTCTTTTGAAAGCACTAAAAAAACTGTAGCGTAAAGAGCGAGGTATTGACTTGGGGGAGAACCCCCTCACATACGTTATAATTTCTGTTCGTTTTAAGTTCTAATGTTGCTTCTTACTTTCAGTTGAAAAAAAAAACGTGTTTTTTTTATTTAATTTCTGATCGTTTTTTAAATAATGCTTGGAAATCCGGCGCACCCTTCATAGAAATGTCCCTTACCCCAAACATCCTCCACGGAAAGATTCTCCAGAGTAACCCCCTCCTCTAGCCCCCCCCCCTCCAGAAAAAAAATCCTTCCTGAAAATGTCTGTATACTTCCCAATAACCAATAAATAATGCTGGCAAGTCCGGCGCCCTCTTCATGGCAATTTCCCTTCTCCCATGAAAACTTCCTTCATGGACAGATCCAACATAACCCCCGACCCCCCCCCCCCACTACCAGAAAAAAAAACTCCTGAAAACTTCTGTATACTTCCCAATAACCAATACTATATGTTTACATTGGGTAAAGTTAAGAACTTTTAGCCCTCCCCCTGGGGACTTCGGTGAATTAAGTCATCTCAAAAGACATATTTAACATATTTTCGACCATGCTGAACAAAATGGCAATCTCAAAATTTTTATCGGGTGACTTTGGGGAAAAAAATAAGCGTGGGAGGGGGCCTAGTTATCCTCCATTTTTTTGGTCACTTAAAATGGTAACTACAAATATTCATTTCCCTTCCAATGAGTCTTCCGACGATATTCTAGGACCACTGCGTCTATTCAATCAACCTTGGAAAAAAAAACAAATAAACTCGCATCCGTGATCTTTCTTCTGACAAAATATAGAACATTCCACATTTTTGTAGATAGGTGTTTGAAACCTCTACAGTAGGGTTCTCTGATACGCTGAATATGATGGTGGGAATTTCATTAAGGTTCTATAACTTTTAGGCGGTCTTTCCTCCTTTTTTTGAAAATCAGCCAAATTTTCTCAGGCGCGTAACTTTTGATGGGTAGCACTAAACTTGATGAAAATTATATATTTGAAATCAGCATTGAAATATGATTCTTTTGATGTATCTATTGGTATCAAAAACCCGTTTTCTAGAGTTTCGGTTACCATTGAGCCGGGTCGCTCCTTACTTACAGTTCGTTACCACGAACTGTTTGACAACCGGTCTCTGGCGGGTTTTGTCTGTCATTGCATGACTGGTTTCCTTGTATAGTATATAAAAGTGATCATCTAATGTACTAGTACCTAATTGGTTCAAATACTAAATAAAGCAAGAGCACAGGAATTTGTTTTGAAGAGGGGTTAGGGCGAATTCTGAAAACAAAATTGGCGGATTATACGATAAACACAAGAGATTATGCAAACAATTGCCAAAACCTTGATAGGTCAATCAATCAATCAATCCTAATGAAATATACCAAAATATGATGGAAATATAATAATTTAGGGTATGCTACTTATGCATTATACGGTAATCACGAAAGAAGTCAGCTTTGGTTAATGCTAATGAAATAAAATAAAAAAGGAGTAGTATATAATAGTTTAGAAACAAATTTGGGCTATATATATATGAACATTAGGGGAGTGGGGGTAAAGCAGAGCATATATTAAATACGTAACCTAACCAAAGTACCTTCCCCCCCCCTAAACACCAAAAAACAACAGTTTAAATATTGTAAACTCAATGAGAAACCAAGCTTTGCGATCAATTTATCTCTTGCAAATACCTGTTTGACGGGTTTCCATTAGTATTTCCTTGTACAGTCTATAGCGGTGGGTACCGCATACTGCATAAGTACCTAATTTAGTTTATATACTAATATAATTTGGGCTAAATATTTTTACATTAGGGGGGGGTGAAATAATCTAAGCTAACCTAATGTGCAAATATATAGACTAGCCTATTTATTTAGCCTAAATATATAATTTGGGCTAGCCCAAATTATACAAGTCCAATGCATTCTTTCACCCGTCATTTGTCTTTGTGGCTATAAAATCGGTTTCCTTAGGTCAAACATTCAGCAAACTTCTCGACTGTTTTACTGGGTAATATGGAAGTACCCCTTGATATTTCAAAGACATTTTTGTTCCCTGTTGTGGCTTTATTCGTCTAGATATTGCCCACTCCCACTCAAGTAGCCTAATCATTTTGTCCTAAATATTCATGCAAATTTCCCTCTCGTTTTTTTTTACAAATTTGTTAGTAAACCATGATGTAGTAAAAACCGCCAAGGTTGAAATTTAATTAATAGTTTATGATGATTTAGGAATCTGAAAAAAAAAGAATTCTAAATTGCAAGAATATACGTAAAGCATATAGCCTACCTGGAAAGACATCCCTCATATCAACACCGTCAAAAATTGAGGGGTCACGATACTGAATAAAACACTGAAACATTTTCGCTGACTACAAGGCACTTAAACATAACATATTTACAGATAAGCTTTTTTCTCACATTTTACACTTCAAAAACACAATCACAATAAAAACTGGCATTCATCCAGCAATATCCCTTAAGACACTCTTGAGAGAGAAAGAATTCCTATCGATCTTCAAAGTGCACAACAATAGCGGAATTCAACAAGTAAACTAAATCACAGATTTACCGCGTCCTGCACAAAGACTGAACACACAAGGTTGCCAGACAATTTTAAATCATAAATTTTTTCTATTGACTCAACAAGCCGTCTGCTACAAACAGACTACGCAACGCACCACGCGTAAACTGTATCAGACAATTTCTTATGGGTGAGAATGAGAGAGAGGCAGACGGAACGGACAAGAGCGGTAGCTCGCCTGGGCGACATGTGCGATGATTGATGGGACCCGTTTGCGAAAAAGACTCCCTTGTGATGAAATACGAGAGGAAATTTTATCCTCTATAAATAAATCAAAATCTAAAGGCAATATTACGAAAGATATCCATCTAAAGGAATAAAGCGAGAAATGTCTTATACAGATCATAATCTTTGTACGATAATTAGCAAAGGCGCCGGTAAAAACTGTCCCAGGGAGACAAACTTGCAAAAAAAAATTCTGTAAAATCGATAAAAAAAATCATTTTCGGAAAACCGTCAAATCTTCCTTGCAAAATGTCGCAGAATAAATTCAGTCTATAAACTCCTGGTCTTCCAAAATTGAAGTTCAGGGGTTTGACGACCACCCCCTTCGGAAATGTAGAAAAAATACACGTAAGTCCACAACGTTTGGTTATTCGAAGTCTGAAAAAGATTTTAAGATAAATCCCCCCAAACATGAAAACCAAGGCAAATGATTTATTGTTGCAACATTAAAATTCAAAGGAGGAGGGTTAGAGGATTTTACCAAGAATAATTTCAGCGATTTTTTTTTTCGGGAATTGACGCTGCCAAAAAAGTCCACATAATCTCAAACTGTTAAAATTTACAAACACTCTCACGTTTTCCATACAGTTTCCCAAGGAATCATAACTTTCTCGTGTCCCCTAGTGTGAAGGTAAGCAAAGTAGAAAGGATGTTTTTTTACCACAAAGAAACGATGGTCTATTGAAATAATTTACTTCAAATCTACCTGGAGATTTTCCAACTAGTCTCTAAAAAAGACATACACGGGAATTTTTGGGGATGGGAGGGGCATAGCGTCAAAAAAAATAGATGTATCATACGGAAAATATAAAAAATCATTAGACAAATCTAGAGAACACAGGGGAAAGGGGACGTAAGCCAAAAAGCGCGGCCTACGTGCATATGTGACCGAAATATCTGGTATTTTTGTGAATTTCTATCACTGTCTATTAAAAGGATTTTATCCCTATTTGAACTTTTATTTAAAGCCCGGCCTTTAAGTAAAAAATGCTGGTTGAACATTAAAATAATGTTACGAAATTCAGCAAGTCACACTGCGTGACGCGAGCTGAAAGCTCACGTTCTTGAGCCCTTTTGAAACAGCACCAGTTTCTGTTATGATACTCTTAAAACAGCCACAGTAAAATAGAATGACGATTATTAATTTAAAAGTCAATCAATAGAAACCAAATAGTAAAACCATTTTTCCTAAGATAGCAAACAATATTCATGTTACATGCAGTGACGTAATTTCGTCAAAATCCTGGGGGAGGGGGCAAAGTTGGAGCCATTTTTTCCAAATCAAGTGGAAATGACAGTGAAAAATGGAAAATGAGCCATTTAGTACCATAAAGGCACAGATTTACTAAAGAAAACTGACCTGTTTCTCTGGATGCTTGAATTATGTAGGCTTATCTTAGTTTTGAGAACATATTTTGCAGAAACAAAGTTTCAGCCGGGGGGGGGGAGACTGCGTTGTGGAGGGCAATTACCCTCCAACCTCATAGAAAATTACGCCCCTGGTTACATGGGCAGCGTGAAGTGTTACAACAGCCTTTGGTGGGCTTCCCGTTTAAAAAGGTTGCAAAAGCGACATTTTGGTTTTGATTCTCCGCCATCAATTAAAGACTGGAGTTACCCTTGTGTGCTAGAATTTGCAGACGCGCCCATCTGGGCTAGAAACCTTTCTGTTAGTCTTTTAGGCCGTTTTACAAAAAAGACAAAGTTGGATGAGATTTTATGATTCCGTCGAGATTTTAGTTTTGAATAACCTAGCATTGTATATTTCATTTTATGTTTCATTTTCAAGCACTTTATGTTTTGATTTGAATAAATAAGAATGGATTTGTTGAACTGAGTTTTATTTGTGTTATATTTTTAGATTTAAACATCCAAGCATTTACTTGTTGTGTTATGCCCTAAGTTAGAATTTTGAATATCTACATGTTAAAAGTGTGAAGAAAAGGAAAAATTATTGGATAAGAAGAAAGTACAGTGCCATCAAAAGTTTAAAATTCCCTCAAAAACTAGAAAAGTTTTCTTCATTGACGCCACTAAGTCAAAAGCGGGTTTTCAGATTTTGACTTGAGGTACGTCAAGTGTACAAAGGGCAGATAGCCCAGAAGCACTAACAACAACAACAAGACTGGAGTTGTCAACCTTTCAAAAATTTTAAAATTGTATTTTCTAAGAATAATTCTTCTTCAAGGATAGTGATGGCACGTTTCTAGGGGGTCACAGGCTCAGAGATCCAATCAATATGAAACATACAGGCAACTAAGTGCAGATTTGGACAACATTGTGAGGCAGCGGGACTGCCGAATCAACGGGCAGGTAGACATATAGCGTGGTAGACAAAGATTGGAACTTGACATATACGAACTGATCGCTTGAGATTGGCCACTTCCGTGATAGCTTGCCGGGAGGTGATCGAAAATCAAAGGTACCAAGATTCGCTTAAAGTTAGATAGGCAAGTACCTACAGTCAAGGAGACCTTACCGTCCACAAGAAATTTCATGCCTTGAACCTTCGCGATCCAGGAGCTAGTAGGCATCAAAGTTTCACTGTTTTGGAAGTCCCAGAATTTTTAAACTTTGAAGCTTGTTAATGTCTCGATTGTAAGAGCAACTGATCTAAAATGTCTCGGGAATAGTTTCTTTGACAGTAGCTATGCGCCTACAAAGCGAATTCTGGTGCTTTCGTGGGGAAGATAGGGGGCTTGGAAACTGTGTACGTTTCAGAGAACCCGAACTGTTTGTCCCCTAAGCTCAATGTAGTTGCTCCACAGGCGTCATACGGAAATGAATACTTTCGGGCAAAAGTCGACGAAGGGGCATATGCCTCCGAAAAACTCCCATTTTCTTGTGCCACTGGCTCCTGGTACCTATACCATGAGTTCAAAACGATCAGTGAAAAACCAAATACTGTCTACCTTTTTACGTTTACTTTCAGAAATTGCATACACCAGTTGGCGTGTGCCGAGCATGGCAGAACTATGCGGCACACGTAGCATTCCAAAATGTAGCGCTTTGCTAAGTCATTATCCCATTTTCTTTTTCATTATTTGTCAAAAATATGACTTTGTCATCTACTAGATTTTCAAAAAGATGCATCAAATGAAGAATTTTTCCTATTTCCAAGTCTCAAACGCAGGAAACGAAATGACAAACTCAACCAAAATCACAGACAGAAGTCATTGGCCTAGAAACGGTAGATGGCAGCAATTTCAGATCCAAGGTAAATACTCTCTTTTTAGACCTTGCCTGCCAGCTTGAACAGAGCTTTCCCCTCGAGAACAGGTATATGGTTCAAAGGAACTAAAGCTTTGTGAAACAGCATCAGAAACTCCTCATATATCGTATGTTGAACTACATAATTTGTTCATAAATCATTACTAATAAAAAAAATGTCATTTGGGCATACCTTAAAAGGCTCGAGTCCTTTTTCAATACCATGTACATCCATATATGTACCATGTATCCATATATGTACCATGTACCATATATCCATATATGTATGTAAAAAGAGGCTAAATTACTTCAAAATACCCCTCCCAGAAGAATTTAAAAAATAGTGACATAAAAATTTTTCTTTTTAGTGAAAGTCTACAATGACTGCACAGCCGAATTAACCTGTAACGAACAATCCACTTTAAACAGTTAAATCAAAGAATTCACCAATAACTCTTGACAGCCAACGTGTCTGAAAATAACAGCTAGAATGTCTCAATTGAGTATTCAGCTCAAGCATAGCAACATTAAAGACTCAAAAGGACCCAAGGCGTTCACAGATCTCTGACAGAAATACAGCTGATGACCTGGCAGGTGACACAACCATGTTTGACTCCTGACACCATAGTAAGGCAACTACTAACCTCGCCACAGTGACACCTTAACCACAGCGACATTTTTTCATACATAGCACTGATCACGAGCCAAAAGGTTATACAAAGCAATGGGTAGAGGATAAAATGGACGCCCATATGCTGAATTTTAGGGGGGGGGCTTGCCTGGTCTAATCGGCACTTCAAATGCTGTATAATAAAAATCTCAAGACAAAAATATAAAAATATAAGGCAGCGTCATTCAGCCAGGTGGGACTAGCGCCGGCTCCCCCTACCCCCCTTATCGGCGCCCATGGTGAATAATGCGTAAAAATAAATGAAAAAATTGCGCATCGTTACCTTTAACTCCAGTTTCCAAGTCTGTGATGTTCTCCTTTTCTTTCTTCATAACTTTCTTCTGAAACTCCATTTTTAAGGTGATGCCAAAAAATGTGATGTTTTGTCAACAATATTTATTTCACCTAAAAGTTTATTGAACATTATCAACAGTGAGAGTTACAATAATAATCCTAAACGGAAAAACTAACATATGGAACTAAATCTTCCATCTCAAGGATGTTGGTAAAACTTGCAAATCATTATTTTCTTTGTATTTCTTCTTTTTTTGCTAGTCATGTAGATTGTACCAAAGATTATATGTAACAAGATGATAAAGTGGAATATTTAGGCAGCGCAATAGCGCTGCCTAAGTAAAGAACGATGTTGGTAAAATGTTTCTTTTTTCTTTTTTTTAGACCAGAGCACTTCGTATCAAAAGAGTTGTCGTAGAAACTTCGAAAAGGGCTCATTCAATTGGAATTGAAAGGGCTTGTGCCCTTTTTAATAGTCGAAACTGATTGCAAGGAAACTAACACCCCTTCCACGCCCATATTTTCCCCAAACACATCCAATCGAAATTTTGAGATAGCCATTTTGTTCAACGTAGTTGAAAGATCTGGAAATTATGTCTCTGAGGAGGGACATATAAAGTTTTTATTGAAAGCGTTGTCGGTTGTTGTAGAAACTTCAAAAGGGCTCATTCAATTGGAAATTGAAAGGGCTAGTGCCTTTTTTAATAGCTGAAAGTGATTGGAGTGCATCCCCTCTTACGCCCACCATTTCCCCAAACACATCCAAACAAACTTTTGACATAGACATTTTGTTCAACGTAGTTGAAAGTTCTAGAAATTAGGTCATTAAGGATGTCAACCCCTCCCCCACAGCCCTCAGGACAAGGGTTGTAAGTTATGCCCTGGGGGCATATAAGGTTTTTATAGAAAGTTTACCGAAAGTAAACTTTTATAGAAAGTTTACCGAAAGTAAACTTTTATAGAAAGTTTTACAATAAATAGCCGAGTCAAACTCAAAACGAGCAGAAATTAACATAAGTTGGGCGCAAAACCCTTATGCCTTCCCAAGGCCAGAACAAAATTTGCACTTTACTGAAAAATACAAATGAATGTGAATTGTCAGTTTAATATACATATACTAGTAGTAACCAAGGTACTACTTTGCATACGCCCCTGTACCGAACAGGTTTCTGGTAGGTACAATCTTGTTTGGTTGGTACAATCTGGTTAGGTGGGTATAATCTGGTTTGGTTCAAGTTTTTCTGACACAATTTACCGGATTTCTAATTCACGGTATACATGACCGGCGCGTCTTGTTTAGCTGCCAATATAATCAATTATTTTATTCAAGTTTTTCTAAACCAGTATTGTCTATAACTTAATTTACGTAGACAATGAACGATATTAATTAATGTTTTGAATAATAGGAGTGTGAATGATTCTAATTAGTGATTGGATTGTATGACGGTGGAGAAAAAAGGATTAAACTGATGAACAGTTAAGGTAACTCCGAAGGGGTTGTTAACTCAGGTAATTTGTTACTTGACCTAGTTTTACCTCTCCGATGTGGTCTGTATAATACACAAGTAACATTTGAAAAGTATTGTCAATTTAAAATAGGATCTAACGTTCCCTTCGTTCCCTCATTTCTGAGGGGCAGGGGAGGGTAGGAGAGGGGGAGTCAATTTTGGAGGTATAACAAGTACCATTCATTGCGATCGTAGCTCTATGTTGGCTCGTTTTAAATACTTCAGCTTGTCTATTCATTTGTGTTAAATAAAAATCTTGAATCTGGAAAATGAAAAAATAAGTATTTAAACAAAATCTACGATGCTGCTAATTAAGGAATAGTAGACTACACTCAGAAGTGTTTGCATGAGGGGCCTATCTGTGCCTCTTTAAGCTATTTGTGTATGTTGAAGTTGTTTGTGTCTATTTTGACTGTGAATCTCTTTGTTCGGTTTGTGTCTTTTTTGGTCTGTTTGTTTATCTCTTTGGGTTGTTTGACTATTTTCGGTCGGTGTTTTTATATTTGGGCTGTTTGTGTCTCTTTGGCTGTGTGTGTTTCTTTGGGCTTTGTGCGTCTCTTTGGGCTGTGTGTCTCGTTGGACTGTTTGAGTCTTTTTGATCTGTTTGTGTATCTTTGGTCTGTTTGAGTATTTTTTGGGCTGTGTTTGTCTCTTTGGTCTTGTGTCTCTTTGGGGTGTTTGTGTTTCTTTGGGCTATGTGTGTCTCTTTGGGCTGTTTGAGTCATTTTGGTTTGTGTGACTTTCTTTTGGTTTTTTGTGTCTCTTAGCTGTCGTATGTGTCACTTTGGGCTATGTGTGTTTCTTTGGGGCGTTCGAATGTTTTGGTCTGTATGTGTCTTTATGAGCGTTTTTTGTCTCTTTTGGCTGTGTGTGTGTGTCTTTGGGCTTTGTGTGTGTCTTAGGGCTGTGTGTGTCTCTTTAGCCTGTGTGTGTGTGTCTCTTTGGGCTGTGTGTGTCTCTTTAGGCTGTGTGTCTCTTTGGGCAATTTGAATCTTTTTGGCCTGTGTGTGTCTCTTTTGGCTTTTTGTGTCGTTTTGGGTTTTTGTGTGTCTCTGTTGGATGTGTGCGTCTCTTTGAGCCGCGTGCATCTCTTTGAGCTGTATGTGTCTCTTGGGATGTTTGAGTCATTTTGGTCTGTGTGTGTTTCTTTTGGCTGTTTGTGTCTCTTAGAGGCCATGTGTGTCTCTTTGGGCTTTGTGTGTCTCTTCGGACTGTGTGTATGTCTCTTTAGACTGTGTGTGTCTCTTTGGGCTGTGTGTGTCTCTTTAGGCTGTGTGTCTCTTTGGGCAGTTTGAATCTTTATGGTCTGTGTGTGCCTCTTTTGGATGTTTGTGTCGTTTTGGGATTTTTGGCTTTTTTTGTGGTTTTTGGCTTTGTGTGTCTCTGTTGGATGTGTGCATCTCTTTGAGCTGTATGTGTCTCTTGGGATGTTTGAGTCATTTTGGTCTGTGTGTGTTTCTTTTGGCTGTTTGTGTCTCTTAGAGGTCATGTGTGTCTCTTTGGGCAATGTTTGTCTCTTTGGGGTGTTTGAATACTTTTGGTATGTAAGTGTCTGTATGGACGTTTTTTTGTCGCTTTTGGGGTTGGGTTTTTCTCTTTTGGGTTTTTGTGTATATTAGGACTGTGTGCATTTCTCTTTATACTGTGTGTGTCTCTTTGGGATGTGTGTGTCTCTTTAGGCTGTGTGTCTCTTTGGGCAGTTTGAATCTTTATGGTCTGTGTGTGCCTCTTTTGGCTGTTTGTGTCGTTTTGGACTTTTCGGCTTTTTTTTGTAGTTTTGGCCTTTGTGTGTCTCTGTTGGATGTGTGTGTCTCTTTGGGACGCGTGCATCTCTTTGAGCTGTATGTGTCTCTTGGGATGTTTGAGTCATTTTGGTATATGTGTGTTTCTTTTGGCTGTTTGTGTCTCTTAGAGGCCAAGTGTGTCTCTTTGGGCAATGTGTGTCTCTTTGGGGTGTTTGAATCTTTTTGGTATGTATGTGTCTGTATGGGCGTTTTTTGTAGCGTTGGGGTGTGTGTGTGTTTGTCTTTGGGCTTTGTGTGTCTCTTCGGACTGTGTGTATCTCTCTTTAGCCTGTGTGTGTCTCTTTGGGCTGTGTGTGTCTCTTTAGGCTGTGTGTCTCTTTGGGCTGTTTGAATCTTTATGGTCTGTGTGTGCCTCTTTTGGCTGTTTGTGTCTTTTTGTGCTTTGTGTCTCTATGTTTTATGTGTGAGTCTCTTTGGGCAGTGTAATTCTCTTTGAACTGTATGTGTCTCTTTTGGCTGTGTGTGTCTCTTTGTCAAGTGTGTGTCTCCTTAGGATGTGTGTGTCTAGTTGCACTGTGTGTCTTTTCGGGGTGTGTTAGTCTTTTTGGTCTGTATGTGTCTCTTTGGGCTGTTTGAGTCTTTTAGGTCTGTGTTTGTCTCTTTGGGTTGTGTTTCTCTTTGGGCTGTCTGTGTCTCTTTGGGCTGTTTGTGTCTCTTGGGGCTGTGTGTGTCTCTTTGGGCTGTGTGTCTCTTTGGGACTGTTTGAGTGTTTTTGGTGTGTTTGTGTGTCTCTTTGGTCTGCTTGAGTCTGTTTGGTCTGTGTTTGTCTCTTTGGGCTGTTTGTGTCTCTTTGGGCTGTGTGTGTTTCTTTGGGCTTTGTGCGTCTCTTTGGGATGTGTGTCTCTTTGGACTGTTTGAGTCTTTTTGATCTGTTTCCGTCTCTTTGGGCTGTTTGAGTCTTTTTTGGGCTGTGTTTGTCTCTTTGGGCTGTTTGTGTCTCTTTGGGCTGTTTGTGTTTCTTTGGGCTATGTGTGTCTCTTTGGGCTGTTTGAATCATTTTGGTCTGTTTGCGTTTTTTGGGACTTCTTCGGTCTAATATGTTTCATGTGTGTCTGTTTGCACTGTGTTTGTCTCTTTGGGATTTTTGTATCTTTTTGTTCGGTATGCTTCTCTTTGGGCGGGTTGTGGATTTTTTTTCTGTGGATATCCCTTTATCCCGTGTGTATCTCGTTGGGCTGTTTGTGTTTCTTTGGGCTTTGTGTGTCTCTTTGGGATGTTTGAGTCATTTTGCTCTTTGTGTGTTTCTTTCGGCTGTTTGTGTCTCCTAGGAGTCATGTGTGTCTCTTTGAGCTTTTTTGGGGTGTCTGAGTCTTTTTGGTCTGTATGTGTCTCTTTGGGCTGTTTGAGTCTTTTAGGTCTGTGTTTGTCTCTTTGGGTTGTGTTTCTCTTTGGGGCTGTCTGTGTCTCTTTGAGCTGTTTGTGTCTCTTGAGGCTGTTTGTGTCTCTTTGGGCTGTGTGTGTTTCTTTGGGCTTTGTGCGTCTCTTTGGGATGTGTGTCTCGTTGGACTGTTTGAGTCTTTTTGATCTGTTTCCGTCTCTTTGGGCTGTTTGTGTGTTTTTTGGGCTGTGTTTGTCTCTTTGGGCTGTTTGTGTCTCTTTGGGCTGTTTGTGTTTCTTTGGGCTATGTGTGTCTCTTTGGGCTGTTTGAGTCATTTTTGTCTGTGTTTGTATCTTTTGACTGTTTGTGTTTCTTAGGAGTCATGTGTGTGTCTTTGTTCTATTTGCGTCTCTTTGTGGTTTTTTAATCAGTTTTGTCTATTTTTTTATCTTTGTGATGTTTATTTCTATTTGGTATGTTTTTGTCTATTTAGCCCGTGTGTGTCTATTTTGGTTGTTTGTGTTTCTTTGGACTATGTGTGTCTCTTTGGGATGTTTGAGTCATTTTGCTCTTTGTGTGTTTCTTTTGGCTGTTTGTGTCTCTTAGGAGCCATGTGTGTCTATTTGAGCTTTTTTGGGGTGTCTGAGCCTTTTTGGTCTGTATGTGTCTCTTTGGGCTGTTTGAGTCTTTTAGGTCTGTGTTTGTCTCTTTGGGTTGTGTTTCTCTTTGGGGCTGTCTGTGTCTCTTTGAGCTGTTTGTGTTTCTTGAGGCTGTGTGTGTCCCTTTGGGATGTGTGTCTCTTTGGGCTGTTTGAGTCTTTTTGGTCTGTTTATGTGTCTCTTTGGGCTGTTTGAGTCTTTTAGGTCTGTGTTTGTCTCTTTGGGCTATTTGTGTCTCTTTGGGCTGTTTGTGTTTCTTTGGGCTTTGTGTGTCTCTTTGGGCTGTGTGTCAATACGTTTAAGCAATAAATATCTTTAAGCTTAACCCGTCTTTATTCTTTAGAATAGTTCTATTGTAAGCAAGTAACAAACTCTCTCCTGAAGTCACCTCTTAGATACACAATGCAGAAATTTAATTCAAGAAATTATGAAAAAATTCTCAGTAAGTAACAAATTCTTTCTTGAAGTCACCTCTTGGATACACAATACAGAAATTTCATTAAAGAAATTATGAAAAAATTGTAAGTAAGTAGAGTCTTTTTGGTCTGTGTGTGTCTCTTTGGGCTCTTTGTGTCTCTTTGGGCTGTGTGTGTTTCTTTGGGCTTTGTGCGTCTGTGTGGGGTTTGTGTCAATACGCTTAAGCAATAAATATCTATAAGCTTAACCCGTCTTTATTCTTTAGAATAGTTCTATTGTAAGCAAGTAACACAGTCTTTTCTAAAATATCCTCTTTGATAATAAAAGCAGATACTTCATTTAAGAAATTAAGAAAAAATTGTATGTAAACTATCAACAAATTCTTTCTTGAAGTCAACTCTTGGACAAAAGCCCTTAACTGTTTTCAAGCCCTAGATATACGATGCAAAAACTTAATTCAAGAAATTATGAAGAAATTATGAAGAAATTCTCAGTAAGTAACAATTTCTTTCTTGAAGTCAACTCTTGGATACACAATACGGAAATTTCATTCAAGAAATTATGAAAATATTTGTAAGTAAGTAACAAACTAATTTTTGATTTCACCTCTTGGATATACAGTACAGATACTTCATTCAAGAAATTATGAAGAAATTATGAAGAAATTCTCAGTAAGTAACAATTTCTTTCTTGAAGTCAACTGTGGGATACACAATACATAAATTTCATTCAAGAAATTATGAAAATATTTGTAAGTAAGTAACAAACTCTTTTTTGATTTCACCTCTTGGATATACAGTACAGATACTTCATTCAAGAAATTATGAAAAAATTGCAAGTAAGTAACTTTTTTTCTCTTTATCCCAAACAATTTTCACTTAGCTACAAAATATAGAAATTTAATTCAAGAAATTATGAAAAAATTCTCAGTAATTAATAATTTCTTTTTTGAACTCAACCCTTGGATACACAATAAGGAAATTTCATTCAAAAATTTCTTGACTTAGATAATCAATGTAGAAGTTTAATTCACTAAATTATGAAAAAATTCTCAGAAAGTAAAACTTTCTTTCTTGAAGTCAACTCTTGGATACACAATACGGAAATTTTATTTAAGAAATTATGAAAAAATTTTAAGCAAGTAACAAACTCTTTCCTGAAGGCACCTCTTGGATACACAATGCAGAAACTTCATTTAAGAAACTATGAAAAAATTGTAAGTAAGTAACAAATTCTTTCTTGAAGTCACCTCTTGGATACACAATACAGAAATTTCATTAAAGAAATTATGAAAAAATTGTAAGTAAGTAGCAAATTCTTTCTTGAATTCACCTGCTGGATAAACAAAAAGACATTTCGTTCAAGAAATTATAACAAAATTCTAAGTAAGTAACAAACTCTGAATTGTTTTCACGACTTAGATATACGACGTAGAAATTTAATTCAAGAAACTATGAAGAAATTCTCTGTAAGTAACAATTTCTTTCTTGAAGTCAACTCTTGGATACACAATACGGAAATTTCATTCAAGAAATTATGAAAATATTTGTAAGTAAGTAACAAACTCTTGTTTTTTATTTCAACTCCTGGATATACAGTACAGATACTTCATTCAAGTAATTATGAAAAAATTACAAGTAAGTAACTTTTTTTTTCTATTTATCACAAACAATTTTCACTTAGCTACACGATGTAGAAATTTAATTCAAGAAATTATGAAAAATTCTCAGTCAGTAACAATTTCTTTCTTGAAGTCAACTCTTGGATACACAATACGGAAATTTCATAACTTTTTTTTTCTTTTTCTCTTTATCACAAACAATTTTCACTTAGCTACACGATGTAGAAATTTAATTCAAGAAATTATGAAAAAATTCTCAGTAAGTAACAATTTCTTTCTTGAAATCTACTCTTGGATACACAATACGGAAATTTCATTCAAGAAATTATGAAAATATTTGTAAGTAAGTAACAAGCTCTTTATTGATTTCACATCTTGAATATACAGTACAGATACTTCATTCAAGAAACGCGATTAAACACGTTTTGAAACTACATGCTATTTGCTTGCCTTTCCTTGGCACCTTTCCAAATGAGCGGGATTCTCACCGGTTCCTACACATTGCAAAAAGTGAGCAGTACGAAAACTCCACGTTTTCAACCAGACTGGTTTTTTAGCTAAATCTTGGAAACAGCCTCTATTTGTGACCGTTTAAGTTTTGATGTTAAAAAGATTGGATGGTAACTACGCCGCTCTCACGCCTCTTTTTCCGAAATCGTGCAGTCAAAATTTGACACGACACACAAACAGAGTCATAGTGAGAGAGATATCCAAAAGTTGGGTTGATCTAGGTTCACTTAGAGTGGCGCGCCACTCTAAGTGAACCTAGATCAACCCAACTTTTTGGATATCTCTCTCACTATGACTCTGTTTGTGTGTCGTGTCAAATTTTGACTGCACGATTTCGGAAAAAAGAGGCGTGAGAGGCGGCGTATTTACCATCCAATCTTTTTAACATCAAAACTTAAACGGTCAGAAATAGAGGCTGTTTCCAAAGATTTAGCGAAAAAACCAGTCTGGTTGAAAACGTGGAGTTTTCATACTGCTCACTTTTTTGCAATGTGTAGGAACCGGCGGGGAATCCCCGCTCATTTGGAAAGGTGCCAAGGAAAGGCAAGCAAATAGCATGTAGTTTCAAAACGTGTTTAATCGCGTTTCTTGAATGAAGTATCTGTACTGTATATTCAAGAGGTGAAATCAATAAAGAGCTTGTTACTTACTTACAAATATTTTCATAATTTCTTGAATGAAATTTCCGTATTGCATATCCAAGAGTAGACTTCAAGAAAGAAATTGTTACTTACTGGGAATTTTTTTATAATTTCTTGAATTAAATTTCTACATCGTGTGGCTAAGTGAAAATTGTTTGTGATAAAGAGAGAAAGAAAAAAAAGTTATGAAATTTCAGTATTGTGTATCCAAGAGTTGACTTCAAGAAAGAAATTGTTACTTACTGAGAATTTTTTCATAATTTCTTGAATTAAATTTCTCACATCGTGTAGCTAAGTGAAAATTGTTTGTCATAAAGAAAAAAAAAGCTACTTACTTGCGATTTTTTCTTAATTTCTTGAATGAAGTCTGTACTGTATATACAAGAGGTGAAATCAAAAAAGAGTTTGTTACTTACTGACAAATATTTTCATAATTTCTTGAATGAAATTTCCGTATTGTGTAACCAAGAGTTGACTTCAAGAAAGAAATTGTTACTTACTGAGAATTTCTTCATAATTTCTTGAATTAAGTTTCTACGTCGTATATCTAAGTCGTGAAAACAATTAAGAGTTTGTTACTTACTTAGAACTTTGTCATAATTTCTTGAACGAAATGTCTTTTTGTTTATCCAGCTGGTGAATTCAAGAAAGAATTTGCTATTTACTTACAATTTTTTCATAATTTCCTTAATGAAATTTCTGTATTGTGTATCCAAGAGGTGACTTCAAGAAAGAATTTGTTACCTACTTACAATTTTTTCATAGTTTCTTAAATGAAGTTTCTGCATTGTGTATCCAAGAGGTGCCTTCAGGAAAGAGTTTGTTACTTGCTTGCAATTTTTTCATAATTTCTTAAATGAAATTTCCGTATTGTGTATCCAAGAGTTGAATTCAAGAAAGAAATTGTTACTTACTGAGAATTTTTCCATAATTTCTTGAATTAAATTTCTATATCGTGTATCTAAGTCATGAAGTTTTTGAATGAAATTTCCATATTATGTATCCAACAGCTGACTTCAAGAAAGAAATTTTTACTTACTGAGAATTTTTTCCTAATTTCTCGAATTAAATTTTTACATCGTGTAGCTAAGTGAAAATTGTTTTTGATAAAGAGAAAAAAAAAGTTACTGACTTGCGATTTTTTTCATAATTTCTTGAATGAAGTATCTGTACTTTATATACAAGAGGTGACATCAATAAAGAGTTTGTTACTTACTCACAAATATTTTCATAATTTCTTGTAATAAAGTTCCATATTGTGTATCCAAGATTTGACTTCAAGAGAGAAATTGTTACTTACTGAGAATTTCTTCATAACTTCTTGTATTAAATTTCTAAATCGTATATCTAAGTCGTGAAAACAGTTAAGAGTTTGTTACTTACTTAGAATTTTGTAATAATTTCTTGAACGAAATGATAGAGAAAAAAAAGTTACTTACTTGCGATTTTTTCATAATTTCTTGAATGAAGTATGTACTGTATATCCAAGAGGTGAAATCAAAAAAGAGTTTGTTACTTACTTACAAATATTTTCATAATTTCTTGAATGAAATTTCTGTATTGTGTATCCAAGAGTTGACTTCAAGAAAGAAATTGTTACTTACTGAGAATTTCTTCATAATTTCTTGAATTAAATTTCTACGTCGTATATCTAAGTCGTGAAAACAATTAAGAGTTTGTTACTTACTTAGAATTTTGTCATAATTTCTTGAACGAAAAGTCTTTTTGTTTATCCAGCAGGTTAAATCAGAAAAGAATTTTCTACTTACTTAAATATTTTTCATAATTTCTTTAATTAAATTTATGTATTGTGTATACAAGAGGTGACTTCAAGAAAGAATTTGTTACTTACTTACAATTTTTTCATAGTTTATTAAATGAAGTTTCTGCATTGTGTATCCAAGAGGTGACTTCAGGAAAGAGTTTGTTACATGCTTACAATTTTTTCATACTTTCTTAAATGAAATTTCCGTATTGTGTATCCAAAAGTTGACTTTAAGAAAGAAATTGTTACCTACTGTAAATTTTTTCATAATTTCTTGAATTAAATTTCTACATCGTGTATATAAGTCATGAAATTCTTGAATTAAATTTCCATATTCTGTATCCAAGAGTTGAGTTCAAGAAAGAAATTGGTACTTACTAAGAATTTTTTCATAATTTCTTGAATTAAATTTCTCTATCGTGTAGCTAAGTAAAAACTGTTTGTGATAAAGAGAAAAAAAAGTTACTTAATTATAATTTTTTCATAATTTCTTGAATTAACTATCTGTACTGTATATCCAAGAGGTGAAATCAAAAAAGAGTTTGTTACTTACTTACAAATATTTTTATAATTTCTTGAATGAAATTTCCGTATTGTGTATCCAAGAGTTGACTTCAAGAAAGAAATTGTTACTTACTGAGAATTTCTTCATAATTTCTTGAATTAAATTTCTACATCGTATATCTAAGTCGTGAAAACAATTAAGAGTTTGTATCCAAGAGCTGACTTCAAGAAAAAATTTGTTACTTACTTACTTACAATTTTTTCCTAGTTTCTTAAATGAAGTTTCTGCATTGTGTATCTAAGAGTTGACTTCAGGAAAGAGCGTTTTAGTTTCTTACGATAGAACTATTCTATAGAATAAAAACGGGTCAAGCTTAAAGATATGTATTATTTAAACGTATTTATACAAAGCCCAAAGAGACGCAAAAAACTAAAAGAAAGACACACAGCCCAGAGAGACAAAAACAGCCCAAAGAGACAAACACATACCAAAAAGACTCTACTTACTTACAATTTTTTCATACTTTCTTTAATGAAATTTCTGCATTGTGTATCCAAGAGGTGACTTCAAGAAAGAATTTGTTACTTACTTACTTAAAATTTTTTCATAGTTTTTTAAATGAAATTTCTGCCTTGTGTATCCAAGAGGTTACTTCAGGAAAGAGTTTGTTACTTGCTTACAATAGAACTATTATAAAGAATAAAGACGGGTTAAGCTTAAAAATATTTATTGCTTAAACGTATTGACACACAGTCCAAAGAGACACACAAAGCCCAAAGAAACACACAAAGCCCAAAGAGACACAAACAGCACAAAGAGACAAACACAGACCAAAAAGACTCAAACAGCCCAAAGAGACACACAAACAGACCAAAAAGACTCAAACAGCCCAAAGAGACACACAGCCCAAAGAGACACACACAGCCTCAAGAAACACAAACAGCTCAAAGAGACACAGACAACCCCAAAGAGAAACACAACCCAAAGAGACAAACACAGACCTAAAAGACTCAAACAGTCCAAAGAGACACATACAGACCAAAAAGACTCAGACACCCCAAAAAAGATCAAAGAGACACACATGTCTCCTAAGAGACACAAAAAGCCAAAAGAAAAACACACACAGCAAAATGACTCAAACATCCCAAAGAGACACACAAAGCCGAAAGACACAGAAACAGCCCAAAGAGATACACACCGCCTAAAGAGACACACACAGCCCGAAGAGCCATACAAAGCCCAAAGAGACACATACAGACCAAAAAGATTCAAACACCTCAAAGAGACACACATAGCCCAAAGAGACACACATGACTCCTAAGAGACACAAACAGTCAAAAGAAACACACACAGACCAAAAATACTAAAACAGCCCAAATAGACACAAAAAGCCCAAACAAACAAACACACCAAATATATACAAAAACATCCCAAATATACACACACCGCCCAAAAAAGACTCAAACAGCCCAAAGATACACAAACAGATCAATAAGACTCAAACAGTCCAAAGTGACAAACATCTCAAAGAGACTCAAAAAGCCCACATATACACACGTACCCCAAAGAGACACAAACAGACCTAAGAACCACACACAGACCAAAAAGACTCAAACATACCAAAGAGAAACACACAGACCAAAAAGACTCAAACAGCACAAAGAGACACACACAGCCCAAAGAGACATCCACAGCCCAAAGAGACACACACACCCAAAATAAACACACACACACCAAAGAGACACACGCCACAAAGAGATAAACACAGACCTAACAGACTTAAAAAGCCCAAAGAGACGCAAACAGACCAAAAAGACTCAAACACCCCAAAAAGACACACAGTCCAAACAGACACACACAACCTAAAGTGACACACACATCACAAAGAGACACCCACAGCCCAAAGAGACACATACAGTTCAAAGAGACGTACACGGACCAAAGAGACGCACACATCCAACAGAGAGACACAAAGCCCAAAAAGACACAAACAGCCAAAAGAGGCACACACAGACCATAAAGATTCAAACTGCCCAAAGAGACACACAGCCTAAAGAGACACACACACCCAAAAGAGACATACACCGGATAATTATAAATACACACAGTCCTAATAGACACACACACAGCCAAAAGAGAACAAACACACCCATACAGACACAGACATACAAAAAAGATTCAAACACTCCAAAGAGACACACATTGCCCAAAGAGACACACATGGCCTCTAAGAGACACAAACAGCCAAAAGAAACACACATAGACCAAAATGACTCAAACATCCCAAGAGACACATACAGCTCAAAGAGATGCACGCGGCCCAAAGAGACGCACACATCCAACAGAGACACACAAAACCCAAACCGACACAAAAAGCCAAAAAGCCCAACCCGACACAAACAGACAAAAGAGGCACCCACAGACCATATAGATACACACTGCCCAAAGAGACATACAGCCTAAAGAGAAACACACAGCCCAAAGAGACACACACAGCCTAAAGAGACATACACACAGTCCGAAGAGACACAAAAAGCCCAAAGAGACACACACACACAACCCAAAGAGACAAAAAAACGCCAATACAGACACATACATACAAAAAAGATTCAAACACCCCAAAGATAAACACATTGCCAAAACATAAACAAATGGTCTCTAAGAGACCCTATCAGCCAATAGATACACACAAAGACAAAAATTACTAAAACATCCAAACAGACGCATACATATAAATGATATGCACGCTACCAAAAGAGACGCACACATCAAACAGATACACACAAAGCCAAAAACGATACAAAAAGCCAAAAAGCCAAAAACGACACAAACAGCTAAAAGAGGCACACACAGACCAAAAGGGTTCAAACTGCCCAAACAGACACACAGCTTAAAGATAGACACAAATCCAAAATATACACACACAGGATTATGATACATAAACACAGTCCTAAGACAAACAAACAGCCAAAAGAGACAAACACACCCAGCCACCTGAGACAAAAAACGACCTTAGAAACACTTACATACCAAAAAGATTAACACTTTTCAAAGAGACACGCATTGCCCAAAGAGACACAAATGGTCTCTAAGAGAAACAAACAGCCAAAAGAAACACACACAGACCAAAATGACTCAAACATCCCAAGAGACACATACATCTCAAAGAGATGCACGCGGCCCAAAGAGACGCACACATCCAACAGAGACACACAAAGCCCAAAACGACACAAAAAGCCAAAGGAGACACACACAGACCAAAAAAGATTCAAACTGCCCAAAGAGACACACAGCATAAAGAGACACACACAGCCCAACGATACACACACACACAGTATAAAGAGACACCAACAGCCCTAAGAGATCCACAAAGCCCAAAGAGACACACACACAGCTCAAAGAGACAAAAAACGCCCATACAGACACATACAGACCAAAAGATTCAAACGCCCCAAAGAGACACACATAGCCCAAAGTGACACACACGACCCCTAAGAGACACAAACAGCCAAAAGAAAGACACACAGATCCAAATGACTCAAACATCCCAAGAGACACATACAGCTCAAAGAGATGCACGCGGCCCAAAGAGACGCACACATCCAACAGAGACACACAAAGCCCAAAACGACACAAAAAGCCAAAAGAGACACAGACAGACCAAAAAGATTCAAACTGCCAAAATAGACAAACAGAATAAATACACACACACCCCCAAAATAGACACACACACACAGGATAAACAGACAAACACCGCCCGAATATACAACAAAAGCCAAACGAGACACACACACAGCCCAAACAGAAAAAAAACGCCCATACAGAAACATACAGACCAAAAGATTCAAACGCTCAAAAGAGACACACATAGCCCAAAGTGACACACACGACCCCTAAGAGACACAAACAGCAAAAATATAGACACACAGAACAAAATGACTCAAACACGCCAAAGAGACACACATAGCCCAAAGAGACACACACATCCCAAAGAGACAGAAGCCCACAGATAAAAAAACATCACAAAATAGACTCAAACAGCCCAAAGAGACACAAACAGATCAAAAATACTCAAACAGTCCAACGAGACACACAGTCCAAAGAGACGCACAAAGCCCAAAGAAACACACACAAGTAACAAATAGGTCAAGTAACAAATTACCTGAGTTAACAACCCCTTCGGGGTTACCTTAACTGTTAATCAGTTTAATCCTTTTTTTCTCCACCGTCATACAATCCAATCACTCATTAGAATCATTCACACTCCTATTATTCAAAACATTAATTAATATCGTTCATTGTCTACGTAAATTAAGTTATAGACAATACTGGTTTAGAAAAACTGGAATAAAATAATTGATTATATTGGCAGCTAAACAAGACGCGCCGGTCATGTATACCGTGAATTAGAAATCCGGTAAATTGTGTCAGAAAAACTTGAACCAAACCAGATTATACCCACCTAACCAGATTGTACCTACCAAACCAGATTATACCTACCAGAAACCTGTTTGGTACGGGGGCCTATGCAAAATAGTACCTTGGTTACTACTTATACTGATATTTAGTAATCAAGATGTTAATATTATTTGATTTATTAAAGTTATAGAATTAAAAACATTTATATTTTTTAATTAAAGTGCAAATTTTGTTCTGGCCTTGGGAAGGCATATGGGTTTTGCGCCCAACTTATGTTAATTTCTGCTCGTTTTGAACTTGACTCGGTTATTTATTGTAATTTCTGTTCGTTTTGGGTTTCACTTATTTATCGATGCTGATTTGTTGTAGTTTCACGCTTGGTAGATTATTTGATTTTGTTTTTGTTCATTTTTTGTTTAATGGAGTTATTCACTTCTCTTTTAAAAACTTGTATTGTGGAAAAGTTTTTTATAATTAATTTCTATTCGTTTTATATTGACATAGTCTTTTCAAGGAAAAAGTAAATAACACTTTAAAGATTTTCGTTTTTTAAGACTTTATAGTTAGGCCTGCTATTTGTATGCTGGAGAAAAATTTTCAGCAATTTTTAACAGAATACACCCTTTTAAAAATCTGGACACAGATAGTACTGTTTAATTAAGTTTCATACCTCCTCTAGTTGACCTGAAATGGAAAACTCGACACCATTCGCAAAAAAATCTGTTTACTTTCTTTGATAGCTTGGATACACTTACGCTAATTTGATTAGGTTAAATTTTAAGACCAGAAATGGGAGGGTTGGCGTGGGAGAGTGGGCGTGGGAGGGTGGGAGTGAAAGGGGCATTAGTTGCCCTCAAATCACTTTTGACTATTAAAAAAGGCATCAGCCCTTTCTATTTTCAAATGATTGAGCCCTTTTCGAAGTTACCACGACAATTTATTCAATACGAAGTGCGCTGGTCTAAACAACAACAACAACAAAAAATAATACATTATACCCACTTCGATCTTTACTATGAAAATTTCAAGCCTTCCAATCACTTTCGACTATTAAAATGGGCACTAGGCCTTTCGATTTCCAATCGAATGAGCTCTTTTGGAGACGACAACGCTTTCTATAAACACCTTATATGCCCCCATGGCATAAATTACAACCCTTATCCTAAGGTCTGTTAGGGTGGTTGTCATCCTTTGAGACCGAATTTACAGAACTTTCAACTACGTTAAATAACATGGCTATCTCAAAATTTTGATAGGATGTGTTTGGGGACATGGTGGGCGTGAGAGGGGTGTTTTTCACCTTCCAATCACTTTCGACTATTAAAAAGGGCACGAGCCACTCCAATTTCCAATTTAACGAGCGCTTTTCGAATTTTCTACGACAACTTCTTCGATACGAAGTGCCCTGCTCTAAAGGAAAAAATTAATAAATACTACATTGTGCCAACATCGTTCTTATATGCCCCCAGGGCATAACTTAAAACCCTTGCCCTGAGGGTTGTGGGGGAGTGTCCTCCTCTTTACTTAGTTCCCGTTTCTTATCTCGTTCTCGAGTGTCCCCGTTCTTTACTTAGGCAGCGCGATCGTGCTGCCTATGATTTATGTAACAACTTTCTATATAAACCTTATATGCCCCTAGGGCATAAATTACAACCCTTGCACTGAGGGATCTGAGGAGGTTATCATCCTAAAAGACCTAATTTCGAGAACGTTCAACTACGTTGAAGAAATTGGATATCTCAAAACTTTGATTGGATGTGTTTTGGAAAATGGCGGGCGTGAGAGGGACGTTAATCGCTATCCAATCACTTTCAACTATTAAAAAAGGCACTAGCCCTTTCAATTTCCAATTGAATAAGCCATTTTGAAGTTTTTACGTCAACGCTTTCAATAAAAACTTTATATGCCCCAGGGCATAGCTTACAACCCTTGCCCTGAGGGCTGTGGGGGAGGGGTTATCATCCTTAAAGAGCTAATTTCAAAAACTTTCCACTACGTTGAATAAAATGGTTATCTAAAAATTTTGATTGGATGTGTTTGGGGAAAAGGTGGGCGTGAGAGGGGGTTTAGTTGCCCTCAAATTACTTTCAAATATTTAAA
Organism: Artemia sp. Qi Xiang Cuo; assembly: GCF_049724085.1. Classification (NCBI taxonomy): domain Eukaryota; kingdom Metazoa; phylum Arthropoda; class Branchiopoda; order Anostraca; family Artemiidae; genus Artemia; species Artemia sp. Qi Xiang Cuo. The sequence goes on from NC_142804.1 coordinate 73,372,189, forward strand.
CAGGTACTATCCTTTGAATTTCAAATTGAATGAGCCCTTTTTCAAGTTTCTACGACAAAAGATTTCAATAAAAACCTTATATACCCCCAGGGCATAACTTATAATCCTTGCCCTGAGGGTTGTGCGGGAGTGTCCTCCTCAAAAATACATTTTCTATCTGAAAATCAACTATGCTGAACAAAATGGCTATCTCAAACTTTTTATTGGATGTGTTTGGGGGAATAATGAGTGGGGGGGGGGGGCTAGTTGCCCTCCAATCACTTTCGACTATTAAAAAGGGCACTATCCCTTTGAATTTCCAATCGAATGAGCTTTTTTTGAAGTTTAAGTTTCTACGACAACGCCTTCTTTAAATTTATATGCCCCCATGGCATAACTTAAAACCCTTGCGCTGAGGGCTGTGGGGGAGTGTCCTCCTCAAAAACATATTTTCTATCTGGAAATCAACTATGCTGAACAAAACGGCTATCTCAAAATTTTGATTGGATGTCTTTGGGGAAATGATGCGCATGGGGTGGGGGCTAGTTGCCCTCCAATACCTGTCGAATATTGAAAAGGGCACTAGCCCTTTGAATTTCCAATCGAATGAGCCTTTTTTGAAGTTTCTACGACAACACCTTCTATAAAAACCATAGTTGCCCCCAGGGCATAATATAAAACCCTTGCCCAGAGGGATTTGGGGGAGTGTCCTCCTCTAAAACACATTTTTTATATGGAAATTAACTACGCTGAACAAAATGGCTATCTCAAAATTCTGATTGGATGTGTTTGGGGAATTGATGGGCACGGGGGTGGGAGGGCTAGTTGCCCTCCAATCACTTTCGACTATTAAAAAGGGCACTAGCCCTTTGAACTTCCAATTGAGTGAGCCTGTTTTGAAGTTTCTACAACAACGCCTTCTATAAATAAACTTTAAGGCCCCCAGGGCATAACTTAAAACCCTTGCCCTGAGGGTTGTGGGGGAGTGTCCTCCTCAAAAACATATGGTCATGGGGGGGCGGGCTAGGTGCCCTCCAATCACTTTCGACTATTAAAAAGGGCACTAGCCCTTTGAATTTCCAATCGAATGAGCCCCTTTTGAAGTTTCTACAACGACCCCTTCCATATGAAGTGCCCTGCTCTAAAGGATAAAAAAAATAATACATAATGACTTGTCCTAAAACCGTTCTTATATGCCCCCAGGGCATAACTTAAAACCCTTACCCTAAGGGTCGTGGGGGCGTGTCCCCCTCAAAAATATATTTTTTATGTTGAAATCAACTATGCTGAACCAAATGGATATCTCAAACTTTTGATGGGATGTCTTTTGGGAAATGATGGGCGTGGGGGAGGGAGGGCTAGTAGCCCTCCAATCACTTTCGACTATTAAAAAGGGCACTAGCCCTTTGAATTTCCAATCGAATGAGCCTTTTTTAAAGTTTCTACGACAACGCCGTCTATAAAAACTTTATATGCCCCAGGGCATAACTTAAAACCCTTGCCCTGAGGGTTTTGGGGGAGTGTCCTCCTGAATTTTCAATCTGGAAATCAACTACACTGAGCAAAATGGCTATCTCAAAATTTTGATTGGATGTGTTTGGGGGAATGATGGGCGTGGGTGGGGGGGGGGGGGCTAGTTGCCCTGCAATCACTTCCGACTATTAAAAAGGGTACTAGCCCTTCGAATTTCCAATCGAATGAGCCTGTTTTGAAGTTTCTACGCTAACACCTTCTATAAAAACCTTATATGCTCCCAGGGAATAACTTAAAACCCTTTCCCTGAGGGTTGTGGGGGAGTGTCCTCCTCAAAAACATATTTTCTATCTGGAAATCAACTACGCTGAACAAAATGGCTATCTCAAAGTTGTGATTGGATGTGTTTGGGGGAATGATGGGGGTGGGGGGCTAGTTGCCCTCCAACCACTTTTGACTATGAAAAAGGTTACTAGCCACCCCAATTTCCAATCGAATGAGCCCTTTTCGAAGTTTCTACGACAACTCCTTCGATACGAAGTGCCTGTCGAAGAAAAAAAAACACATTGTAGCCACATCGTTCTTTACTTAGGCAGCGCTGGCGCGCTGCCTATGATAATCAGAAACATATAAATGAGAATTGTAGACCACGTTGTAATAGCAGAAAACAAAAATTTAAATGACAATTCTGGTAAATAATGATGTTGTGCTATCTTTCGCCAGAATTTGTGGATACAACCAGGTTACCCCAAAAACAAACTTAATCCTAAATAAACATAGATAGTAAATTGTTTAAAATTGGCATCCCTTCACATGGTGGTTTCCTTCTTTTCCTTTTTTTTTTTTTTTTTTTTTTTTTTTTTTTTTTTTTTTTTTTTTTTGATGGAGACACACAAAATATATTTTTGAAAATTTAGAGGGGGAGAAATAAAAAAAAAGGATTTTTTTTCAAATCCAGGGAGGCAATTGTCCCCCTTCTCTACCTCCCTAATTAGTGCCCTTGAGAGGGAGTGGGTCAATAGATATTTTCCAGTCGAAAAGGGGTCAGAGACACGAAAAGTGAATGTTCATGCCCCAATATTTTGTTTTAAAGGGTTTCGTTTGCACTAATATTTTGTCTCAATGGACTAATATATCTAATGTGTAGCCTACAGCTAGTCTCCATAGGCCCAAATCAAAAGCAGACTATAGTGTTGAAGCATTGGGAGCAACACTTAATTGGTATCATTTGGCTGTATTCTTGACTGATAATTATCTCATCAGTAATTTTAACATGCTCATTTACATAGGTGGACACAAACCCAGCCACTTTTTGGAATGGGAAAGGAGGGCAAAGTAAAACCATGAAAAAAGAAGACATGAAAAGTGTGCCAATTAGTCTAGGACAGGCCTTCCTAAACTATGGGTCGCGACCCCCAGTGGGGTCGGGTGGCAAAATCATAGGGTCGCAAGGGATTTTAAAGTCAAATATCTATAACATACCAAAGGAAAAGACATATATTGTAAAGTTGATGAATTTTCAAAGACTGGAGTCTAGAATGGAAAAATTGCTGTGGAATATGCACAGATGGTGCAAGAGCGATGAGGAGCGAAACATAGGTTTTAAATCTTTTTTCAAGCTACTCATTATGTGACCATATAACTTTTACTCACTGCCTTATTCACCGAGAGACCCTTGCAGCAAAAAAATAGCACCATAATTGAACGATGTGCTTCAGAATGCTGTTAAGATTATAAGTTTTATTATGAGCCATGCACTTATGTCAAGAGGTGAAAGTTTAAGAAATTTGGAAAGATAGGATAGAAAAAAAATCGTTCGAAATATTTTCCAGTGTCGAAAATTTTATAATCAAGAGAAATTATTGTAAAACTTTTATTGCAACGATTATTGTAGATTACTTAAAAGCACTAGAAACCGAGTTCCGTACTTATTTTATATCAAATATTGATTTCGAATAGGTAGCTTGGATTCAAAATGCGTTTTGTATTGATTTAACTAAGATTGATCACATGCCACTTAAAGCTCAAGAGGAATTTGCTAAGCGTTCGAGTGATTCAAACTTAAAACTACAATTTCGAAAAGTCCTTGACTGAATTCTGGATGAGAACTAGAACTGAATTTCCCACAATCGCAGATATGGCATTGTATGTTCTTCTGCCATTCAACACCACATATTAATATGAAATAACTTTCTCAGCTCTGACACGTATTGATCCCCAATATCGTTCATCACTAAAAAGTGTTGAAAATGTTGTACGTCCAGCAGTGTCAAACATTCCACCAAGATTTAATTTGTTATGCAATAAAAAACCGGCACATCCATCTCACTAAAGTTTTTCCTTCCATTTTAATTTAATATCTACCACCCCAACGACTGCGTTCGAATATATTCGATTGAACTAAGATGGTCAGAATTCTCTTTTATTTATGCTATTGCAAAAAAAAAGCAATTTTGATGAAAAATAGGGCATAAAATTTTTGCAAGTTAACATTCAACTTTTGCGGAATTTTTATTTTAGATTTTTGTATGTTTCTAAACGAATTTTAAAACTATATATTTTCATGTGTATATGTATATTGTTACCTAATAAATGAATCATCAAAGAATATTTATTTGTCTTTCAATTATATTTATATAGGGTCACCAGGAAACTTGCAATCATAAATGGGGTCACGAATGAAAAAAGTTTAGGAAGCCCTGGTCTTGGACAAGGATCCTTTGGACCAATCTTTGAGGAAAAGGACAATATAGACCAAAGCAGATATAAAAGTCTTAAATTCAAAAAGTCGTTCAAAGACTACAAAACCATCCTCATATTATCCCTCGAGAATTTGATTATGGATGCTTTCTACTCAATATAAGTGCTAACATTTGAGAGTCCAAAACGCAAATCTAGCTGAAATACAAAAGATTACCCTGTGATATCTTAAATATACGTTGTAAAATTACTTTGCTATGTAGACTTGCTTGTTTATTTCCTTTTTTAAAATTGCAAAAGCTTAATATTATCCTTCAATTGAGCAATATCATAATTACTTTCTTCCTGTCTATTTACATAGCTGCATAGGAGAAAGAGAGGAGAAATAGCATTCCCCCAAAATTAGTCTCAAAGGCCTCTTCCCATACCTAGTGAAATAGAAAAAATTCTCCCTAAAATTAATATTTTTTCATAAAGGAAAGAAACCCATGAAACTAAGAGTCAGGCTTATGTTAACTAAATGTTTATTTGTGTATTTTTCTTGTTCAATCAATCAACTGTATGTTCATAAAAGGACTCACAAGGTATTACAAAATGCAATCTTATGTCACAAATCCTCACTCCCAAAAACATATTTCCAAGGCTGTATCCAGGTTTACCCCCCCCCCCAAAAAAATTGTTGTCCAAATTGTAAAAACGTAACAAAAATGCACATAAATCTATTTTTGAGGTGTTTCCTAAAGTTTTTTTTTGTTAAAGACCCTCCGCCCTTGTACAGATCTGCAGCAATTTCTGTGTCATTCTTCTCCAAATTTTAAATATGAACCCTGGTTCATTCATCTGAGTTGAGCTACTCTAGCTAATTTACTAGTCTCACTATATTTGATAGTATTCATATGTCCCATTAAATTCTGAACTGAAGTGTTTACAATTATAATTTATTTGGAGTAAAGTCGAAAAGATCATGCTATTCACTGAAGAGCTCATTATCATTAACTGTTAATAAGGTGTATTTAAAATGGTTCCTCTAAACACTTTCACAAGGTGCCATGATTTATTGCATCAGAACACTAACTAAAAGCTTTACTTGATTAACAAGCTTAAAACGTGTTCATGTAATCTGACTTTGTTGTGTTATGATGGAGGTAGACCCTCTGTCCCTGGATTGAGACTCAGGCCTTCAAGACCCATTGCAACATTAAAACTACAAATGAACAGAAATTATTCCGTATATGAGGGGGACTACCCCTTTCTCAACCCTTGCTCTCTACGCTAAAGTTCTAAAGTTATCTAAAATACTTTTCATTCAAAATAAACAGCTATTGTGTTTGAGAAGTCTTTCACAAAGCACTGTGAAAATGGTTCCTCTAAACACTTTCACAAGGTGCCATGATTTATTGTATCAGAACAATAACTAAAAAGCTTTAGTGGATTAACAAGCTTAAAACGTTTTCATGTAATCTGACTTTGTTGTGTTATGATGGAGGTAAACCCTCTGTCCCTGGATTGAGACTCAGGCCTTCAAGACCCATTGCAACATTAAAACTACAAATGAACAAATTATTCCGTATATGAGGGGGACTGTCCCTTTCTCAACCCTTGCTCTCTATGCTAAAGTTCTAAAATTATTTAAAATACTTATCGTTCAAAACAAACAGCCATTGTGTTTGAGAAGTCTTTCACAAAGCATTATGACAAAAAAAAATTAGCATAGAGAGCAAGACTTAAGGAAGAGGCAGCCCCCTCATATCGGGAATAATTTCAGTTCGTTTGAAGTTTTAATGATGCTCCTTACTTTTAGTTGGAAAAAACTTTTTTTTTATATCTAATTTCTTACCATTTTTCGAATCATGCCAGAAAATCCTCTTCCCTCCCTTCCCCCCATGTAAATTTCCCCTGGAAAATCCCTCAGAAAAGCCTCCCTTGGAAAAAAAAATACTATATGTGAACAATGGGCAAATTCTTCAACTTCCAGCCCTTTCCCCAATGACTATAAGGGGCCATGTCATCCCCAAAGGCCTAGTTGTAGGTCCTTTCAACTATGCTGAACCAAACGGCTATCTCAAAATTTTAAATTTCAATGGGAAAAAAACAGGCATAGGGAGGGGACCAGTTACCCTCCAATCTTTTTGGTCACTTTAAAAGAGCACTAGAACTTTTGATTTCCAATCAAATGAGTCCTCTTTCAATCTTCCAGTATCACCAGTTCAATACAATCACCCCTGGAAAAAAATGAATACAAATAAATAGGCATCCATGATCTTTTTTCAGGGGAAAATGCAAAATTTTTACATTTTTGAACCTAGAAGCTTGAAACCTAAACAGTAGGGTTCTCTGATGTGCTCAAGCTAACGCCATGATTTTCATTGAATTTTTTGAGTGTTTCCTCCTTTTTCAAAAATAAGGCAATATTTTGTCCAGTTATAGCATAATATTTTGGCATTATTAGTACAATATTAGGCAGTCTACAATTTTAATGTTTCCTTTATTATATCCCTAGAGTTAAGTTGCACCTTGCTACCTTTCTTTGCAAAAAAACAGCTTACTGTTTACCAGTAAAAGCCTATGTTCCTGGAATAAAACACAAACATCTACCAGTCCTAAATAGAAGATGACTCTTGTTATTTTTTGCCTGCCAATTTTGGTATCTGCTGACACTGGAGTTTATTTGACAATACTTAAGTATAATACAATAATTAGAGAGCAAAAAATGTAGCATTTAATTCCTGATTCAACACTCTTTATAATTATTGTAATCACTACCATTACAATTGCATCCCAGAACCACCCCCTCCCTTCTCTTAATGACTGGATACAGTCCTGGGCTATAAATACTGATTCTGATGGTTTATATTAAGTTTGGCAATCATTTCTTACCAACAGCATATTCATAGCATAAATCTAAAAGTTCTAAAAAAAGCCAACCTTTGTATATACTCGACTGCTATATCTAGGCATTAGAGGGGATGGGGGTGTGTGTACAATTATAACAATAATAATCAATTATATCTAGAATGAGGCTTGAATTGGGGTAGGGATGATGTATTGTTTATTCTGCGTTATATTGAAATATTACTGTTTTGTCTTGCTCATTTTATCCATAATTAGAATATATAGGCTACAAATCTTATATTTTATTTCATAATCAAAATCTTTCTGTAATAGCTGGGAAGATGTTCATCATTCAGCATCCACATTTTATTCTTATTTTAAATATAGTTTTCCAAATGAAGGAGTTTTTAGAGTAAATTGTCATATGTTTGAATATATTTAGCAAATAAAACGATAAATTTGCATTGTAAGACAGAAATCAGACAAAAATCAATTCTCCATTCAATGATATTTTGAAATGTGATAAATCACTGAATTAACAGACTGTTGTTGTTTTTTTGTTGTTTTTTTTTCAAGTTGACTTTATCTGGCATTATGAATCAACTGTGGATAAGAAGTAGGCAAAAAAAATAATGAAAACTCACAAAATCAGCAAATTTTGTATACAGCCTACACCCTAGGGTCATATCCAGTCCTATTCGGGGGGAGGAGGGGGGGGATTGGATGCAGTTGCAGAAAATAATGAATATATACATCAATTATATAGAACAGGAATTCAAATAGAAAAATAATATATTGTAATACTTTTGTGCATAGCCTCCTCTGAACTAAACATGGTAATCTTTAGTTAGTTTGATAACTTGCTAGCTTAGAGATGAATATTATCACTGAATCTGCCTTTTATAGATCTTGTAAAATATGGCTACTAAGTACTAACATTATAAATTCATTTTAGTCCTTAAAAACCTTCTTAGCGTGATACCTTCTTATTCCTTTCATTTTGCAAATAGAACTATCAGATAGAAAAAAAACCCTTCCATTCTCTCTTCAATGCTCTTTCAATATGTAAGTTTCATTGCCATTATAATTGCCATCAATACAATTGACAATCAATACCATTGATGTCAGTTTTGCTTTTTTACATTGATTGTCATTTACATTGACTGTCATTTATGACAATACATTGATTGTCATTTTTGAGGGGCTTCAGGCGCTTTTTAAGAGTTAGGTTTGGTGGTAAATTTTCTGATTAACTTGCTAATTACTTACTTTACTTACTTACTTAACTCCCATCCGGCCGGATTGTCCGACTCGGGGCTTCTCCTCTGACTGAACTATGGCAGAGCTTCTTATACGATTCCCTGTTTGCTGCAGTTCGAAGGAGTACCGACAGGGGATGGCTGGGAAAGTTTTCCCTCCAGCGCTTGGAAGGTCGTCCTTTTGGGCGGGAGGCATCAATCCTTCCTTCAAACGCAATTTTTGGAAGTTGGGCTGGGGACATCCGCTGAACGTGGCCTAACCATCGAAGCTGTTGAAGCTGGATGGTCTGGGAATAGTTGAGCAAAGACAATAGCCGTTCGTTTGATATTCGGTCAAGGTAGGTGATGCCAGCAAGCTTCCTGAGGGATTTTGTTTCAAAGGCCGCCAACCGGCGTTTGTCTTCTGCTTTCCAGGTCCATGTCTCTGCTCCGTACGTTGCTACTGGAACCACAAGAGCTCGAAAAAGGCGTGTTTTTAGTTTCAGCAACAGATGTTTGTTTTTCCAGATCAATCGCAATGACTTGAAGCATGCTGAGGCAAGGGCGAGGCGTCGTTTAATGTCTTTTGAGGAGTCGTTTGTGGATATCAGCTCACTTCCTAGGTAAACGAAATGGTCAACCCACTCGATCTCTTCCCCCTGGATCATAATTTTGCTGAGTTGAAGGCCTGTATCTGTATGCCATGTTACCTTATGACTTTTGTCTTGTTAGCATTGATTTTCATCCCAAAGGAACTAGCTGCATGATCGATATCGTTAGCGCTTGATTGCAGTTCCTCTAGTTGTTTGTTTAGGCAATTAATGTCATCAGCGTATGCAAGCAAGTCAAAGAGGTGTCCACTCATGAGTGCTCCCGTGTAATTGGGCACCAGTGCCAGTACAGCATTCAGGAATAGGCAGAACAGAGTGGGGGAGACTAGGCATCCTTGCAGCACTCCTGAAGAGGTTGAGAATTCTTCAGTAAAGCCTTCGCTGGTCTGCACCATGCTTCTCGACTTCTCGTACATGCTCTTGATAATGTCAATAATGTCAGTGGGAATACCATAGTGTGCCAGGATGTGCCAGAGGCCATCTTGCCAAATTAGATCAAAAGCTTGTTTGAAATCGATAAACAGCTGGTATAGCTCTTTCCCGAATTCCAGGTATCTTTCCATAATCTGTCTGATCACAAAAATTTGGTCTATGGTGGATCGGTTTTGACGGAAGCCAGCTTGATATTCAGGGATTATGTGTCTTGTCAGGTTTCTGATCCAATCAAGGAGAATTTTCGTAAGGATTTTAGCTGGTTGGCAAGTAAGCGATATGGGTCTGTAGTTTTTGCAGTTACTTTTACATCCTTTCTTGTGCAAGGGCACTATGGCAGATTTTAACCAAGACCCGGGGAAGTATTTTATTTCCAATACAGCTCATACTATTTTGTGGTACAGATCAACGACGATATCAGATTCCATTTTTAGAAGTTCTGACTGCATACTGTCTATTCCGGGTGCCTTATTTGACTTGAGGGCCTTTAATCTTAGGCGAAGCGATGACATGAGGAGATTGTGATCACTATCAAAGTCCCCACCTCCTAGCGTCACTGTGTCTGTGAATGAAGATTTCCATCAGCTGGATACCAGTATATAATCTATCATGTTGGCAGTCCTTCCATCAGGGGACCACCACGTGACTTTTCTCTTTGGTCTGTGCTTGAACATTGTGTTTGTGATAAAAAGCTTGTTATCTTGGCAGAATTCAGTGAGTCGTTCTCCTCTGCTGTTGATCTGTCCAATCCCAAACTTGCCCATGACATCTTCATTTCTGCTATTGTCACTCCCCACAATGGCATTGAAGTCCCCAAGGACTAACACGATGTCTTTCTTCGGAATGGTGTTGACAAGGCTCTGGAGCTGAGAGTAGAAATCTTCCGACTCTTTGTCCGACCTTAATGAATCCGGAGCATAGACCTGTACCACGGAGAGGTTTTTGAACTTGCTTTTGAGTCGGATCATCACTAATCTCTCCAAGACAGACACCACTGATAGAACAGATTTCCTTGCTGCTTTTGTCAGCAAAAAGCTGACTCCTTGTCTGTGTGTTCTATCTTGTCTTCCAGAAAGCAGGAGGGTTGTGTCTCCTATCTGTTCTTTGCTGATACCTGGTAGATGAGTCTCTGAGAGGCCAATGATGTCCCAGTTGTAGTGGTTTGCTTCAGAGAGGAGCATGTCTTTCTTTCCTGGTTTGAAAGTGTCTGAAGATTTAACGTGCCAATTCTGGTGGTGATTTTTGTAGATAAAACCAGTCTAGCGTCCGTTCGTGACGGACTTGTCAAACGTTGCCTCGATTCGTTTCCAACACTGTTGGCTGTCAATACATTGGTTGCCCCCTATGCGGTAGCTTGTCCGTCAGTTTCCCCGCATGCGGTAGCTTGTCCATTGGTTTCCCTGGATGTGGTAGCCCTATTTCGTGTTCTCATTGATTGCCTAGTCGTAAATCATAGAGAGGAAAAGTTTCTTGGCTAGCTTTTGAAGCAATGGCAAGCCAATCCTCTCTGCTTCTAGCCGGGACTGTTGACACCCTCAAGTGTGTCTTCTGCTCTTTGCAGTTGTCCTCGCTGGGAGGATCATCCCACTTGGCATCACGGCATCACCAAGCAATTTATCCCATTACTGGGGGTGAGTTTAACGTCTTCGGGACATATCCACGCGCCGGTGGGCCCAGCAAGATTGCTATCAGAGGGGCTTTATGAAGAATTCTGTGCATGTATACAACTCAGGGTATAGATAGCTAAGAAATAGGCATACCTTAGGAATTAGAATTTGGTTTCATCCTGAATCCAATTGCACACACCACAGACCATTGAATATGAGACCCCAAATAACTATAGACAAAGCAATTGCCAAGTGTATTTTTTTTCTGTCAGAATACTACAAACTGGTAAAAAAATCTTGAAAGTTTGTGGTCAGCAGAAAGAAAAGAAGCTTTATGAAGAATTCAATTGCATCAGAAATGAACTCTACCCCTAATCCCCCTAATGTGCAAATATATACCCTGAGTTGTATACATGCACAGAATTCTTCATAAAGCCACTCTTTTCTTCAAATTGATTTAACAGTTTGTCAAAATAATGGAAAAGTTATTGCATATATACTCAATTTGGGGCATACATTTGCCTGCCTTGGTTTTTGTAGGAAGTAAATAGTATGATGATACTTTTTAGACTTAGACTGTTAGACATGTTGTAGATGAAGTTTTAAGAGAAGAACAGTGTGGTTTTAGAAAGGGGAGAGGATGCATTGACTGAATTTTGACTCTTGGATTTGTAATTGATAAGTGCCTGAGTTGTCAAACCCCTTTAGTCCTAAGTTTTATAGATTATGAGCAAGCATGTGATTCAGTGGATAGACGAGCTTTAGCAAAGGTCCTATCCTTGTATGGTATACCAGATAATTAGGTACCTATTAAAAATCTGATAAACATGCAAGAAGAACCACATATAAAATATCAAAGATCCTAATGAAAAACAGGTTTTTGCTGCCTTGTGAGGTATTGTTCACTCCATAACAAAGATTTAAACTTTAGTTTTTTGGGGTTGAAGGGGGGAAAAAAGATACCTAGGTTAGGTTATGTATTTAATATATGCTATGCTGTACCCCCCCCCTAATGCACAAATATATAGCCCAAATTTATTTCTAAACTATTATATTTTCATCCTATTTTGTATTATTTCATTAACATTAACAAAACTTCTTCTTGTGTGTTTATTGGATTCTTAATAAGAACCAACAATTACATTAAACAGATTAGTGCCATGTACAAGAATAATACTGCTGTAGTTGAGGTAGGAAATGAGGTTAGTAGCTGGTTTTGTATCAAATCAGGAGTTAAGCAGGGTTGCATCCTACCTCAATTTACATGGATCATTTTGACAGACTTTGTCCTAAGGAGCTCAGCAAAGGCAATGGGGGAACACAGAATCTACTGGGGATGTAAAACTCTCCTAGACTTGTCAGTGGGAATACCATAGTGTGCCAGGATGTGCCAGAGGCCATCTTGCCAAATTAGATCAAAAGCTTGTTTGAAATCGATAAACAGCTGGTATAGCTCTTTCCCGAATTCCAGGTATCTTTCCATAATCTGTCTGATCACAAAAATTTGGTCTATGGTGGATCGGTTTTGACGGAAGCCAGCTTGATATTCAGGGATTATGTGTCTTGTCAGGTTTCTGATCCAATCAAGGAGAATTTTCGTAAGGATTTTAGCTGGTTGGCAAGTAAGCAATATGGGTCTGTAGTTTTTGCAGTTACTTTTAGATCCTTTCTTGTGCAAGGGCACTATGACGGATTTCGACCAAGACTCGGGGAAGTATTTTATTTCCCATACAGCTGTTACTATTTTGTGGTACAGATCAACGACGATATCAGATTCCACTTTTAGCAGTTCTGCCTGTATACCGTCTATTCTGGGTGCCTTATTTGACTTGAGGGCCTTTAATCTTAGGCGAAGCGATGACATGAGGAGATTGTGATCACTATCAAAGTCCCCACCTCCTAGCGTCACTGTGTCTGTGAATGAAGATTTCCATCAGCTGGATACCAGTATATAATCTATCATGTTGGCAGTCCTTCCATCGGGGGACCACCACGTGACTTTTCTCTTTGGTCTGTGCTTGAACATTGTGTTTGTGATAAAAAGCTTGTTATCTTGGCAGAATTCAGTGAGTCGTTCTCCTCTGCTGTTGATCTGTCCAATCCCAAACTTGCCCATGACATCTTCATTTCCGCTATTGTCACTCCCCACAATGGCATTGAAGTCCCCAAGGACTAACACAATGTCTTTCTTTGGAATGGTGTTGACAAGGCTCTGGAGCTGAGAGTAGAAATCTTCTGACTCTTTGTCCGACCTTAATGAATCCGGAGCATAGACCTGTACCACGGAGAGGTTTTTGAACTTGCTTTTGAGTCGGATCATCATTAATCTCTCCAAGACAGACACCACTGATAGAAGAGATTTCCTTGCTGCTTTTGTCAGCAAAAAGCCGACTCCTTGTCTGTGTGTTCCGTCTTGTCTTCCAGAAAGCAGGAGGCTTGTGTCTCCTATCTGTTCTTTGCTGATACCTGGTAGATGAGTCTCTGAGAGGCCAATGATGTCCCAGTTGTAGTGGTTTGCTTCAGAGAGGAGCATGTCTTTCTTTCCTGGTTTCGAAAGTGTCTGAAGATTTAACGTGCCAATTCTGGTGGTGATTTTTGTAGATAAAACCAGTCTAGCGTCCGTTCGTGACGGACTTGTCAAACGTTGCCTCGATTCGTTTCCAACACTGTTGGCTGTCAATACATTGGTTGCCCCGTATGCGGTAGCTTGTCCGTCAGTTTCCCCAGATGTGGTAGCTTGTCCGTCGGTTTCCCCGGACGTGGTAGCCCTATTTCGTGTTCTCATTGATTGCCTAGTCGTAAATCATAAAGAGGAAAAGTTTCTTGGCTAGCTTTTGAAGCAACGGCAAGCCAATCCTCTCTGCTTCTAGCTGGGACTGTTGACACCCTCAAGTGTGTCTTCCGCTCTTTGCAGTTGTCCTTGCTGGGAGGATCATCCCACTTGGCATCACGGCGTCACCAAGCAATTTATCCCATTACTGGGGGTGAGTTTAAAGTCTTCGGGACATATCCATGTGCCGGTGGGCCCAGCAAGATCGCTATCAGAGGGGCTTTATGAAGAATTCTGTGCATGTATACAACTCAGGGTATAGATAGCTAAGAAATAGGCATACCTTAGGAATTAGAATTTGGTTTCATCCTGAATCCAATTGCACACACCACAGACCATTGAATATGAGACCCCAAATAACTATAGACAAAGCAATTGCCAAGTGTATTTTTTTTCTGTCAGAATACTACAAACTGGTAAAAAAATCTTGAAAGTTTGTGGTCAGCAGAAAGAAAAGAAGCTTTATGAAGAATTCATTTGCATCAGAAATGAACTCTACCTCAATCCCCTAATGTGCAAATATATACCCTGAGTTGTATACATGCACAGAATTCTTCATAAAGCCACTCTTTTCTTCAAATTGATTTAACAGTTTGTCAAAATAATGGAAAAGTTATTGCATATATACTCAATTTGGGGCATACATTTGCCTGCCTTGGTTTTTGTAGGAAGTAAATAGTATGATGATACTTTTTAGACTTAGACTGTTAGACATGTTGTAGATGAAGTTTTAAGAGAAGAACAGTGTGGTTTTAGAAAGGGGAGAGGATGCATTGACTGAATTTTCACTCTTGGATTTGTAATTGATAAGTGCCTGAGTTGTCAAACCCCTTTAGTCCTAAGTTTTATAGATTATGAGCAAGCATGTGATTCAGTGGATAGAAGAGCTTTTAGCAAAGGTCCTATCCTTGTATGGTATACCAGATAATTAGGTACCTATTAAAAATCTGATAAACATGCAAGAAGAACCACATATAAAATATCAAAGATCCTAATGAAAAACAGGTTTTTGCTGCCTTGTGAGGTATTGTTCACTCCATAACAAAGATTTAAACTTTAGTTTTTTGGGGTTGAAGGGGGGAAAAAAGATACCTAGGTTAGGTTATGTATTTAATATATGCTATGCTGTACCCCCCCTAATGTACAAATATATAGCCCAAATTTATTTCTAAACTATTATATTTTCATCCTATCTTGTTTTATTTCATTAGCATTAACAAAACTTCTTCTTGTGTGTTTATTGGATTCTTAATAAGAACCAACAATTACATTAAACAGATTAGTGCCATGTACAAGAATAATACTGCTGTAGTTGAGGTAGGAAATGAGGTTAGTAGCTGGTTTTGTATCAAATCAGGAGTTAAGCAGGGTTGCATCCTACCTCAATTTACATGGATCATTTTGACAGACTTTGTCCTAAGGAGCTCAGCAAAGGCAATGGTGGAACACAGAATTAAAACTCTCCTAGACTTAGATTATGCTGATGATTTAAGCATCCTAGATGAAAATGTTAGCAAAATGAAAGAATTTAACAGATTTGGAAATGAATGTTAAGAAGAATAAGTCAGTAAAAATATGTGAAAGTGAAGAGGTAATGTTGGGTAACAAGAAATACCAGTAAAGTGGACAGCTTCACTTACCTAGGTAATATTATTAGTAAAGATATTGGGTGCAGAAAAGATGTTAAGTAGAATAGCCAAGGCCCAGGGTGTTTTTTTCACAGTTGAAAAAGTTTGGAAAAATAGGAAGATAAGTAGCCTATGCAAACCAAGATTATAATATTGGAAGCTACAGTGATGACAGTGGTTAAGTATGGTTTGAAAGCACAGGTGGTGCAAAAACAGAGGAGGATTTGCTAGATGTTTTCCAGAAAAATTTCTGATGGATTGTTTTGACTGGCCGACTGTATTTCAAACAGCAAGTTGTACAAAAAATGCATGGTTAATTTATAATGACAAAAGTTATAATGACAGAAAGGTGGAGATTGCTAGGACACATTCTATGGGTGAAGGTTGACAGATTATGCAAGATTGTCCTTGTTTGGCTACTGTCTAGGGCCAAACAAAACACAGGTTATCCCCAAATGGGGTGGGAGGATGTCATAAGGAAAGATTTAAAGGAAATACAAACTTATTGGAAGGGTGTAAAGAAAGACATGTCTATTTCTTAGCTATATCATTAGCCTAGTGAGTTAATCAGAAAATTTACTGGTTAGGTTTTAGCCCCTTTAAGGGCTCAAAATGTAATTCACCAAAAAGTGATTACTGAGTTATGAAATAGCATACAAAAGACATCAAGTTGTATAGATTTATTCAGTGGTGTACCCAGAAAATGACTGTGGGGGGGGGGGGGGCTGACCATGGGTTCCTCTGCCAACCAATGGAAAACTTTAAAAAATCCTTAGAAATATAATTATATTTTAAAGCACAGATTATTTTAGTGTTTCCTTTGGAAGGAGGCCGTAGGAAAGACTATTATCTAGCCATATATTAAATGATTTACCTTTGATCTGATGATTTTTTTGACAGAACTAGGCCTTAACTGCAGACTAGGCCTAAGATCACAATTAAACATGTTAAAATATCCAAAAGGCTTACCAGTAAACAAAATTGCTACTTAAATTAGTGGATTCGAAACTAATTTGGTCATATTTCATACAACCAATCTGAAATTCAAAATTTAGCTCAACAAATTTATATTTTATTTCTTAAATGAATTTCGCTCAAATGAAATTTGTTCGCCATCTATTTTTTTTTTTTTTTTTTTATCTAACAAAACCTGAATTGAATGAACACCTGAAGAAAACAAAGATAAATAACAAAACATCCTAAATTATATTACAATTGTTTCGAAAGACGAAATTTCTATAAACCATAATATGTTTTGCTTACTAATTTCACCCTTATTATTTTACGATCAACAAAACAGCGAAAAATAAAAGAACACCTACTTTTAGGTTGTCAGCGGTCCGAAAAACGGAGGAGGATTTTCTAGATGTTTTCCAGGGAAATTACCTATGGATTGCTTTGGGCAGGGGCGGATCCAGGGATTTTTTTAGGGGGGGGCGCAAACTAGGTTGATCCAATAAACTTGCATTAGGAGTAAGTTTAATTAACGCACACTTGCGTTAATCAAGTAAATTACACTACTTTAGGCCACGTTAGGGGGGCGCATGTCCCCCTGGATCCGCCACTGATTTTGGGTACCCAGCTAAATGGTCGTATCCCAAACAATATGCTATACGAAAAATTTGGGTTAATCCCTCTTTCTAGGATTATAATGAGAGAAAGTTTGATATGACTAAGACACATTCTGCGGACGAAGGATGATAGATTGCCCACGAGCGTCCTTTTTGGGCAACCGTATAAGGCCAAACAAAAAACAAGTCACTCTCAAGTGGTGTGGGAGGATGTTGTAAGGAAAAATTTAAGGGAAGTACAAACTCTCTGGAGAGTAGAAAGAGGGAGACTTTGAAAATAATAAGGATGGAAGAGGAGCGTGGGTAGCATTGTTGCCATCAGGCGAATTTGGGCTGCAGTGAGTCTTTAATAGTAATAGGCAATGTAGATCCCAAAAAATCTAAAGGCTTTGTTAATATGGTTTTAAATTTCCTTTCATGATGCTGGGCAGCGGTGCGCTGCCATTGGTGCATGTATTTTTGACTTTAAACACCCTAAGTTAAGCCGCTAAAAAGTTCCTTCTTTGTCAGTTTCCCTTTCTCTTCGAATCATCTTTTACTGAGGTAAATTGCAAAAAAATAAGGATCACCATGCAGAATTTGAGTAGAAACCCTTATAAATTATCCCATTGGAATTTTCCTATCCCATAGCGGAGGAATTAATATTTCATTTATTTGATTTTGAAAAGTAGATTGATTTTGTCGTATTGAAGTAATTTGAAGCAATGATGGAAATTGACTTCAAAAGGATAATTGATAAATCT
This sequence comes from Artemia sp. Qi Xiang Cuo, assembly GCF_049724085.1. NCBI lineage: Eukaryota > Metazoa > Arthropoda > Branchiopoda > Anostraca > Artemiidae > Artemia > Artemia sp. Qi Xiang Cuo. The sequence goes on from NC_142804.1 coordinate 73,389,833, forward strand.
GACACTGATCACAGACAAAATTAGTGCAATACAGACGTTCAACTGAGATAATTGTATCGTGCCAATCAAGTTGGTGCTTGTGCTAGTTTATTCTCGATTTTTCAGGCTTTTAGCACGCATTGACGCCATCATAAAACCACCTAGATAACTGACTACTTTTTTCAATATTGTAATATAGGGCACAAAGACATCTGTAGCATATACCTTTTGTGTGTGACACTGATTTTATTGCTAAAGCATCCTGTTGGCTGAAACCAAAATACTAAGACATCAGAATGATTGGTAACAATTCAGAACAATTCAGTTTCTATGCATATGGCTAATCTACGCCCAAACCGCAAAATAGTCATACCAGTCCATAAAAAGTCCAAGATTTATTTATGATATGGATGTATGCTGGATTTTAACATCACACTTACACTACTGAAGAAAATATTGAAATATCAAGTAATTTGTTTGAAATCATCTATCAAAACTAATTTGTATTTTCTAGTGATAACCAAAAACTTGAAACAAAAATTAGATGTACGAAAATTCAAGTATAGAAATCTTGGATTGATCACCTGGAAGACACTAGTTCAAATGGTAAGAGTTAGATCTTGTTAAAAAAAGAATGTGATATCTTGCATCTCTTTATATCTTTAGACAGGTTTATTTTAAACTTAGTTAAACCACTTTTCTAACCTTTAATCCCTTCAGTTTTCAAAATTATGCCTTAAAACCTTAGTATGATTGATCAGTCGTAAACTTGATGCTTGAGAGTTGAAAAATGCTGGACTCGACAAATCACATACGGGTACATAATTGTGGCTGACGCTGATTCTGGCTGTGATTCTGACTTTTTTCAAATGTGTGGCTATAATACAACATGATGATCTATGATGAGCATCATCACGACCATAAAATAACACATATCCGTCCTGTAAGTTCTCTTGGCCCAAACCTTTCCACCGAATTTCACTTAGGGCCAGCACGTTAATATTGTACTGTTTAATCTTTCTGAGCATTTGCTCAGTCTTTGATAACTGATTCATAGTTCTCACATTCCAAAAACCACTTGGTTCCTTCAAGAAATGCGCATAAATTTGTCTTTTCAATAAACTTCTAGCGTTACAACTAATTGAAATCATAGTTACCATTCTTAAACCAGGCTGAAATGTATTTTTTTTTCACATAATAGTTTTAATTCAAAAAGCGTTTTTAAATTTTTGTCCGTGGTTGGGGTGGAACAGGGTCGTTAATAGCCATTTTTTAAGGGGGGGGGTCAAGGGATTTTAGCGACTGGATAGTCATTTTTAACGACTGTTTTTTTTTTCAATAGTTATTACAATGTCCGTTTTGAATACAATACGCAAAATTATTACACGAGTCAATAAAACCACTGCATTTCCCAATCGAGATTCAGATTTCGGCTCATATCATGTCACTATTTCAGTCCTCTTTATTTAATCAAATAGAAAATTGTAGTGTCATCTGTAAACTCACAGCAGGAGTCGGTAAAACTGCTGCGTTTACTGACCAAGTTCAAAATTTCTGTTGATGACATTGTCAGTATTTTGTAGTCTTTATTTAACAGAACAAAGAATTTTAGCGTCTTCGGAAAAATCGTGGCACTTCGCGTCACGATTTTATTGACTTTTGTTTTTACCGAGCGACAGAAAACATTGGGGGGGGGGGCTTCCACCCTCCCCCATACTTGACGGCCCTAGGGAGAGGATGTCGTAAAGAAAGATTTAAGAGAAATAGGAACTTCCTGGGAGGGTGTAAAAACGGGAGACTTTGAATACATTGGGATGGACGACGAGCACGCTTTGGCCTCAGGCGGCTTGGTGCTACTGTGAGTTGTTAACCACTAATAATAAGATAGTTTACTAGGGGCTGTAAATCTTTGTTTACTAGGTTGCAGCTATTGCTGCAACCATGAACACATACAAATTTTATGTTAGGAGCCAGTGATGTTTGAGAATATTTAATTGGTGGATATTTTTTAGTTAGCGTTAGTACCTCGATGACACAGGAAGAAATTGGTTGGATTTTGATAGTTAGGTGATGGCCACATTCAGGTGAACAGTCGGTGAGATGGTTTTCGATTCCTTGTTTCTCTATTCCAGGTATAGCTTAGTATGAATATGCTTAGTATTATTATTAATAAGTTTTTTTTTTAAGTTGCTTCCCAAATAACGGGCTAAGTAGCCCTTTGGGATACTGTTCATGAAAATATTTATGTAATGAAAAAACTGGAGCTTCGTTCAATTGTTTTTGAAAAATTGTTATTAAATATTGAATGTCATTGAATAAAGAAATGCTGCATATTAGATATAGAATAATGTTACTGAGAAAAAATAACATAAGAGAAAACGACAAAACGTGCCTTTAGGAAAACTCTCTGATAATAACACCAGAAAAATAAGATTCTATGTAATTTTGAAAATTCTATACCACTACGCTATCTAAAATATTTTAATGCCATCTCCAAGACGAAGAAATTTTTTTATTTTCTATCCTTAATATATACGATAAATTTGAAACAAGGACCTGTTAAGCTCATTTTGGACAAGGTAACATTTATTAAAAATAACAAGTTTAGTTTTATTGAATATTACGGTATAAGCGGAAGTGTGGCTTTTAGGCTACGAAACAATACAAAATCGAAATTTAGTAACTTTCACGCGATCACATTTTAGTTCTCGCATAGAATAAAATGCTCAATGAGGTCACGAATAGACACAAAAAGTATCGTATTATTTAATAAATTAGCCAAATTATTCCACGAGCTTGAATAGTTTAATTTGCCTTTTATATTTTTGATTATCACAATTTATGATTTTTTATTTTGATTCGATTGGGTGCAGGCTATGAATACAGTAGGTGTAAAGTAGCCTAGCATGGGCGTACGTAGCTTCTTCTCAAGGGGGAAGGGCAGCCGATTCTGTGATAAAGGGTGTGGGGCTGAAGTTACATTGGCAGTTTACAAAACCTTGCATTGCCAGCAAGTTCTATCATATCTTTAAAATCTTTATTAATAAATGAACACTAAAAATCATAAATCATCAATAAGCTTCAGCATTAATCAGTCTTATTGGATTAGAGCTAAATCTTTCCAAGACATTAGCTTCTTATTTGACTTTTATTATGTCATTCCAGCTGTTTATTTCCAGCTTTTTCAACCATCTACCTTTTATCAACTGCTTTTTTAACCATCTACCTTTTTTCAACCATATCTAGTGTAGGTTTGAAGTTCTAGGGGGGGGGGCCGCTGCCCCCCTCCGTACTTCCATGTAGCCTAGTAATACGTTTTGAAAGAACTGGTATAGAAATTAACGGAAATCCGTGCCTTTCCTGAAAATATATATAAGATTATTGAAAAGGCCACTTTACCCCCCTCCTATTAAAAAAACATAGCAATTTGTAGCCACAGCAACCAAGAAAATATGCCAGAATCTTTTACCAGCAACCTTAATTAGGCTATGCACTGTTTCCCCTGTTCTTGCAGGTTTTTGTAAAATTTTGTAATTAAGCCAAGAATTACCAATCAAAGAGGTTATAACCTTATTTGCAAAATTTGTTTCAACATTATTAAGTTCCAGGCCTTGCCCCCCTCCCTTCCTGCAATTTTTGCACTAATCTGTGCCTGAGGTCAAGATCTGCAAACAAAAGAGGTCTTTTTAACGAATATAGGTTACTAAGCTTGCTATTCCTTTTGTTTGTTGTTGAGTTGGTAAATATGTAGGCCACCATTGAGTTGGGAAATATATAGCCTATAGAAGATTAATAAGCCCTGGGTGATAACTAAACATTATTTAACATGCTGTAACTAAGGGTGTGATCAGAGTATTGTCTAGAAGGGTTAGCAAATCATTTGAAAGAGGGCCAAACATGAAAAAATGTCTTTAGCCTGGACATAGTGTAAAATAGGTAAATATACAGTTTTTCACTTCATTTAGCTAGGATGAAATTAGATATATTATTTGATGCCTTTTTTATACTCTTTCTTAATTCAATAATTGCTTCTAGAGAAAATTATATTTTGAGCCCTTAAAGGGTCTAAAAGGGCTTAAAACAGCCCATAGTAAGTAACCCAAAGTTTAAAAATGTGTTTTCAAAAATCTAACTAGTGAAAAAAATTGACATTTGTTGATGATTCATGAATGGTGATTATTATTTTCATTAATCTGAATAGTAAATTGTTACTATGAAAAAAAAATTGCAGAAATTTTTGAAAAGAACCTAAAACCCCTCAAAAATCCCGTCAGATTTATTATGATGTCATTTTTGAGGGGATTCAGGCTCTTTCTTAAAATTCTTTTTGAAAATTAGGTTAGGTTTTAGCCCATTTAAGGGCTCAAAATGTAATTTCCCCCAAAAGCGATTACTAGCTTATGAAAAAAGATAAAAAAGGTATCTAGCAATGTATTCCTTTTTATCCTAGCTAAATTACATGAAAAACTGCATATCTACCAAAAAATATATATATTTATATGGAGCTTTTCACGCTTTAGGGAGGAGTATAACTGAGCCCCCAAAATTTCCCACTTGGTTTGCAGAGGGGTTTCAATTGATGATAATGTAGGAGGAAGAAAGGATTTTTTCAAAATCTAGGGTGCAATTTTTTTCCTTAATTTTTTAATGAAACTACCAAAAAAGTATTTTTCAAAATCAAGGAGGAGGAAATAAAACTGAAAACTGTACCCCCCCCCCTGAGTGTCACCCCTGATGATTCTCCATTGGTTGTAGCCAATTACATTTTTAATTTTTCCTTAAATTACAAAAATGATGCATCAAGTACACTAAATTGTATTAACCACATTGTTCATCTATCATTAGTATTAGCTTACAAACACTAATAATTTGATGCAAATTATTTCTGGTCTTGTCTTGCTTAGCTTAAAATCTACTTGTTTGCATTATCATTTTTGTTTTTGCATTTGTTTAACATTATTTTTATATATTGTCTAAGAGTAAAGGGGTTGTCATAAAACAAAGTTACTAAATCTTGCATCATCTTTTATTTGTCTCATATACCTAAGTAGTTTACCTAGGCCTGGAAAATAATCATGGAAAACGTATTAGGAATGGAAAATCATTACAATGAATTCTCAATGTATTTTACAATAAGTATGTACTCTATTTTTTATGTTTCTTTCTGTTCTGTTTATATAGTGTGAGCAAAAAAAAAAAAAAAAAAAAAAAAAAAAAAAAAAAAAAAAAAAAAAAAAAATGTTAGGAGTATGTCTAATGGGACAATGAATTAAAACACAATAAAAAACAATCAGTAGATTTTATTTAAAATCTAAGAAATTATACTTGAACCTCATATAAAACATTGAGTTTTTGAATAGGAGGTCAGTAGATGTAAGCCCCCCCCCTGGCTGTATGCGTTTTTTATATAATGTAATCATGAAAACGGATAATTCATTATACCACGTGAAAGTGTGATGAAATATATCGTTTTTACATAGACAGCAGTCATTGCAAGAAACCTAACAGATAGAGAAAATAAAAAGAAGAGAGAAAAGGGCATTAAGCAAAATTCCAACAAAGGACTACTATATTCAGGTACTGAAAACCAGAGACGTAATTAGCTATGGAGCAGAGGGCCAACCACCCCTCCTAGACCTTGGTCCCCCCTCCCCCAGCTCAAATTTAGTTTCTTCAGAAATCTCGTCAAAACTAAGATAAGCCTGCATAATTCAAGTATCAACAGAAACGGGTCAATTTTCTTTATTATATCTTTACCTTTATGGTACTATATGGCATATTTTTTATTTTTCACTGCCATTTTCCCTTGGTTCAGGAAAATTGGCTCCAACTTTGCCCCACCCCCTTCAGATTTTGACGAAACTACGCCACTGCTGAAAACGATTAAACAGGTAAATGTATTATTCCTCAAATGGAAGGGTGAGGGATCATCAATTTCTTAAATTATTTCCTACAGATTTTGATAAGTGGCTGGTGTGAAAAAAAAGAAAAAAGAATCTAGTTCATTTGACAAAACTGGAAATATACCTTAATTCTTTATACCTTAAAAATTATACAATAAAACATACCTTAATATACATTTATACCATTAATTGTAACCCATTTCTTCTGGGCAAAATTCTAAATGGGTTGCTTTTCTGTATCTCGGTGGTAGGTAGGTGAGATAGGTGAAAAGCACTTAGGAATGGACCCAGAGCCTCAATTTTGTCCAAGGAAGATGTTTTGATCATCGTCCTCCTATCTTTATTCACTCCCTCTTGTTAAGGCTTAGGAAAATACATAGAAGACAGTAGATTAGATGATGGACACACAGAAGACTCGTTTGGGTTTGAGTCTGCTTTTCTTTCACTCTAATTTTGAAGGCTCTGTTCCATTGGTTTGGGTTGGAATTTATACCATATTGGGATATAAAAAATATAGGACACCTTAAAAAAAATATATACAGACTTGTAGATCATGGACTAGTAGGCTAATGGTATCAGGATTATTGCTGCTAACCTTGAATTGAAGGTTAACCGAGATTCAAGTTCATTGCTGTTTAGCAGTAAATCTCATTTGTGCCGTAGATCCATTTGTAAAGCTTATGTTTATAGCATGATATAAGCATTGTTTATGGCTGTTAAAGGTCAGCTTCGTTTAGAGGGCAAATGAACCTAGGTAAATGCTTCAAAAGTCTTTTCTAGGGCATGATTTTGGCTATGGGTCGATTCTTAAGGTTTCAGTAACCTAAAGCCACTACTTTTCAAAGCTTTCCAAAAAGCTCCTAATCTGGAATTTTACCCTACCTGACAATGGTGCCACTGGGGAGGGGGGCATCTGTCCCCGTCTAGATTTTGAAAAGCGCATTTTTTTCTGTATCTTTATTATAAAATTAGAGTAAAATTGAACTAGCCCCCCCCCCATATATTTTCGTTAATTGTTCCCATTGATCTTTGATAAAAAAGGAAGTATTACTCTCTTATTTTAATTAACTTCTAGGGTCTCAACTTTTGGAAATCTGGTAAAAGGATGAGCAGGGGACTTCCAAAGTTTTAAATAGCCTTGTAAATCGGTTTACATAAAAACGGACAATAATCTGTCAAAAATAAGTTTTCAAGAAATTAGTCAGACAATAGGCAAATGAAAGTAGTCATGGATTTCAAACCTCATTTTTGTGTTAAATTTTTGCTTAGGCTCTATAGCTGGTTTCATTTTTGATAAATCCATTAAGTTTAAAGCTTTACATCAGTAATTAGGATAAAAACACTTATATAATATTATAAAAGTAGAGAAAACATCCTCCTCCCCCTCCCCAAAGGAAGGAGATGCCATTTTTTTTACTCTGACTTCAATTATCATTCCCCTCTCTTGCCATTTACTCTTGGAAATCAAACAATATATAAAACTGTAAAATTGTGCAATATTTGAAAATAGCTTAGTTAAATATGTGTCTTTTACTTGCCTGTAACTTTGCAGAGGAGAATATTTCAGCAATAAGTAAAAAAGAAAAAAATTGGTGCTCTTTGTAAAACTAAAAATGCAAAAAAGTATAGTTTTTTAGCGTATGAAGATACAAACATATATATATATATATATATATATATATATATATATATATATATATATATATATATATATATATATATATATATATATATATATATATATATATATATATATATATATATATATATATATATATATATATATATATATATATATATATATATATATATATATATATATATATATATATATATATATATATATATATATATATATATATATATATATATATATATATATATATATATATATATATATATATATATATATATATATATATATATATATATATATATATATATATATATATATATATATATATATATATATATATATATATATATATATATATATATATATATATATATATATATATCATATATATATATATATATATATATATATATATATATATATATATATATATATATATATATATATATATATATATATATATATATATGTATATATAACTTATTTATACTACTATCAACATTAAAAAAGATGGCCGCAATGATTTAGTATATTTCTTGTCATCAGCGACTAGGTATTGCATCATTTCCGTTGTGTATATATACTTTATTTAACTGAAGTCATAGTTTATTTAGGCTAAAAAAAGTTCTTTTTTAACTAATACTTCTATGGGTGACCCTCAAATTCTAGTTACTATATTGTAGTTATTATATTAGAACCTAATTGTTAAGTCAGGTTTCTCTAACAAGAATGGATTTATCCTTATACTTTGCCTAATTTAAATGATACCATTGTCTTAATAGCAACTTTCAGTGGGCCACATTAAGGACTTAAAGCCCTATTTTTCCTTGATAGGCCTCGTAGATTCAAAGACCGCAGAATTTTGAAACATTTTCGAAAAAAATATTACACTTGTCGTGTGTAATTGGACTTCTGTCTATCTTTATCCCCCCTGCAAATTATCCTCCCTGCAAATTTTCTTATCTTAATATGTAATTTTTTTTAAATGATTCAAGGGTTTATTAGTTGGCATAATTTGAAAACTAAATGGTTGGATGGCCTCCATTGCCTGATTTCCTACCGCTGATTTCTTAGCACCAAGATTTAGGAAGGTTTGCCTTGTTTGAACCGGTATAATGCAATGTTTTTCAGTCTGCATAATTTACCGACAAAGTGGGACAGTTCTCCGTACAATGACACAAACCTGAATGACTTCTTTGAATTGCCTTTTAAATTTTATTTTGGAAGTAATAAAGGATACATTGAAAGAGTACGAAAAGGTCATTTGTCCGGCCTGTCATTTTTTCCATTTCTCAGCTTGTTTCTTTATCAAGTTATGACTGCCATCTTCAGTAAACCTGTAAGCGTATAAACTCATTCACATAATTATTATTGTATTTATTATAACTATTAATCTATTATTATAATCTTATTAACAATTTATTAAAAAAAAATTGCCCCTTCAACATCTAATTTTGTCGACAGATTTTTGTTTGCCCTCTTCCACAGTTCCAAACATAAATACTTTTTATGATAATATTTGCGGATTTGATTATATCATTTTTTATGCTATGTGTTTTGCTATACATACGCTACTAATTGCCTACAACTCAACGGGCTTAATTATACATGTTTAAATTTTTGGTATATCCCCCACTTTGGGCTTTTAGTAGAAAATGAATTTGTGCCCACCAAGTCCCAAATTTGTTTTCGAGTGCACACCAATGAATAGCATCCTTCTCTTAGAGCTAAGTGCGCCCACATACATTTTTATCATGTTTTCGAAGATTCACATATAAATATGGAAGACAAACTGTATTCACGATTTTTGTTTTCAAATTTAAAGAAAGATTTAATATTATTCTTCTAGAAATCTAAAATGTCAGAGATTGGTGCAACAAATGAACCTGATGCCATATATTGCCAAGTCACTGCTGAGGTAGGTACCAGCTCACCTAAGCGAAAAAGAGACAGCCCTCCACTACCTTTCATAAAGAAAGCTAGGTCATCTGTGTCACCACTTACAGTGGTCAAGGGAAATGGCTGTCCCATGTCAGATAATTTAGAAACGGCAGGATTTGCTGCACTATCTAAAAACGATAGTGAAATGACAACTAGGGAAAAATATAATGAATGTGAAGAAAATAGTGCGCAACACAATGGTCGAAATGAAAACAGTAAACTGCATAAAATTAGTAGTGAAATGACAAATGGCGAAAAAGGTACTGAAAGTAATGAAAACAGTGCGCTAAATAACTTTGTCATTGAAAATAGTGTACCGCATAATGGTGGAAATGACAAACTGCAGAAAAGCAATAGCGAAAGGATAAATTGTGAAAAATATAATGAAAGCAAAGGAATTAGTGCACTCCAGAGGGACCTAAATAAAGACAGTGCATTGCATTATAGTGAAAATGGCACACTGTTTAAAAACGAAGGCATAATCATAATTGGTGAGAAAAATACAGAAGAAAATGACATATTGCGCAATGATCAAAATGAGAGCAGTTCACAGCACAAATATAGAGATGGCATGCTGAATAAAAACCGCAGTGAAATGACGAATCGTGGAAAATATAACGAAAGTGAAAAACACAGTTTACTGCACAATGATAAAAATAAAAACAATGTAATGTACAATGGTGAAAATGGTACACTTGCAAACGATAGCAAGATGATAAATAGGACTAAAGACAATGGAAATGAAGAAAATGGTGTATCCCGTAATGATGGGAAAGAAATTGGTTTAATTCATGATGGTGGAAGCAGTACGATGCTTAAAATTAATAGTGAAGTGACAAATGGTGAAAATGGTGATGAGAGTGTAGAAGAGGAACAAGAACATAAAAATAAACAGATAGAAAGTCATAACAACGAATCCTGGGTGTTAGAGAAATCTGACACAGCAGTTAATTTGATAGATGAGAAGCATGGGACAAGTGCTGAACCAAATACATCTAGAATTGATGGCAGTGATCCAAGCTCAGTGAAACCCAATGGGAGTATGGTAACAATAAACGTCAAACATGAGACAACTGGAGCTGAAGAAAAGAATAATGATGCAAAAACAACATCTTCTCGGCGGAAAAGTCAATCCCCAAGTAAACTCACATTCATTCCGAAACCCAAAAAATCCCCAGAAGTACAAAAGAACAATAGCGAAATCATTAGGAAATCTAATAGAACACCAAAAATGAGTCAACTTATGAAAGAGCATGAGGAAGCCAAGAAATACTTTAAGATGTCTGAAACAGAGCCGGCTAGGTTGTCAGTTAGTGTGGGTAGTGAGTCAGAAACAGCAACACGATCTGCTAAGGTAAACGCGGGACGATCAAAGGGCAGTAAAAATAAGACTTCAAGACCCAATAAAGGAAAAGGTGAGCTTTGTCAATTTGTGATCCGTTACTCTTGAAGCTTTTATTTGTGGAAACAAAGTAGAAACATTTGTTGAAAGAAAGAAAAAAATTATATAAATATTGGAATCTAAAAAACGATGGGTTTTCCTTATGTGCTTGTTCAAATAAATATGTTACCAAACTTATGTCTAGTGGCATGGCATCCACTAGATTACAGAATCTAAAGCTTTGATATTGTATAAATTTTTTTTTTTAGACAATTCAAGTGTAAAATATCAAACTACAGACAAACATAGCCTAAACAACTTTGCTAATTATTATATAGAAATATGGATGATTGCCATTTGACACATTACATAATTTATTACCGAACAGGGTTTATTGGTTAATTTTATTTATAGGACAGAAAAAGAAATAGGTTACGTCATTCTGTTTTTACATGCAATGATTACTACAAATGTAATAATCAATTAAAAATCATTAGTACTATCATAGGCAGCGCAATAGCGCTGCCAACGTAAAGAACGATGTTGGCACAATGTATTATTTTTTTTTTGTTGGTTTTAGACCAGGGCACTTCGTATCGAAGGAGTTGTCATAGAAACTTCAAATAGGGCTCATTCAATTGGATATTGTAGTGGCTAGTGCCCTTTTTAATAGTCGAAAGTGATTGGAGGGCAACTAGCCTCCCTCTCACGCCCTTCTTTTCCTCAAACACATCCAATCAAAATTTTGAGATAGCCATTTTGTTCAGCGTAGTTGATTTCCACATAGAAAATATGTTTTTGAAGAGGTCACTCCCCCGAAACCCTCAGGGCAAGGGTTTTAAGTTATGCCCTGGGAGCATATAAGAACGATGTCGGCACAATGTATTATTTATTATTTTCTTCCTTCAGACCAGGGCACTTCGTATCGAAGAAGTTGTCGTAGAAACTTCGAAAAGGGCTCATTCAATTGGAAAGCGGAGTGGCTTGTGCCCTTTTTAATAGTCGAAAGTGATTGGAAGGCAACTAAAACCCCTTCCACGCCCACCAGTTCCCGAAACACATCCAATCAAAATTTTGAGATAGCCACTTTGTTAAGCGTAGTTGATTTCCAGATAAAAATTATTTTTTTGAGGAGGACACTCCCCCACAGCCCTCAGGGCAAGGGTGTAAGATATGCCCTGAGGGCATATAAGGTTTTTATAGAAAGCGTTGTCGTGGAAACTTCAAAAAAGGCTCATTCGATTGGAAATTCTAAGGGCTAGTGCCCTTTTTAATAGTCTCAAAAGTGATTTGAGGGCAACTAGCCCCCCTCTCACACCCACCTTTTCCCCAAACACATCCAATCAAAATTTTAAGACGGCCAGTTTGTTCACCGTAGTTGAAAGTTCTGGAAATTACGTCTTTGAGGATGACAACCCCCACAACCCTCAGGGCAAGGGTGTAAGATATTCCCTGGGGGCATATAAGGTTTTTATAGAACGCGTTGTCGTAGAGACTTCAAAAAGGGCTCATTCGATTGGAAATTGAAATTGCTAGTGCCCTTTTTAATAGTCTCAAAAGTGATTTGAGGGCAACTAGCCCCCCTCTCACGCCCTTCTTTTCCCCAAACACATCCAATCAAAATTTTTAGATAGCCATTTTATTCAATGTAGTTGAAAGTTTTGGAGATTAGGTCTTTAAGGATGACAACCCCACAGCCCTCAGGGCAAGGGTCGTAAGTTATGCCCTTTGGGCATATAAGGTTTATATAGATAATTGTTGTAGAAATTTAAAAAGGGGCTTATTTGATTGGAAATTGAAAGGGCTAGTATTCATTTAATAGTCGCAAGTGATTGAAGGGCAACTAACCCCTTCTCAAGCCCACCATTTCCCCAAACATATCCAATCAAAGTTTAGAGATAACCATTTTGTTCAACGTAGTTGAAAGTTCTGGAAATTATGTATTTAAGGATGACAAAACCCCCAGAGCCCCCAGGGCCAAGGTTTCAAGTTAATACCTTGGGGGCATCTAAGGCTTGTATACATAGCGTTGTCGTAGAATCTTCAAAATGGGCTCATTCAATTCGGAATTGAAATGATTAATGGCCTTTACAACAGTCGAAAACGATTTTAGCATAACTAACCCCTTTCTTATGCCCACCCGTACCCAGAACATATCCAAACAAAATTTTCAGATAGCCATTTTGTTCAACGTTGCAGAAAGTTCTGGTTTTTATTGAAAGCGTTGTCGTAGAAACTTAGAAAGGGCTGATTTGATTGGAAATTGGAAGGGCTATTGCCTGTTTTTATAGTTGAAAGTGACTGGAGTGCGACTAACGCCCCTCTGACGCTCACCATGTCCCCAAACACATTGAATAAAAATTTTAAGACAACCATTTTGTTTGACGTAGTTCAAAGTTCTGGAAATTAGGTTTTGGGGGATGACAACCACCCTCACAGCCCTTAGAGTAAGGGTTGTAATTTATGCCCTGGGGGCATATAAGGTGTTTATAGAAAGTTTTGTCGTAGAAACTCAAAAAGGGCTCATTCGATTGGAAATCGAAAGGCCTAGGACCCTTTTTAATACTCAAAAGTGATTGGAAGGCTTGACATTTCATAGGCAGCGCGATAGCGCTGCCTAAGTAAAGAGCGATGTGGGTACAATGTGTTGTTTTTTGTTTTGTGTTTTTTTTTTTTTTTGTTTTTTCTCCATACCCGGGCACTTCGTATCGTAGGAGTTGTCGTAGAAAGTTCGAAAAGGGCTCATTCGATTGGAAATTGGAGTGGCTAGTGCCCTTTTTAATATTCGAAAGTGATTGGAGGGCAACTAAGCCCCCCCCCACGCCCATCATTCCCCCAAACATATCCAATCAAAATTTTGAGGTAGCCATTTTGTTCAGCGTAGTTGATTTCCAGATAGAAAATATGTCTTTGAAGAGGACACTCCCCCACAACCCAAGGGGAAAGGGTTTTAAGTTATGCCGTGAGGACATATAAGGTTTTTATAGAAGGCGGTGTCTTAGAAATTTCAAAAAAGGCTCATTCGATTGGAAATTCAAAGGGCTAGTTCCCTTTTAAACAGTCGAAAGTGATTGGAGGGCAACTAGCCCCCCCCCACGCCCATCATTCCCCCAAATACATCCACTCAAAATTTTGAGATAGCCATTTTGTTCAGCGTAGTTGATTTCCAGATAGACAATATTTTTTGAGGAGGATACTCCCCTATAACTCACGGGGCAAGGGTTGCAAGTTATGCCCTTAGGGCAGGTAAGATTTTTATAGAAGACGTTGTCTCAAATAATTCAAAACATGCTAATTCGATTAGAAATTCAAAGGGCTAGTGCCCGTTTTAATAGTCGACAGTGATTGGAAGGAAACTAGCCCCCCCCCGCGCCCATCATTCCCCCAAACACATCCAATCAAAGTGTTGAGATAGCCATTTTGTTCAGCGTAGTTGATTTCCAGATAGAAAATATGTATTTGAGGAGGACACTTCCCTACAACCCTCGGGGCAAGGGTTTTAAGTTATGCCCTTGGGGTATTTAAGGTTTTTATAGAAGGCGTTGTCGTAGAAACTTCAAGAAAGGTTAATTCGATTTGAAATTCAAAGGGCTAGTATCCTTTTCTAATAGTTGAAAGTGATTGGAGGGCAACTAGCCCCCCCACGCCCATCATTCCCCCAAACACATCCAATCAAAATTTTAAGATAACCATTTTGTTCAGCGTACTTGATTTCCAGATAGAAAATATGTTTTCGAGGAGAACACTCCCCCACAACCCTCAGGGCAAGGGTTTTAAGTTATACCCTGGGGACATATAAGGTTTTTATAGAAGGCGTTGTCGTAGAAACTTCAAAACAGGCTCATACGATTGGAAATGCAAAGGGCTAGTACCCTTTTTCATAGTCGAAAGTGATTGGAGGGCAACAAGCCCCCCCCCCCCCCTACCCCACGCCCATCATTCCCCCAAACACATCCAATCAAAATTTTTAGAAAGCCATTTCGTTCAGCGTAGTTGATTTCCAAATAGAAAATATGCTTTTGAGGAGGACACTCCCCCAAAACCCTCAGGGCAAGGGTTTTTTTTATGCCCTGGGGGCATATGAGTTTTTTTTTAGAAGGCGTTGTCGTAGAAACTTCAAAACAGGCTCATTCGATTGGAAATTCCAAGCGCTAGTAACATTTTTAATAGTCGAAAGTGATTGGAGGGCAACTAGCCCCCCCCCCACACCCATCATTCCCCCAAACACATCCAATCAAAATTTTGAGATAGCCATTTTGTTCAGCGTAGTTGATTTCCTTATAGAAAATTTGTTATTGAGGTAAACATTCCCCCACAGCCCTCAGGGCAAGGGTTTTAAGTAATGCCCTGGGGGCATATAAGGGTTTTAAAGAAGGCGTTGTCGTAGAAACTTCAAAACAGGCTCATTCGATTGGAAATTCAAAGGGCTAGTACCCTTTTTAATAGTCGAAAGTGATTTGAGTGCAACTAGCCTCCCCCCCTCATGCCCTTCATTCCCCCAAACACATCCAATCAAAATTTGGAGACAGCCATTTTGTTTAGCGTAGTTGATTTCCACATAGAAAATATGTTTTTTAGGAGTACACTCCCCCACAGCCCTCAGGGCAAGGGTTTTAAGTAATGCCCTGGGGGCATATAGGGTTTTTAAAGAAGGTGTTGTCGTAGAAACTTCAATAAAGCTCATTCGATTGGAAATTCGAAGAGCTAGTGCCCTTTTTAATAGTCGAAAGTGATTGGAGGGCAACTAGCCCCCCCACACCCATCATTCCCCCAAACACATCCAATAAAAATTTTGAGATAGCCATTTTGTTCAGGGTAGTGATTTCCAGATAGAAAACATATTTTCAAGGAGGACACTCACCCACAACCCTCAGGGCAAGGATTATAAGTTTTGCCCTGGGGGCATATAAGGTTTTTATTAAAATATTTGTCGTTGAAACTTTAAAAACGGTTCATTCGATTTGAAATTCAAAGGTCTAGTACCCCTTTTAATAGTCAAAATTAATTTGAGGGCAACTAACCCCCCTCTCTCGCCCACCTTTTCCCAAAACACATCCAATCAAAATTCCTAGATAGCCATTTTATTCAACATAGTTAAAAATTTTGGAAATTACGTCTAAGGATGACAACCCCTCCCCCCCACAGCCCTCAGGGCAGAAGTTGTAACTTATGACCTGTGGGCATATACAGTTTTTATTTAAAGCGTTGTCGTAGAAACTTCAAAAGTGCTCATTCAATTGGAAATTGAAAGGGCTAGTGCCTTTTTTAAT
This sequence comes from Artemia sp. Qi Xiang Cuo, assembly GCF_049724085.1. Taxonomy (NCBI): domain Eukaryota; kingdom Metazoa; phylum Arthropoda; class Branchiopoda; order Anostraca; family Artemiidae; genus Artemia; species Artemia sp. Qi Xiang Cuo. The sequence goes on from NC_142804.1 coordinate 73,405,943, forward strand.
AGTTGAAAGTGATTGGATAGCGACTAACACCCCTCTCACGCTCACCACTTTCCCAAACACATCCAATCAAATATTGAGATATCCATTTTGTTCAACGTAGTTGAAAGTTATGGAAAGTAGGTCTTTTAGGATGATAACCCCCTCAGAGCCCTCGGTGCAAGGGTTGTAAATTATGCTATGGGGGCATGTAAAGTTTATATAGAAATTTTTTGTATATCATTTATAGAATATATTTTAGTCTTCCTCAAATCCAAGTTTTATATGTTTAAAAACTAAATGTTGACTTAAGATTAAATTAAAATGCACTGTGATAATGCTAATAGCCAATAAGGCATCTCAGCAGTATCCCAAGACGACTGAGGGTATTATGTTCAAACGTTCGGGGCTACTTCTGCTCTTAAAATTTACCCAAATCCAAATAGCGTAAGTGTATCCAAGCTTTCAAAGAAAGTAAACAGATTTTTTTGCAAATGGTATCAAGTTTTCCATTACAAGTCAAATAGAAGAGTTATAAAAATAAATTAAACAGTACTATTTGTGTCCAGATTTTTAAAAGGGTGTATGCTGTTAAAAATTACTGAAACTTTTTCTCTAGCATACAAATAGCAGGCCAAACTGTAAAGTCTTACGACTTACTGTTCAGATTTACCAGAGTGTTTCTTTATCATTAAGAACTAACTTAATATCTGATATCTCATACCGTGTAGCCACGAGAACGAAACCTCTGTTGTGATGTATCTGTAGAATAATTACTGACGTAGCAAAGCCGCTTTGGGCAGTGCTGGAGAGTAAACCCCAGGATAATGTTGAATTTTACTGATTTTAATGTTGAATGTTGGATTTTACTGATTTTGCTGTTTGTTGATAGCCCGACAAAAACCAATAGACGAGAAGAAAAAATATATATAAAACTAATTAAAAAACCCAAACTAGGGTAACTTTCAGCCAGTGGAAAAGAATAACGAAAAGGCAAAGTAGATATTTCGGCAAAAAAGAATCAAGGACTTCCGACAAGCCGTCCTCAGTAGTAGTATCGTATTAATTACCACGACGAATACATGGAATTACACAAGAACCCTACAAGAATATCCTCAAAAGTGTATACAATATGAACGATACATTGGAATTGCGCAAGAAAAAGCCATGCCTGAGACACTACACTCACGCGTGAACATTTTAAAAAGATAATCTGCCTTGGAAACAGTTTGATGTGTTCGGGGAAATTACGTTCCTTGGTGTTGATTGACATTTGCAAAAAAGGGGTAATTAGTGATAGGATAATTTTTTAACATGAAATCTCTGAATAAAATATTTTTGGAGCATGTACTTGACGATGGAGAAAAAGGGTTAAGGTGATTAGCAATTACGAGTGGGGATTCCCCACCTCTTCCTAAACATTGCAAAAAAGATATTAGTATGATTTGCTAATTTGATCCTATTAAGGTGGAGAAAAAAAGAAAAGGGTTTAGCATTTGCAAATACTTCAATGTGTTGTCAATTTAAAAACCAAAAATACTCAGAATCGAAAATAAACGGAATTTGCCTCAAGGGCAAGGCTCAGAGGTCCCCTCCTTCCCACCTTTCTGAGGGCAGGGGAAGAGAGTGGTCAATTTTGGAGGGAAAACCAAAAATACTCAGAATTGAGAATAAATGGGATCTGCCTCAAGGGCAAGGCTCAGAGGTCCCCTCTTTTTCTTAGTCTCTCATAGGTGTGTGTTGTCTGAAACCTACTATTTGGGTTGTGTAGTTTGCTATTTCGAGCTTTTATGTGATAGGTTTCATAGACTTTTTTAGGTGTGTGTTGGCTGAAACGTATAGTTTGGGATGCTATTTGGGCTTTTCAGAGCTAGGTTTCTTAGTCTCTCATAGGTGTGTGTTGTCTGAAACCTACAATTTGGGGTGGGTAGTTTGCTATTTCTAGCTTTTATGAGCTAGGCTTCATAGCCTTTTGTAGGTGCGTGTTGTCTGAAACCTAGAGTTTGGGATGCTATTTGGGCTTTTCAGAGCTAGGATTCTTAGTCTCTCATAGGTGTTTGTTATATGAAACCTATACTTTGGGTTGGGTATTCTGCTATTTCAGGCTTTTATGAGCTAGATTTCATAGACTTTTTTATGTGTGTGTTGTCTGAAACCTAGAGTTTTGGATGCTATTTGGGCTTTTCAGAGCTAGGTTTCTTAGTCTCTCATAGGTGTTTGTTATCTGAAACCTACAATTTGGGGTGGGTGGTTTGCTATTTCCGGCTTTTCAGAGCTAGGTTTCTTAGTCTCTCATAGGTGTGTGTTGTATAAAAGCTACAATTTGGGGTGGGTAGTTTGCTAGTTCAGGCTTTTATGCGCTAGGTTTCATAGCCTATAATATGTGTGTGTTGTCTGAAACCTACAATTTGGGGTGGGTAGTTTGCAATTTCTAGCTTTTATTAGCTATGTTTCATAGCCTTTTGTAGGTGTGTGTTGTCTGAAACCTATAGTTTGGGATGCTATTTGGGCTTTTCAGAGCTAGGTTTCTTAGTCTCTCATAGGTGTGTGTTGTCTGAAACCTACAGTTTGGGGTGGGTAGTTTGCTATTTCTAGCTTTTATAGCCTTTTGTAGGTGTGTGTTGTCTGAAACCTATAGTTTGGGATGCTATTTGGGCTTTTCAGAGCTAGGTTTCTTAGTCTCTCATAGGTGTGTTTTGTCTGAAACCTACAATTTGGGGTGGGTAGTTTGCTATTTCTAGCTTTTATTAGCTAGGTCTCATAGCCTTTTGTAGGTGTGTGTTGTCTGAAACCTATAGTTTGGGAGGCTATTTGGGCTTTTCAGTGCTAGGTTTCTTAGTCTCTCATAGGTGTGTGTTGTCTGAAACCTACAATTTGGGGTGGGTAGTTTGCTATTTCAGGCTTTTATGAGCTAGGTTTCATAGTCTTTTGTATGTGTTTATTGTCTGAAACCTATAGTTTGGGATGCTATTTGGGCTTTTCAGAGCTAGGTTTCTTAGTCTCTCATAGGTGTGTGCTGTCTGAAACCTACAATTTGGGGTGGGTAGTTTGCTACTTCTGGCTTTTCAGAGCTAGGTTTCTTAGTATCTCATAGGTGTGTGTTGTATAAAAGCTACAATTTGGTGTGGGTAGTTTGCTATTTCAAGCTTTTATGCGCTAGGTTTCATTGCCTTTTATATGTGTGTGTGTTGTCTGAAACCTACAATTTGGGGTGGGTAGTTTGCAATTTCTAGCTTTTATGATATTTCTAAAGTCAATTAAGATGAAACAATGTCGGAGTGTAGGTTTGACATCACCAGGCAAGTAGGAGGGAAATTTTTTGTTTGTGGGGGGCTTAAAACGGCAAAAATGGGTGAACTACATGAGTTTATAAGACGGTTCGTGAAAATCCCAAGGTTTTTTCAGATTTTTTGGACAATACCCATACTCCTATTGATGAGGACTGATGGTTCTAGTTCAATATTTTTTTCATGAAAACAAACTATTTTTTTTAAAAAATTTTTTTATGACTTAAAAAATATTCAAATTTTTGTTAGAGTTCTAGTTTAGTTTAGTTTTAGTTAAGAGTTAATAGTTTTAACTTAGTATTATAATATAGTTTTCGTTAGAGTTCTAGTTTATTTTAATTTAAGCTAAGACTTTGTTGTTTTACATTTGAGTTTCATTTAGAGTTCTATTTTAGTTTAGTTTTATTTAAGAATTTGGTGTTTTACCTTATAGTCTTATCTTAAAGTTTTTATTAGATTTGTAGCTTAGTTTAGTTTTAGTTAATAGTTTAGAATTATAGACTAGAGTGTTATACCAGATTGTTAGTTATAGTTCTAGCATATTTTAGTTAAATTTAATTGTTAATATTTTAATATTATATTATTAGATTATAGTTTTTTTTTGATTTCTATTTTATTTTAGTTTTAGTTAAGAGTTTAGAATTTTTAGCTTAGAGTCTTAGCTTAGAGTTTTTGTTGAAGTTCTAGTTTAGTTTAGTTTTAATTAAGAGTTTAAAGTTTTAGCTTAGAGTGTTAGCTTAGAGTTTATTTTAGAGTTGAAGTTTAGTTATGATACTTCTAAAGTAAATTAAGATGAAGAAATGTCGGAGTGTAGGTTTGACATCACCAGGCACGTGCGAGGGAAATTTTTTGTTGGTGGGGAGCTTAAAAAGGCAAAAATGGGTGAACTACATGAGTTTATAAGACGGTTCATGAAAATCCCAAGGTTTTTTCTGACTTTTTGGACAATACCCATACTCCTATTGATGAGGACTGATGGTTCTAATTCAATATTTTTTTCATGAAAACAAACTATTTTTTTAAAAAAATTTTTTTTTTGGACTTCGAAATTATTCAACTTTTTGTTGGAGTTCTAGTTTAGTTTAGTTTTAGTTAAGAGTTTAGAGTTTTAGCTTAGAGTTTTTTTTAGAGTTCTAGTTTAGTTTAGTTTTAGTTAAGATTTTGATGTTTTACTGTTGAGTTTCAGTTAGAGTTATAGTTTAGTTTAGTTTTAGTTAAGACTTTGGTGTTTTAACTTATAGTCTTAGATTAAAGATTTAGTTAGAGTTCTAGTTTAGTTTAGTTTTAGTTAAGAGTTTAGAGTTTTAACTTAGAGTCTTAGCTTAGAGTTTTTGTTAGAGTTCTAGTTTAGTTTTTGCACTCCGACATTTCTTCATCTTAATTGACTTTAGAAATATCATAAAAGCTAGAAATTGCAAACTACCCACCCCAAATTGTAGGTTTCAGACAACACACACATATAAAAGGCTATGAAACCTATTGCATAAAAGCTTGAAATAGCAAACTACCCACCCCAAATTGTAGCTTTTATACAACACACACCTATGAGAGACTAAGAAACCTAGCTCTGAAAAGCCAGAAATAGCAAACCACCCACCCTATCTGTTAGTGCCTATCGAGGTTACGTGCGCGCACGTAACCTCGTCTAAATTAACGTTAAAAAATGAAATAAAGCTATGTCGACTTTGTATATTTTATTCAACATATCCGACAATTGATGCAGAAAAAGCATAGAGTTTGTTACTTACTTACTTACATTTTTTTTTATAATTTCTTGAATTAAATTTCTGTATTGTGCATCCAAATGGGGAATTCAAGAAAAAAATTTTGACGAGGTTACGTGCGCGCACGTAACACCGTCTAATTTTTTTTTTTCATAATTTGCTGAATTAAATTTCTCTAAGCTCTAAGCTAAAACTATAAACTCTTAACTATTACTAAACTAAACTTCAACTCTAGCAAAAACTCTAAGCTAAGACTCTAAGCTAAAACTTTAAACTCTTAACTAAAACTAAACTCAAATACATTCTTAGACCACACAGGCTATACATGACAAACGAAACTCAGAGAGGAGAGTAAGTAACAAAATGAAAAATAAAATCAAAAAGGGTGAAAAAACGAGGATTTTGTAAGCCAGCGAACCATGAAGATGACAAAATATAAGCAAATATTTTGACAAGGACCTCCGCCAAGTCGTCCTCAGTGCTAAACAAAAAAAAAAAAACGAAAAAAAAACAAAAAAAAACGAAAAATAGATTTTCGTTTTTTTTTCTTTTTCTTTTTTGTTTAGCACTGAGGACGACTTGGCGGAGGTCTTTGTCAAAATATTTGCTTATATTTTGTCATCTTCATGGTTTGCTGGCTGACAAAATCCTCGTTTTTTCACCCTTTTTTTATTTTATTTTTCATTTGTTACTTTCTCTTCTCTCTGAGTTTCGTTTGTTAAAACTAAACTAAACCTGAACTTCAACAAAAACTCTAAGCTAAGACTCTAAGCTAAAAATTCTAAACTCTTAATTAAAACTAAAATAACCTAGAACTCTAACAAAAAGTTGAATAATTTCGAAGTCCAAAAAAAAAAATTTGTTAAGAAAATAGTTTGTTTTCATGAAAAAAAAATTTAATTAGAACCATCAGTCCTCATCAATAGGAGTATGGGTATTGTCCAAAAATTCAGAAAAAAACTTGGGATTTTCAAGAACTGTCTGACAAACTCATATAGTTCACCAATTTTTGCCATTTTAAGCCCCCTACCAAAAAAAAATTTCCCTCGCACGTGCCTGGTGATGTCAAACCTACACTCCGAAATTTCTTCATCTTAATGGACTTTAGAAATATCATAACTTAACTTCAACTCTAACAAAAACTCTAAGCTAAGACTCTAAGCTAAAACTTTAAATTCTTAACTAAAACTAAACTAAACTATAACTTCAACAATAACTATAAGCTAATACTATAAGATAAAAAATCTAAAATATTAACTAAAACTAAACTAAACTAGAACTCTAACAAAAACTATAAGATAATAATCTAATCTTAAAATCTAAAATATTAAATAAAACTAAACTAAACTAGAACTCTAACTAAAAAAAATAGTTTGTTTTCATGAAAAAAATATTGAATTAGAACCATCAGTCCTCATCAATAGGAGTATGGGTATTGTCCAAAAAATCAGAAAAAACCTTGGGATTTTCACGAACCGTCTTATAAACTCATGTAGTTCACCCATTTTTTGCCTTTTTAAGCTCCCCACCAACAAAAATTTCCCTCGCACGTGCCTGGTGATGTCAAACCTACATTCCTACGTTTTTTCATCTTAATTGACCTTAGAAATATCATAACTAAACTTCAACTCTAAAAAAAACTCTAAGATAAAACTCTAAGCTAAAAATTTAAACTATGAACAAAACTAAACTAAACTAAAAATTCAACAAAAACTCTAAGCTAAGACTCTAAGCTAAAACTCTAAAGTCTTATCTAAAACTAAACTAAACTAGAACTCTAACTAAAAAAAAATAGTTTATTTTCATGAAAAAAATATTTAATTAGAACCATCAGTCCTCATCAATAGGAGTATGGGTATTGTCCAAAAAAATCAGAAAAAACCTCGGGATTATCACGAACAGTCTTATAAACTCATGTAGTTCACCAATTTTTTGCCTTTTTAAGCCCCCCACCAACGACAATTTCCCTCGCAAGTGCTGGGTGATGTCAAACCTAAACTCCGACATTTCTTCATCTTAATTGACTTTAGAAATATCATAACTAAACTTCAACTCTAACAAAAACTCTAAGCTAAGACTCTAAGCTAAAACTTTAAACTCTTAACTAAAACTAAACTAAACTAGAACTTCAACTAAAACTCTAAGATAAGACTCTAAGCTAAAAATTCTAAACTCTTAACTAAACTAAACTAGAACTCTAACAAAAACTCTAAGTTAAAACTCTAAGCTAAAACTCTAAACTCTTAACTAAAACTAAACTAGAACTCTAACAAAAACTCTAAGCTAAGACTCTAAGCTAAAACTCTAAACTCTTAACTAAAACTAAACTAAACTAGAACTCTAACTAAAACTCTAAGCTAAGACTCTAAGGTAAAACACCAAAGTCTTAACTAAAACTAAACTAAACTAGAACTCCAACTGAAACTCAACAGTAAAACATCAATATCGTAACTAAAGCTAAACTAAACTAGTACTCTAACAAAAACTCTAATCTAAGACTCTAAGCTGAAAATCTAAACTCTTAAATATAACTAAACTAAACTAGAGCTCTAACTAACACTCTAAGATAAGACTTTAAGGTAAAACTCTAAACTCTTAACTAAAACTAAACTAAACTAGAACTCTAACAAAAAGTTGAATAATTTCGAAGTCCAAAAAAAAAATTTGTTAAAAAAATAGCTTGTTTTCATGAAAAAAATAACTCTAAACTCTTAACTAAAACTAAACTAAACTAGAACTCTAACAGAAACTCTAAGCTAAGACTCTAAGCTAAAACTCTAAACTCTTAACTAAAACTAAACTAAACTAGAACTCTAACTAGAACTCTAAGCTAAGACTCTAAGGTAAAACACCAAACTCTTAACTAAAACTAAACTAAACTAAACTAGAACTCTAACTGAAACTCAACAGTAAAACATAAAACTCTTAAATAAAACTAATCTAAAATAGAACTCCAAAAAAAATTCTAAGCTAAGATTATAACGTAAAACTCTAATCTCTTAACTAAAACTAAACTAAACTAGAACTATAACAAAAAGTTTAATAATTTCGAAGTCCAAAAAAAAAATTTGTTAAAAAAATAGTTTTTTTTCGTGAAAAAAATATTTAATTAGATCCATCAGTACTCATCAATAGGAGTATGGGTATGGTCTAAAAAATCAGAAAAAAACTTGAGATTTTCTCGAATCGTCTTATAAACTCATGTAGTTCACCCATTTTTGCCTTTTTAAGCCCCCCACCATCAAATATTTTCCCTTGCACGTGCCTGGTGATGTCAAACCTACACTCCGACATTTCTTCATCTTAATTGACTTTAGAAGTATCATAACTAAACTTCAACTCTAACAAAAACTCTAAGCTAAGACTCTAAGCTAAAACTTTAAACTCTTAACTAAAACTAAACTAAACTAGAACTTCAACAAAAACTCTAAGCTAAGACTCTAAGTTAAAAACTCTAAATTCTTAACTATTACTAAACTAAACTAGGACTATAAATGAAAATATAATCAGTGACAATAATCTAACACTCTGAATTCTTAAATAAAACATAAATAAACTAGAAATATAAATGTCCCACTGGGCTGTGAAACTAGGGTAAAACTCTAAACTCTTAATGAAAACTAAACTAAACTAGATTTTTCGAAAGATCACTTAGATATATCTCTAAGCTAAAACTCGAAACTCTTAACTAAAACTAAACTAAACTAGAACTCTAAATGAAACTCAAAGGTAAAACATCAAACTCTTAACTAAAACTAAACTAAACTAGAACTCTAACAAAAACTCTAATCTAAGACTCTAAGGTAAAACTCTAAACTCTTAACTAAAACTAAACTAAACTATAACTCTAAATAAAAGTTGAATAATTTCGAAGTAAAAAAAAAAAAATTGTTAAAAAAAATAGTGTGTTTTAATGAAAAAAATATCCTCATCAGTCCTCATCAATAGGAGTATGGGTATTGTCAAAAAAATCAGAAAAAACCTTGGGATTTTCACGAACCGTCTTATAAACTCATGTAGTTTACCCATTTTTGCCGTTTTAAGCCCCCCACCAACAAAAAATTTCCCTCCTACTTGCCTGGTGATGTCAAACCTACACTCCGACATTTCTTCATCTTAATTAACTTTAGAAATATCATAAAAGCTATAAATTGCAAACTACCCACCCCAAATTGTAGGTTTCAGACAACACACACATATAAAAGGCTATGAAACCTAGCGCATAAAAGCTTGAAATAGCAAACTACCCACCCCAAATTGTAGCTTTTATACAACACACACCTATGAGAGACTAAGAAACCTAGCTCTGAAAAGCCAGAAATAGCAAACCACCCACCCTATCTGTTAGTGCCTATCGAGGTTACGTGCGCGCACGTAACCTCGTCTAAATTAACGTTAAAAAATGAAATAAAGCTATGTCGACTTTGCATTGTATTGTATTGTATTGACTTTACTTTGCAAATTGTAGCTTTTAGACAACACACACCTATGAGAGACTTTTAAACTTCGCTTTTAACATACCAAGGAGCATCTCTGAGAAATGGTTTCAGACAATAAATAGCTTACAAAGGTATTGAGACCTCGCTCACAAAAGCAGAAAATAGCCCACTATCCACCCCAACTAGTCGGATTTATACAACGAACACCTCTGGGAGACTAAGAAACCTAGCTCTGAAAAGCCCAAATAGTATCCCAAACTATAGGTTTCAGACAACACACACCTACAAAAGGCTATGAAACCTAGCTCATAAAAGCTAGAAATAGCAAACTACCCACCCCGAAGTGTAGGTTTAAGACAACACACACCTATGAGAGACTAAGAAACCTAGCTCTGAAAAGCCCAAATAGCATCCCAAACTATAGGTTTCAGACAACACACACCTACAAAAGGCTATGAAACCTAGCTCATAAAAGCTAGAAATAGCAAACTACACACCCCAAATGGTAGGTTTCAGCCAACACACACCTATGAGAGACTAAGAAACCTAGCTCTGAAAAGCCCAAATAGCATCCCAAACTATAGGTTTCAGACAACACACACCTACAAAAGGCTATGAAACATAGTTCATAAAAGCTAGAAATTGCAAACTACCCACCCCAAATTGTAGGTTTTAGACAACACACACCTATAAAAGGCTATGAAACCTAGCGCATAAAAGCATGAAATAGCAAACTAACCACCCCAAATTGTAGCTTTTATACAACACACACCTATGAGAGACTAAGAAACCTAGCTCTGAAAAGCCAGAAATAGCAAACCACCCACCCCAAATTGTAGGTTTCAGATAACACACACCTATGAGAAACTAAGAAACCTAGCTCTGAAAAGCCCAAATAGCATCCCAAACTATAGGTTTCAGACAACACACACGTGCAAAAGGATATGAACCCTAGCTCATAATAGCCTGAAATAGCAAACTACCCACCCCTAATTGTAGGTTTCAGACAGCACACACCTATGAGAGACTAAGAAACCTAGCTCTGATAAGCCCAAATAGCATCCCAAACTAAAGGTTTCAGACAACACACACCTACAAAAGGCTATGAAACCTAGCTGATAAAAGCTAGAAATAGCAAACTACCCACCCCAAATTGTAGGTTTCAGACAACAAACACCTATGAGAGACTAAAAAACCTAGCTCTGAAAAGCCCAAATAGCATCCCAAACAATAGGTTTCAGATAAAACACACCAACAAAAGGATATGAGGCCTAGCTCATAAAAGCTAGAAATAGCAAACTACCCACCCCAAATTGTAGGTTTCAGACAACACACACCTATGAGAGACTAAGAAACCTAGCTCTGAAAAGCCCAAATAGCATCCCAAACTATAGGTTTCAGACAACACACACCTACAAAAGGCTATGAACCCTAGCTCATAAAATCTAGAAATAGCAAACCACCCACCCCACATTGTAGGTTTCAGACAACACACACCTACGAGAGACTAAAAAACCTAGCTCTGAAAAGACCAAATAGAATTCCAAACTATACGTTTCAGACAACACACCCCGACAATAGGATATGAAGTCTAGCTCATAAAAGCTAGAAATAGCGAACTATCCACCTCAAATTGTAGGTTTCATACAACACACACCTATGAGAGACTAAGAAAAGGAGGGGACCTCTGAGCCTTGCCCTTGAGGCAGATCCCATTTATTTTCGATTCTGAGTATTTTTGGTTTTCCCTCCAAAATTTACCCCCTCCTCCCCTGCCCTCAGAAATGTGGGAAGGAGGGGCCTCTGAGCCTTGCCCTTGAGGCAGATCCCATTTACTTTCGATTCTGAGTATCTTTGGTTTTTAAATTGACAACACATTGAAGTATTTGCAAATGCTAAACCCTTTTCGTTTTTTCTCCACCTTAATAGGATCAAATTCGCAAATCATACTACTATCTTTTTTGCAATGTTTAGGAACAGGTGGGGAATCCCCGCTCGTAATTGCTAATCCCCTTAACCCTTTTTCTTCATCGTCAAGTACATGCTCCAAAAATATTTTATTCGGAGATTTCATGTTAAAAATTATCCTATCACTAATTACCCCTTTTTTACAAATGTCAATCAACACCAAGGAACGTAATTTCCCCGAACACATCAAACTGTTTCCAATGCAGATTATCTTTTTAAAATGTTCACGCGTGAGTGTAGTGTCTCAGGCATGGCTTTTTCTTGCGCAATTCCAATGTATCGTTCATATTGTATACACTTTTGAGGAACTTCTTGTAGGGTTCTTGTGTAATTCCATGTATTCGTCATGGTAATTAATACGATACTACTCTCAGTGCCCAGAAAAAGAAAGGAAAAAATGTTTTATATTGAACAAGAAACTAACTTTTTTAAGTAAATTGTAGTAGGACAGAGAAGTTCTTATTTCTCATTTCATTCAGTTAAATAGAAGACCAAAAATTTCAATTCATAAGCAGAAGACCCAAAAAAGAAAAAAAAACACTACACGCATGCATTTTATTAACCATTAAAATCAACGTCAGTTAAGAACATACTGAAATTACTTTCTGTTTGCGTACCTGAGTCAGTCAAAAGACATTATTTGCGCCTTAATTTTCATAATTTTTTTATGAGAACCCATCTAGGGGGGGGGGGGGATTGTCAACCCTTCCCTAATTTAGCAAACCATTTTGGTTTGTCATAATTGTTTATGACAGCCCATCTTGGAAAAGCTAAAGGAATCAAGTTGAAACTTTGAGGGAGTAACAGAGGAGGAGAGGACGTGAGGTCAAGTTGATTTTAAATTTTGACTTTAGGGGTGGTGCAGTTGACACTATGTATACCCAGGTCATCAGAATAACCTGATTGCAATATTTTGGGAGTGGCTTTGCGAATGGAGTTGAAATTTTTAGGTATTATTGGACATAAAGAGGGAAGTGTGAGGAATGGTATATTAAAATTTGGTTTTGGGTTGAAGGTAAAGAGGCTAAACAATTTTTGTATAAAATTAAGGTAAAAAGAGCGTCCTACACACAATTTACACATAGGGCTTTCTTGAAAATGACTTGTTTGTTTGCATGTGCATTCAGAGAAGACTTTTAGGGAGTCTTGAGGGGGAGTGGTTAATTGGAACTCAATTTTCATTTAGGAGAGGCTACAGAGGCAGATCCAACGACACTGTTTATTCAGGTCATCGAAATAGCACATCTCTAACGTTTCGAGAACGGCTTGGTGTTTGAGATTAAAAGCTAACAGTAACACTTTTCAATAGAGGTATCTTATTATTATTATTTTTGAATAAATGACCTTTGAATAAATGTATTCATTTAAACAAACAAGCAGTTACAATAAAATATAATAGAATAAGATTATTATAATAAAATAATGGTGGATTGATTTTCGTCTATATCGAAGGTTGTAACAGAATAGGGGGTCAAAATGGCTTCAACCTTATAAAAGGCCAAAAATTATGCAGATTTTCAGTCCATTTGAGTATTTTCCTCCCCATCCACCAAAATTTCTACAGTAGAACATCATTAAATCCTGTTATACAAAATTATTGCTATTCAAAAGTTTTGACTGATTATTCTAATTTTGTCCAAAATTTAGATAGTTATCTAAAATCTTAATTATCTCGTGAAAACAGTTAAAAAAAATATTTCTATTACATTAAAAAGAAAAAAAAATCAAACGGAAAGTTAAAAAAATATAAATAGTCATATAATAATTCAAACCTAAACAAACAGAAATTACTATCAATGAATAAATGAGACCCAAAACGAAAACAAATTAAAGTTTGAATCAATCAAAACAAATTAAAGTTTCTAATCAGTTTGAACTTCATACCACCAGAAATTACCATAAACATGGGTTAACACCCCCCTCTAAGCCTTCTAAAGGCAAGAGCGTCATTTGCACTTTACTGAAATCAATCTGTATTTCGAGCATAGCAGTGCACTTTTTATTTGTCGTAGCACCAACAACAACGCAAAAAAATGCTGAAAGGAAATGGGAATTTCGTGGGCGGTTGTAAAAAGGGAGGCTTTGAATATATTGGGGTGGAGGAGGAGCGTGCATAGCTGTGTTGGCCTCAGGCGGCTTGGTGCTGCGGTGAGTTGTTGTTAGTAGTAATAGTAGCAGTAGTAGTAGTAGTATATATATATATATATATATATATATATATATATATATATATATATATATATATATATATATATATATATATATATATATATATATATATATATATATATTAATTACGAAAATAGCAACAATGAGCCTAGCTTTACCTTTGGGACTAGTGATGACACAAGCTAAAAGAAGTATAAATTCAAAATGTTGTGAGTATAGCGATTTTTGTTTCAGAGGCAACACTTTAGCGTTGCAGTAGTAAAGATCCATAATGAACATTTATTTATTATTTACTTGTTTCCCCCAGAGTCACTTCATATGGAAGGGATGGTCGTAGAAACTTTGGAGGGGGCTCATTCGGTTGTAAATTGAAAGTTATAGTGTGCTTTGTAAGAGTCAAAAGCGATTAGAGGGCAACCAGGCTAGACCCCGGCGCCGCGCCGATAAGGGAAGACCGGCGGGGCCAAAAATAGCGCGCCGCCGATGATTGTTCGCGGCGATGCGGCGGCGCGATCAATGATGGTCGCAAACATTAATGTTTTCATCAGTCTTTCTCAAATCCCAGCTTTAATTTACAAAAGATTCGGGCCTATTTATGAGTTAAAAACTTCGCAAGTCGCTGGCTGGACACTGGTCTTCTTCGTTATTCATCAAGAGCAGTAGAAATCTGGTAGAAACGAAATGGCTGAGGCGTTTCAGAACCCTTGTATAAGAAGTGAAATAATAGATAATAGATTCGCCGTGGCATTAAATAAGATCCAAGGAATCTAATTAAAAGAGAGCACATACAAAAGCCAAATTAGGCCAGTAGCCTATAAGAAATCAAAAAATATCCAAGACAATGAAAAAGTCCCAAAGGGGGCCCTGGGTCTATAAAAATATTTTTATGGTTTCCCAGGGAATTTGATATCATTTTCTTCTGTCTCCACTTTAAATGAAAGAAATAATTATCCTTTTGGCATCCCTGCTTTCAATAAAAAAAAGGTATTATCACTTAAAAATGATAGCCCCCTATTCCCATTTCTTTCCGTCTCCTCTTTAAATGAAAAAATAATTAGCTTTTTGGCATCCCTGCTTTCAATAAAAAAAAAAGTATAATCATTTAAAAATGATAGCCCCATATCCCCCCCCCTATAAGCAATAACATACATTTTTTTTATAAATCATATTTTTGGGGTCACTTCCGTTTCAATCTTCAATTCCCCAACCTTGTACATAGTCTATTGCTAAATTTTGTCTTAATATAAGGTATTTTGGAGGGGGAGGGGGGTAAAAATATTTCAGAAAGAAGATTGTATTTTCATTAATATATAAGGCGTTCAATAATTGTGTATTAAACATTAAGAAAATGTATATAAAAATTGCAAAAGAAAAACATTCTACGAACTTACGATTCAGCTGTCGCAATAATTTGTTGGCTATCAATTTCAAAATCCAACTGAACCTGCAGAGGGTATGCGTTCTGTTCAACTTAATAATAGAATTCTTCACTACGAATAATGGAAGCATCTTGATGAACTTGGGAAGGTGTATTCAAAATGGTTTAATCTCATCAAACAGTTCGTCGTAACAAACTGTAGGTATGGAACGACCCGACTCAATAGTAACCGAAACTCTAAAAAACGTATACCAATTTTGATCCCAATAGATACGTAAAAAGAATTAGATTTTTATGCTCATTTCAAATATAAAAATTTCCTAAGTTTAGCTCTGCCCATCAAAACTTGCGAGACTGAGAAAACTTGCTTTATTATTGAAAAAGGGGGAAAATACCCCGTAAGATCCTAGAATATTAACGGAAATGACATCACTATATTCAGCGTATCAGATAACCCCACTGTTAGGATTTAAAGCTCCTATATGCAAAAATATGGAATCTTTTATTTTTTTTTTCTGCCAGACGGAAGATCACGGCTGTGTGCTTGTTTGTTTGTTTTTTTTATTCCCAGGGGCGATCCAGGAGTGATCGTATCTACCCAGTGGTCACAAAATATCGCGAGAGGGCTCATTCGAATGGAAATCAATAGTTCTAGTGCCCTTTTCGTTCTAGTCCCACGCTCAGGTTTTACCCCAAAGTCACCGGATTGAAATTTTGAGATAGTCATTTTGTTCAGTACAGTCGAAATATTCTAATAACTATGTTTTTATGTTTAAAATGACCCTCCACAGTCCCAGGGGGAAGGGCTGCAAGCTGTGAACATGCCCATTGCATTGGGAGGGAAGTTTTGGATGAGTGAATATTCTAGGGGAAATGTTACACTAGGAAGTTTTGACAGAATTACTATGCGAAATTCTTTTTAATTGTCTTACATTTGCTTTGCCAAATCTTTTATATGGAGATGTTCCGGGGGAATTATGCGGGGGCTTTTTCCGCGAGTTTTGTTTCCTGGGAAATAATTTCCACCGAAGGGGGCATTTATTGAGTGATCGAGAAACCGATTATAGATTAAAATCTTATTCCAATGAAAAAATGCTAAGGAGAATTTTACAGGTGAATCAACCCCAAGCGATTTTACAGAGAGGGGGGAATCTCAGCGAGGAAGGAACTGTCTGGAGGGCATTTGACGGGGGAGGGGTGCACTTTATGTTGAATGAAATGTCTACGAAGGAGTTTTCCGTGAGCGGTAGTGGTATATTCCATAGAGGGTAAGCCAGATTTACCGGCATTATTTAAAAATCGAACAGAAATTATGCCATATATAAAGGGTTGCCCCCTCCTCAATACCCAATTCTTTACGCTAAAATTTGACTGCTTACTAAAATTGAAACACATGAACTGTTCAATTAGAATAGGAAGCCTTTCTAAAAGTGCTAATAGCTTTTGCGTAAAGAGCAAGGTATTGAGGAGGGGGCGACCCTTCATATCCGGAATAAATCTGCCAAAATTAATATGCAAATTGTGTTTTAATTTTTCATGGATTGTGAGCCAAAATCGAACCTGCATTAGTTTGACAAACGTTCAGAAATTAAATTAAAAAAAGTTTTTTTCTACTGAAAGTAAGGAGCGACATTAAAACTTAAAACGAACAGCAATTATTCCATATATGAAGGAGGCTATTCCCTCTTCAACGCCTCACTCTTTACACTAAAGTTTGACTCTTTTTCACCACTCTACTTTTTAAAACAATAAAAAACTTTAGCGTAAAGAGCGAGGCGTTGAGGAGGGGACAGTCCCTTTCATATATGGAATAATTGTTGTTTGTTTTAAGTTTTAGTGTTGCTCCTTACTTTCAGTTAAAAAAAATTTGTTTTTCTTTATTCAGTTTCATAAAGACAATACTTTTGTCAACATATGAAGAGCCGTGTACATTGTGATTGGAGTAGTCTGGTTTTATGCAAAGTAACAGAAGTGACAAGCATTAACAAACAAGAGAGTAGTGAATAAGTATGGTATACTAAGTATTATTTGGCAGGGACAGTGATAAATCACTAGGGGTGGCACCGTGATTGGGTGATTTTCGCAGATTCGGAGAACCAAATTTTTTTCGGAGTGACACATAGATTTTCGGGGAAATCCCCGAAAATTCAGGGATAGTGCAAGTCCTGCTTGATATCTAATCAGGAAAATCAAAATACTTAACCACACGAGAAAAGGAAAAGCTCTGACTTTGTGGTTGATACAATAAAGAATTGCCACAAAATTAATTCAAAGTCAGCCGAAAGCCGCCACCTCTGCCGGTAGCGGAGCAAGCGCGGCGCGCCGGTGGCGTTGCGACACTTCGGTGGCGGTCAACCGGGCCTCTCGTTGGCGGCGTTCTGTCGAATGTGCCAGTGCCATAGCGCCGGCTTGGCACTGGGTCCAAATCAGGCCCTCTTCCATGCTTTCTTTAGCTGCTCTTCCTCCAAAGGCGTCCGGTCAAAATTTTGAGATTGTCATTTTGTTAAACAAAATGTCAATAAGTACAAAAACTATTCCTCCGGTCATTACATGATCCCCCACAGCCCCCCAGGGGTTTTCAATTATGCAATTTGCCCAATATTAACATTTAGGATTCAATATTGGGTAAGGAGGGTATGCTTGATCATGGGTGTGTCCGAAAAGCCTAAGGGATTAAGGTGAAACTTCAGTGAATGTTGAGGGAGATGTTGAACCAAATCAAGATACTATGTGTATACAGGACATCAAAAGGGCGTGATTGCAACTATTTGCGAATTTGACCGTGACCACTTGCTACTACTTCTACGATTGCGACTGCGACCGTGACGACTACTAATACTGCTTTTAGCGACTTGTGTTCGTTTTTACCTTGACGTGAGTATTCATTTGAAGTTTTACCAGTGATCTTTATGATTAATGTGATCACTTATTTTAATTTCTGTTTGTTTTGGGTTTCATTTATTCTTTGATAGTAATTCCTGGTCGTTTTTTAAGTTTTTTATTATTATAGACTTATATTTCTCCTAGTATTCAATTTTGATATAGCTCTTTACTTTGTTTTGAATAACTCCTTTTTTGGAAAGTTTTTTTTTAAATTAATCTAAATCAAAAAGCAAAAAAGTAATAATTTAAGTTTGCAGGCCGACAGAAAAAGGGAAAGACCAGTGAAGTAAAAAGTGAACCAAACCTGAGCATTGACCCCCGATTTGGTGGAAAAGTCAACATACCGCCATCTAATAAATCTAAGACAGAAAAACAGATAGAATTAAAGGGGCCTAAAATAAAAATCACTGGCTGCCCAAGCTTACCCAAGACAATAAAGTTTCTTGATCAAGAAGAAGAAAGCAGGGAGAAGAAAGTAGCGAAAGTTATAAAAGACCAGCAGCGCTTCTATAAACCAACCGTTTTTCTAACTGAGGACAAAGACATGGTCGACAAATCTTGGATCTGCTTATTTTGCAAAAAAAGATCTCATGAACAAGGTCTAGGAGATTTATTAGGCCCTTATTTCGTGACAACAACTGAAGAAGAGGAAGTTTCACAGAACACAGTAAGTTTTCTTTGCATTAGTTGATAAGCTGTTAAGAAATAACTCGCAATCGAACAAAAGTAATCATAGTCTTTAGTAAACAGTTATAATTATAATAAAACTTGATAGAAAATAAAACAAAAATTGAAGAAAAGCAAAAAAATAATCTGATAGTTTCACTGCGTTAATGCAATCCAGGTAATGATGAAATTACTGTTACTGTTCTTTCAAACGTACTGTTACTGTTGCGTATTGTTATTTTTAATTCAAACGAACAGGTTTGTTTAAAACTTAGAGCGACGAAAACGTTTTTGAACATACGCTTCTGAGCAGATATTAAAAGCCCGATCCCCTAAGAAGATGACACCCCCTCTTTTAATTTGCAGAGGCAGGCTTCGAATCGAAAGTGAGGTGCATATTAAACACGACAGCAGATCTTGCTACCAAAAAGCCTTTATTTAAAGGGAAATTGTTTGAACGAATATGAGGAGGGAGGGTGGAAGTTAGTCCCCTAACTGTAAAAGTCTAAAGCTTACTGCATCATTGGCGCTTTACTGAAAACAAATTATATTACAAATATTTTCTTTTGTATTTATTACGACTTTGAAAATAAAAATACAAATTACAGTGAGATAAAATCATGAACTGATGAGCTTTCAGCAATTGATATCATTATATATAAATATTTTCAGTTTGAACTATTATAGGCTTTTATTGCTGCTGATATTATCTTTAATATTTAGTTTTGTTAACCATGGCCCATTGAGGCTCTATTGTTGTAATATATCATATCAGATCATATAATAACAACATTATTATTATTATTATTATTATTGCGTATGAGAATTGTGTGTTATTTAGGTATTATGTGTCTTATTATGTTTTTTTGCTATTGCTATCGTTATTGCCGTGTTATTATTATGTTACGGTATCGGTATTGTTAGGTATGTTTCTATTATTTCCGTAAGCGCTTGTTTGATTGTTTTTGTTTTGTTTTTGCCATGGCCCAAATATGTTTCTGTAGCAATATCTATCTATCTATCTATCGCTTTTACTTTTCTTAGAAAAAACTTCTTTTTCAGAAAGTTTTTTAATTAATTTCTGTTCGTTTTTGATCGCCAACCTGATTTCAAAATTTTGGTTGGATTCATTTACGAAAAGGATGCCAGGGGGGTGCCCCCGGTTACGTTTCACTTGTAAAAAGGGAACTAACATTTTCAAATCAAAAGAGGCTCCTCAAAAGCTTATACGAACCACCCCTCCCATAAAAATCATTTAAAACCCGGAGCATAACTTGCAACCCCTTCCCCCGGGCTCTTGGGGGGGGGGGTGTCAGTAGGGTAAGAGGTACCATTTTGCTTCCTTTACGTTCCCTGGCAGCTTTCCAAGGCAGATTACCAGACTAGTTATTTGGCAACCCATGCCTGAGACATTACACTTACGCGTGAACATTTTAAAAAGATAATCTGCCTTGGAAACAGTTTGATGTGTTCGGGGAAATTACGTTCCTTGGCGTTGATTGACATTTGCAAAAAAGGGGTAATTAGTGATAGGATAATTTTTTATCATGAAATCTCTGAATAAAATATTTTTGGAGCATGTACTTGACGATGGAGAAAAAGGGTTAAGGTGATTAGCAATTACGAGCGGGGACTCCCCACCTGTTCCTAAACATTGCAAAAAAGATAGTCAAATTGCGTATTTAGGAATGGTTTTTTAGGGAAAGCTGTCAAACACCCAATTTGCAAATACTTCAATGTGTTGTCAATTTAAAATAGTTTAGAAATAAAAAAATTTAACAAGAAATGACTGAAAAGTGTTTTGGGGGAGATGGGGTGATTGTGTACTGTATAATACGCATGTGATGTTTGGACTGTGTTGTCAATTTAAAATTGTTTACCTTTCCATTCGTTCCACCATTTCTGAGGACAGGGGAGGGGGGGGTTAATTTTGGAGAGGCAAATAAAAATGCTCATAATCAAAAAAAAAAGGGATCTGCCTAAAGGCGAAGGCTCAGAGTACCCTCCTTAAACAAAGACTGAGGGCAGGGGAGGGGGGGGTCAAATTTGGTGGGCAAACCAAAAATACTCAGAATCGAAAATAAAAGGGATCTGCCTCATGGGCAAGGCTCAGAGGTCCTTCGTTCCCCCATTTCTGTGGGGAGGGGGGCGCCACAATTTTGGAGGGAAAACCAAAAATACTCAGAATCGAACATAAACGGGATCTACCTCAAGGGGAAGGCTCAGAGGCCCTTCGTTCCCCCATTTCTGAGGGCAGGGGAGAGGGGGGTCAATTTTGGAGGGAAAACCAAAAATGCTCAGAATCGAAAATAATTGGGATCGACCTCAAGGGCAAGGCTCAGAGGCCCCTCCTTCCCCGATTTCTGAGGGCAGGGGAGGGGAGGGGGTCAATTTTTGAGGGAAAACCAAAAATACTCAGAATCGAAAATAAATGGGATCTGCCTGAAGGGGAAGGCTCAGAGGCCCCTCCTTCCTCCATTTCTGATGGCAGGGGAGGGGGGGTCAATTTTGGAGGGGAAACAAAAATGCTCAGAATCGAAGATAATTTCCATTCGTCTTAGTTTTTTTTAACGATGCTCCTTATTTCTAGTTGAAAATGCTTATTTTTTAATTTAATTGGGAATGAAAAGTCAAACTCTAACATAAAGAACAAGTTATTTAGGAGGGGGTAGCTAACTTCATATACGGTGTAATTTCCATCCGTCTTAGTTTTTAACGATGCTCCTTATTTCTAGTTGAAAATTCTTATTTTTTAAATTTAATTGGGAATGAAAAGTCATAGTCTAACATAAAGAACAAGGTATTTCGGAGGGGGTAGCTAACTTCATATACGGGATAATTTCCATTCGTCTTAGTTTTTAACGATGCTCCTTATTTCTAGTTGAAAAAGCTTATTTTATAATTTAATTGGGAATGAAAATTCAAAGTCTAACATAAAGAACAAGATATTTTGGAGGGGGGAGCTAACTTCATATACGGGATGATTTCCATTCGTCTTAGTTTTTAACGATGCTCCTTATGTCTAGTTGAAAATACTTATTTTTTTAATTTAATTGGGAATGAAAAGTCAAAGTGCCAGAATGGTTGAAATCCATTAGCTCAGAAGTGGGGTCTCAGTCCACCAGCCAGAATGGTTGAAATCCACTAGCTCAGAAGTGGGGTCTTAGTCCACCAGCCTGAATGGTTGAAATCCACTAGCTCAGAATTGGGGTCCCAGTCCACCAGCCTGAATGGTGGAAATTCACTAGCTCAGAATTGGGGTCTTAGTCCACCAGCCTGAATGGTGGAAATCCACTAGCTCAGTATTGGGGTCTTAGTCAAGCAGCCTGAATGGTGGAAATACACTAGCTCAGAATTGGGGTCTCAGTCCACCAGCCTGAATGGTGGAAATTCACTATCTCAGAATTGGGGTCTTAGTCCACCAGCCCGAATGGTTGAAATTCACTAGCTCAGTATTGGAAGTCTCAGCCCACCAGCCTGAATGGTTGAAATTCACTAGCTCAGAATTGGGGTCTTAGTCAGTGTTCAGATTTGAGCGTTGGGGTCCGACTATCTGGGCTTTATTTGTCGAGGCCTGAATGCTAAGCGATGGACATGAGCTCGATTGGGACCCCAGAGAGACGACACAGAGACGACACACTCAAAGTGACGACTTACACATAGAGACGACACACACACATAGAGACGACAAACACACAGAGACGACACACATAGAGAGACGACACGCACACAGAGACAATAGACACACAGATACGAAACACACAAAGAGACGACACACGCACAGAGAGGACAAACACACAGAAACGACACACATACACAGAGACGACACACACATAGAGACAACACAGACACAGAGATGACTGAAACACAGATACGAAACATACCACAGAGAAGACACATGCACAGAGACGACACACACACACAGAGTCCACACACAAACAGAGACGACAAAAACACAGAGACTACAGAAACAAATAGACTAATCACACACAGAGAGGACAAAAACACTTACAAGAACATTAGATATGAAACATGCAAAGACAAGATGAAAAAACACAGACAAAACGAATATAAAGAAACTATAAACACAAACAGACATGACAAACACACATAGATACGACACAAACAAAGAGACGTCGACCACGCACAGATGCGACACAAACATAGGGACGACACACACAAACACAGACAACATACAGAGACAATATCCACACAGAGACGACACACACACAGAGAGACGAAACACACACAGAGACGACACACACACAGAGACAGCACACTCAAAGTGACGACTTACACATAGAGACGACACACACACAGAGACGACAAACGCACAAACACGACACACACACAAACAGAGACGACACACACATAGAGACAACACAGACACAGAGAGGACACACACACAGAGACGACAAACACACAGAAACGACACACACACACACAGAGACGACACACACATAGAGACAACACAGACACAGAGACGACACACACACAGAGACGACAACACATAGAGAGACGACACGCACACAGAGACGACACACACACAGAGACAACACACACACACAGATACGAAACACCCACAGAGACGTCAAACACACACACAGAGTCCACTCACACACAGAGAGGACAAACACACAGAGATGACAGACACAAACAGACGAATCACACACAGAGAGGACAAACACACAAAAACGACACATAGAGACGACACATGCACAGAGACGATACACACACACAGAGTCAACACACACAGAGAGACGAGACACACACACAGAGATGGCGCGCCACTCTAAGTGAACCTAGATCAACCCAACTTTTTGTTTATATCTCTCAATATGACTCTGGTTGTGTGTAGTGTATGTCCGTGCGTCGTCTCTATGTGTGTGTCATCTCTGTGGCTGTGTCGTCTCTGGGTGTGTTGTGGACTCTGGGGGAGTGTGTTGTCTCTTTGTGTGTTTCGTATCTGTGTGTTGTGTGTCGTCTCTTTGTGTGTGTGTTGTCTCTGTGTGTTCGTCGTCTCTCTGTGTGTGTGTGTCATCTCTGTGTGTTTGTCGTCTCTGTGCGTGTGTAGTCTCTATGTGTAAGTCGTCACTTTGAGTGTGTCGTCTCTGTGTTTGTGTCGTCTCTGTGTGTGTTTGTCGTCTCTGTGTGGATGTTGTCTCTGTGTGTGTGTTGTCTCTATGTGTGTGTTGTCTCTATGTGTGTTTCATATCTGTGTGTGTGTGACGTCTCTTTGTGTGTGTCGTCTCTATGTGTGTTTGTCATTTCTGTGTGTGTGTCTCGTCTCTCTGTGTGTATTGACTCTGTGTGTGTGTATCGTCTCTGTGCATGTGTCGTCTCTATTTGTCGTTTCTGTGTGTTTGTCCTCTGTGTGTGATTCGTCTCTTGGTGTCTGTCGTCTCTGTGTGTTTGTCCTCTCTGTGTGTGAGTGGACTCTGTGTGTGTGTGTGTCGTCTCTGTGCCTGTGTCGTCTCTGTGTTGTTTCGTATCTGTGTGTATGTCATCTCTGTGTCTGTGTTGTCTCTATGTGTGTGTCGTCTCTGTGTGTGTGTGTCGTTTCTGTGTGTTTGTCCTCTCTGTGCATGTGTCGTCTCTTTGTGTGTTTCGTCTCTCTGTGTGTGTTGTCTCTGTGTGTTTGTCGTCCCTGTGTGCATGTCGTCTCTCTATGTGTGTCGTCTCTGTGTGTTTGTCGTCTCTGTGCGTATGTCATCTTTTTGTGTCAGTCGTCACTTTGAGTGTGTCGTCTCTGTGTGTGTGTGTCGTCTCTGTGTGTGTTTCGTCTCTTTGTGGGTGTTGTCTCTGTGTGTGTGTTGTCTCTATGTGTGTGTCGTCTCTATGTGTGTTTCGTATCTGTGTGTGTGTGACGTCTCTTTGTGTGTGTCGTCTCTATGTGTGTTTGTCTTTTCTGTGTGTGTCTCGTCTCTCTGTGTGTGTTGACTCTGTGTGTGTGTATCGTGTCTGTGCATGTGTCGTCTCTATGTGTCGTTTCTGTGTGTGATTCGTCTCTTTGTGTCTGTCGTCTCTGTGTATGTGTCCTCTGTGTTTGTGAGTGGACTCTGTGTGTGTGTGTCGTGTCTGTGAATGTGTCGTTTCTGTGGGTGTTTCGTATCTGTGTGTGTGTTGTATCTGTGTGTTTGTCATCTCTATGTGAGTGTCGTCTCTCTATATGATTTCGTGTCTGTGTGTTTGTCGTCTCTGTGTGTGAGTGGACTCTGTGTGTGTGTCGTCTGTGGGATGTTTCGTATCTGTGTGTCTGTCATCTCTGTGTCTGTGTTGTCCCTATGTGTGTGTCGTCTCTGTGTGTGTGTGTGTGTCGTTTCTGTGTGTTTGTCCTCTCTGTGCGTGTGTCCTCTCTTTGTGTGTTTAGTATCTGTGTGTGTGTTGTCTCTGTGTGTTTGTTGTCTCTGTATGCGTGTCGTCTCTCTATGTGTGTCGTCTCTATGTGTGTGTGTCGTCTCTATGTGTAAGTCGTCACTTTGAGTGTGTCGTCTCTGTGTGTGTGTCGTCTCTGTGTGGATGTTGTCTCTGTGTGTGTGTGTTGTCTCTATGTGTGTGTCGTCTCTAAGTGTGTTTCGTATCTGTGTGTGTGTGACGTCTCTTTGTGTGTTTCGTCTCTATGTGTTTTTTTCATTTCTGTGTGTGTGTCTCGTCTCTCTGTGTGTGTTGACTCTGTGTGTGTGTGTGTGTATCAGCTCTGTGCATGTGTCGTCTCTATGTGTCGTTTCTGTGTGGTGGGCGCCCCCAAATATTGTCCCAAATTCCTCTCTCAATTTAGCACTTGTTCACGGATGCCCAGCGTCTCCAATCACTTTCCCAATAGTATCAATTCATTGTCTCAGCTCAGTTTAGAAAATATGATCCAATTTCCACTTTTTCAAATTTAGGGTCACTTGCCTGAGACTCTGGGCAGGTGAGGTGGGCACCTCCAAAAATTTGTCCCAACTTCCACTCTCGCCTTAGAACTTATTCACGGATACCTAAAACCGTCAACGGTTAGACTGTTGCCCTAGCAGTAACCATGCCATGCTCTACACAAATACCAACAATATATTTTTGTTTTCCATTTTCACAATGGGGTCCCAATCGAGCTCATGTCCATCGCTTAGCATTCAGGCCTTGACAAATAAAGCCCAGATAGTCGGACCCCAACGCTCCAATCTGAACACTGACTAAGACCCCAATTCTGAGCTAGTGAATTTCAACCATTCAGGCTGGTGGACTGAGACTTCCAATACTGAGCTAATGGATTTCCACCATTCTGGCTGATGGACTAAAACCCCAATTCTCAGATAGTGAATTTCTACCTTTCAGGCTTGTGGACTGGGACCCCAATACTGAGTTAGTGGATTTCCACCTTTCAGGCTGGTGGACTAAGACACCAATTCTGAGCTAGTGAATTTCCACCATTCAGGTTGGTGGACTGAGACTCCCAATACTGAGCTAGTGGATTTCCACCATTCAGGCTGGTGGACTAAGACTCCAAATACTGAGCTAGTGGATTTCCACCATTCAGGCTGGTGGACTAAGACCCCAATTCTGAGCTAGTGAATTGTCAGCATTCCGGCTGGTGTACTGGGACCCCAATACTGAGCTAATGGATTTTAACCAGTCAGGCTGGTGGACTAATACTCCAATTCTGAGCTTGCGAATTTACATCATTCAGGGTGTTGGATTGTGACCCCAATTCTGAGCTAGTGAATTTCTACCATTCAGGCTGGTGGACTAAGAACCCAATTCTGAGCTAGTGAATTTCCACCATTCAGGCTGGTGGACTGAGACTCCCAATACTGAGCTAGTGGATTTTCACAATTCAGGCTGGTGGACTAAAACCTCCATTCTGAGCTAGTGGAGTTCCATCATTCAGGCTGGTTTACTGCGACCCCATTTCTGAGATAGTGAATATTAACTCTTGGTGCAGGTAATCAAGGACCCCAAATCTGAGCCATTGGCGTTCCACAAATCAGTTAGGTTGACTACGAGTCCCAAGCCTGAGCTTTTCGAGTACAACAATTAAAGATGTCGGCCAAATACACCAAGATTTAGTTAGTGACGTCTAGGAATTCTGGCTGGTCGACTTTGACCCCAATTCTGAGCTAGTGAATTGTCACCATTAAGGATGGTTGACTAAGACCCCACTTCTGAGCTAGTGTATTTCAACAATTAGGGCTGGTGGAATGAGACCCCACTTCTGAGCTAGTGGATTTCAACCATTCTAGCACTTTGACTTTTCATTCCCAATTAAATTAAAAAATATGCATTTTCAACTAGAAATAAGGAACATCGTTAAAAACTAAGACGGATGGACATTATCCCGTATATGAAGTTAGCTACCCCCTCCGAAATACCTTGTTCTTTATGTTAGACTTTGACTTTTCATTCCCAATTAAATTAAAAAATAAGCATTTTCAACTAGAAATAAGGAGCATCGTTAAAAACTAAGACAAATGGAAATTATCCCGTATATGAGGTGAGCTACCCCCTCCAAAATATCTTGTTCTTTATGTTAGAGTTTGACTTTTCATTCGCAATTAAATTAAAAAATAAGCATTTTCAACTAGAAATAAGGAGCATCGTTAAAAAAAACTAAGACGAATGGTAATTATCTTCGATTCTGAGCATTTTTGTCTCCCCTCCAAAATTGACCCCCCCCCCTCCCCTGCTCTCATAAATGGGGGAACGAAGGGCCTCTGAGCCTTCCCCTTGAGGCAGATCCCGTTTATTTTTGATTCTGAGTATTTTTGGTTTTCCCTCCAAAATTTACCCCTCCCCCCTCCCCTGCCCTCAGAAATGGGGGAAGGAAGGGCCTCTGAGCCTTCGCCTTGAGGCAGATCCCGTTTATTTTCGATTCTGAGTATTTTTGGTTTTCCCTCCAAAATTTACCCCCCCTCCCCTGCCCACAGAAAAGGGGGAACGAAGGGAACGTTAAACTATTTTAAATTGACAACACTGTCCAAACATCACATGTGTATTATACAGTACACAATCACCCCATTTCACCCAAAACGCTTTTCAGCCATTTCTTGTTAATTTTTTTTATTTCTAAACTATTTTAAATTGACAACACATTGAAGTATTTGCAAATTGGGTGTTTGACAGCTTTCCCTAAAAAACCATTCCTAAATACGCAATTTGACTATCTTTTTTGCAATTTTTAGGAACATGTGGGGGATCCCCGCTCGTAATTGCTAATCACCTTAACCCTTTTTCCCCATCGTCAAGTACATGCCCCAAAAATATTTTATTCAGAGATTTCATGTTAAAAAATTATCTTATCACTAATTACCCCTTTTTTGCAAATGTCAATCAACGCCAAGGAACGTAATTTCCCCGAACACATCAAACTGTTTCCAAGGCAGATTATCTTTTTAAAATGTTCACGCGTAAGTGTAATGTCTCAGGCATGGGTTGCCAAATAACTAGTCTGGTAATCTGCCATGGAAAGGTGCCATGGAATGTGGAATTCCTATACACGCAAGCAAATAACATGGAGATTGCTATACACGCAAGCAAAATGGTACTTAGATCTCTACTCGCATGCCTGAAGCGAAGACACAGCACAAGTAGGCCTCTCTGATGCCGGAACATTCTCCCACTTGATGCGCCATAGCTCTTGCTTCAGACAGTCTGGTTCGGGAAGAATATCGCCATACAATTCAGCCAATGACACCAGGTTTAATGTGTTAAGATCGACAGAAACAATTTTGGCAGGAGAAAGGACGCTGAGGTTTGATAGATTTGGCAGTTTCTGGTGAAGCACAAATCGTTGTTTCAGCTCGGAAGTGAAGTGGTCCAGGAAAGGTATAAAGAGTGAAGTTCTATAGTGGTTGAGAAGGTCTGGATCGTCTGCGTGCATACTCCGGCCACCTCTCGTCCTTGGACGAGTCATCTCCGGTCCTAAGTCACTGGCAAAACGCTGAGCTTCATCTGAAACAGACGTGAAAGCAGTAGCAGCATTTCCATGCATTTCCTTTGTTTTTGAAAGGACAGTTTCCACGTGCCTGCATGCAGCTGCCAAATCTCAGTCAACTGACTGAAGAGTCTTGCACAGTGGAAGCGTAAGCCAGAAAAGCTCATTGCCCACATGGAGACACACAACAAATTGCGACTGGTTCATCGTGTCCAGCAACTGCGCCGCTTTTGCAGAAGTTTCTGCATGTCCGTTCTCTTCAAGAACTTCCAGGGATCGCAGGATTGGTCGGTACAGCTCAAGAAATTGAACTGAACTGACAATCTTGCACTCTCTTATACCATACCTCGAGCGCCCATTAATCCTAATTTACTATGCAAGGTCAGGTGAACATGGGGTTACCTAATTGCGTAAGCTGATCAGAGCGCATATTATTAACCCTAATTTACCGTGCAATGTCATGTGAACATGGGGTTACCTAATTGCGTAAGCTGATCAGAGCACATATTATTAACCCTAATTTACTATGCAAGGTCAGGTGAACATGGGGTTACCTACGGTTACCTAATTGCGTAAGCTGATCAGAATCGTTTACCCACAAAATACAATAGAATTTAGTGTGGGAGCATATTTTTTTTCTGGTAAGGTTTTGTCCTTACATGTATTTTTTAGACTAATTTTCGACTCGTCCAAAAATTTGGGGGGGGGGGGGTCCAACCGGGTAACCCCCCCCCTCTGGATACGGCCTTGTAGTTTATATACAAAATAAAATAAAACTACATATTGTTAAATTCTCTAATTCCTTTCAAAGCAAAAGCGGAATCTAGCCTCTTTGACCTTCTTGGATTCGGTTCATTAGCATTCAATGATATAACAATTGGACAGAGGTGAACTACATTGGGTTAATCGAAGTTTACTCTGTCAGATTTTGATAAATTATCGTAGATAGAATTTAGCCCAAATTCACCTGTGTCACGATTCAAAGCAATATTCTTGAATAAGATTTTCTTTATTTCAAGAGTTTCACGAAAATTTTGCTTTAAACCCTGATCCCTAGAAATCAAAGAGACATTATCGAACAAAATAAAATGGTCTGGAAAATTGAAAATATGTTCTGAAAGGGCTGAAGTAAAATCTTCAGACTTAGAATCTTGCTTTAAAGCTGAAGAAATAAAAACTTTATGCTGTAACAATTTCATTTTCAAATTCTGGTTAGTACGTCCCACATATGAGCTTCCGCAAGTACATGGGATCTGATACCCCAATTAAGTTAGATCCAACTTTGTTACCCCAATAAAGTTAAATCCTTCCCAGAATTTAGAAAACTACCCAAAGTATTATTACTCTTTAAAGCTATCTTTAGACCATTACTCTTTAAAATTCTTTTAAGTTTTTCACTTAGCCCGGGTACATATGGTAAGGAGCAGAAAACATCCTTCTCCCTAGTTGTTTCCAAGACTTCCTTAGAAATCTCTAGAAACCTTTTTCTTCTTTTTGGAAAAGGCTGGTTAATTAACCACTCTGGATACATGTTACTTATTAGTATTTTTCTTAGAAAAGACAACTCCTCAAAAAATGTTGAAAAGAAAATACTAAAGATCCTGTCAGTTAAAGAAATGATCAAGCCAATTTTTACTTGGTGAGCGTGACCGGAACTATAAGATGAAAATCTATTGTTATTTGTCGGCTTTCTGTGAATTTTAAAATCCAGACTATTTTCAATTTTTGGGAAAAGGAAGTTTCCCATTCTCTTTCAATTTAACAGTAAACTTTAAATCCCCCCCCCCCCAAACAATTAAGATGTTCCAAAAATCCTTTTAATTCCTCCTCCCCATAGTCCCATACTTAAATTATGTCATCCATATACCGGCCCCAAAAAATATGTTTTAAAAAATATTAACCTAACGCAATTGTTTCAATATTCTCCACAAAAATATTAGCTAATAAAGGAGATAAAGGGACCCCAACCGGCAAACTATTTATTTGTTCGAGAAGTTCTATTCCCAATTGAAAAAAAAAATAAGAAAAGTTATTACAAAACCTTACTAAATACATAATTACAGAAACTTTAAAATCTGTTTTGCCATTAATCAAGTCCAAATTTCTTAACACCTTCCTTTCTAGAAGAGTTTTGGCTACTTCTACATCAATATTTGTGCACATTGATATAATGTCGAAGCTTGAAAGCAAGGAAATTGAAGAAATTTCTACTTTTTTCAGGTTTTAAACCAAATTCTGAGAATTCTTAATATATCTAATTTATGTATACAAAAGGGGTTTACAGATTGACGCTAACTACTTGCTCAAAACACTTGTTGATGGCCTTGTACTTGATAAAATTGGTCGCAATGGTAGGTTAGGCTTATGAATTTTGGGAAGTCAATATAATTTAGGGCACAAGGAACTGTGTGGAAGGCATTTCTAATAAAGTTGAGGTGTAATTTTTCCTTTTTCCTTTAAACACTTTAATTCGTTCTTAAACTTATTTGTAAAAGAATCAATTGAATTATGCGATAGCTTTTTTTGTGTGTTTGCATCTTGTAGTAACCTTATTGATTTTGATTCGTAATCCTCAATATTCATGACAACTAAAGTGTTATTCTAATCTGCTATTGTAATGGTAATTGACCCATCATTTTTCATGTTTTTAGATTTTTTATGTCTTTGATGGTCGTACTAGGAAATTCCGGTTTCAATACAAAATTAGAAAGGGTTTTCACGGTAGAAGCTCTTACTAAGCTAACATCTTTTATTAGGTTTGCGTTTTTATGCAAATATGTTTTTATGGAAGAGATAATGTCTTCTACGGAGACTTTATCTGGTTTAAAACAAAATTTCGGACCTTTTTCAACCACCAATTGTTCTTATATTGTTTAAGTTCGTCATTAAAAATTAACCACACCTGGTATAACAATTGACGAAGTTATTACTGCATTATTAGTTGATAATTTTGAAAACTTTTTTAGCAACCCTTCTCTTGAAAGGCAAAAGTCATGATTGAAGTGATTTTTTCCTGTTTGTTGAATAAAACAGAAGTCACTTACAATAACCCTTTTTGATATGAGATTTTCCATGGAAAGTTTATCTCTCACTATTAAAGCTCGTTTTCGACTTTTATCCTTAATAATGTGATTTAAAGTCTTGAAATGTAAGCTGCGGTATTTTTGTGAATTTCTATCACTGTTATCATCATCACTGTCTATTAAAAGGATTTTATCCCTATTTGAACTTTTATTTATCGCCATGGAAAGGCAGTGTGGTCTCCGAAATTATTTGAAGAAGATGGCTATCTCAAAATTTTGATCAGATGTATTAGATGAAAAGAGGGCGGGGAGGAGGGCTAGTTGCCCTGTGATCACTTTTGAGTCTTAAAAGGGAACTAGAACTTTCAATTTTCAATCAAATGAGCCTCCTCAAAAACTTATACGACCCACCCCTTCTATTACATCTTCATATGTTCCTGGGGCATAACTTACGACCCTTACCTCCAGGCTCTGGGGGGTTTTGTCAACCCCGGAGGTACATCATATTTGAATATGATGGCTATCGCAAAATTGCGATCGGATGCATTTGAGGAAAAGAGGACGTGGGGGAGGGTTGTTGCCTCATGTTACTTTTGACTCTTAAAAAGGGAACTAGAACTTTCAATTTCCAATCAAATGTGCCCCTCTGAAGTTTATGCGTAATATATAAAAATATAAGTAATATATAAAAATATATTTTCATATATTTATAATAATGTATATATTATGTATATATTATATATATATATATATATATAGACATGTATTTATATGAGTGTGTGCAATTATATAAGTTTTTCTGATCCTTATTCGATCATAATCTTCTCCTTCTACTGTACATGCTATTTTTGTCGCAGCCCAAATTTTACTGATATTTTTCTGTTTGTTTCCAGAGAAGACTTGCAGATGGCGAGTCTATACACGGGGATGAGTTAGAAACCTGGTTTCATGAAAGATGCCTCTACTGGGCTCCAAATATCTATATGCTAGCTGGAAAGATTGTTGGAATTGAACTTGTTATCCGAGAACTACAAAATTCTGTATGTATCGTCTTGAATATAGGGTATCATGCCAAATTTAATTCATGCAAAAACCCTCAAATGATACGTAAAGAAGAAGCAACTGCGAAAAAGTCCCCGTATCTTCCAACCGTTGTCCAAACAGTCAGTGGCGTAAATTCAGAAAAATTCTGGGGGGGGGGGGGCAAACTTCAAAGAATTTTGCCACCTCACGGAAGAAAATTTGCAAATTTTCACTTTAACTTTGTGAGGAAAGTACAAAACTATGCTGATTATATTCTGTTAAAAAAAAAAGTAAAAAAAAGAAAAAAGTTTGAATTGGTGAAAGTTTCTAATTCAGAGCGAGTGAATTGCTTGGAAAGAGCATTTCCTGCCGCTAAGTAGCGGATATTTTTGAAATATTATTAAAAACTGTATTATCCCTTATATTGGACCTCTTGGACTCCTTTTTAGGGAAGCAAATTACTTAAAAACAAATATTATGCTGTGAAGGGTCTAAGCCAAAAAAGAAAATTTAGAATTAGGAAATGTCATTTTGTTTTGTTAAGAATTGAATTGAGGGAAGGCCTAGAACAGGGTTTTCTGGCGCGTACCGCAGTGGTGGAAATGAAAAAGAACCTGGGGAGGGGCAAATTCCATGTCTCAAAAGGCAGCCTCAAGTGGGTTGAATTAGCAAAAATTCAATGGAGGGGGAAATCAAGCCAAATTAAGCGGTAGCGAACTTAAAATTCTTTGGATAACAAACTTTAGAAAACACATCGATATATAAAAATTCAAGTAAATACACACACTTGAACAAATAAATAATAAATTTGTTTGAATCACGACTGAAGGGTCCAAAGAAAGCCACTATTCTAATGGGAAGCGTAGTTGCTTCAGGAACGCACATTTGTTTAAGGCAATGTTATTATCTATCTTTTTCGCTTTTTCCGGCTGGGTTGCTATAAGTAACAAATCGCTAAGTCGCTCATCAGTCATGGTTGTTCTGAGATATGTCTTAACCCTCTTAAGCGTTGAAAAAAATATCTCGTTAGAGGCAGTTGAAACGGGGAGCGTCAAAGCAATTTCGAAAGCTTCCGAGATGACGGCAAAGGCGTCTTTGTTCATGTAGAGGTAGGCAAGAGCTTTTGATGGGCATTCTGGTTTCATCCTTTGTAAATAAGATTTTGCCAAGGCTATCTCTGACTCAAACTTCAACTCGTTTACTAATAACGTAGGAAAGTCACGTACAAAGTCTTGTATTAGACGTGCATCCAGGAACTTCGGTGAATTTGGCTCAAACGCTTCTAAGCCTTGGATTACTGAGGAGTTTTCACCAAACCTTTGTCTCAGCTCCGAAGTTACTCGGTCGACTATGAAGTATAAAATGTCCGACCTATAAGTTTGAAAAATGTCACGATCCTCTTCTGTTCGATTTCTTGCTCTGGCACCAACAGTGGGTTCAACATAAAAATCAAAAAGGCGTCTGCTTATAGCAATGGAGCGCCTAGGCTGTTGTATTTGAATTGAGAGCTGCTCGCATAAGCTCTTCGTTACTTCGACCATATTAAAACTACGCTTTTCAGATCGGAGCTCTAGAACCTGTTGTTGAACTGCTTGAAGCAGAGAATTTACGCCTGAAAGAAAGAGGCCTTTGGACTGGAGTTGTCGGGATGCAATATCTATCGGACCAAGGATACTGCTCATTATTTCAAGAATGAGCAAGAATTTGGCATCAATTGTTGCCAGCAACCCAGAAGCTTCAGAACGGTCCTCTGTTGAATTGGCTTCATCCGAAATAACCCTTAGTGTTTCGAGAATAGCACCTAAACTTATCCGGATCTTCTGAATTGATGAAAACCAATAGCACCATCTAGTGTCGGCTAGCCGTTCGAGCTCAATCTTCTTTTCTCCGCGTTCTTGTTGGGTTCGAAGGAAAAGTTCGTGACGTGGTGCACTTCGGCTGAGAGACATATAATGCCTGAATGCAAAAAAAGAAGTTTCTAACCTCCGGACAAGAAGCTATTGACTGCACAAGCACAAGATTTAGGTGATGGGCGTGACAATGAATATACCTAGCTTGTGGTGCAAATCCTTTAAGAATAGCCTGAACACCATTACATGCGCCGCTCATGACGCTCGCACCATCATAGCATTGAGCCACACAGGTGCTCCAATCCAGTTCGTGCTTTTCAACAAAATCCTTGATTGCATTAGCAAGGGATGCTGCATCTAATTGTTCAAGATGTTTACTTCCGAATGTCTCCTCGTGGATGATAGCATTGCTATCAATAAACCGAATAATTAAACCAAGCTGCTCTTTTTTCGACAGATCTTCCGTTTCATCTGCGCATATTGCCCAATATTTCTTAATAGAGCATCTTGTTTGTTCTCGCAAGAAGTCAGCCAGTATGCTTATAAGACTATTTCGGTAGTCGGGACTCAAATAGCTTCCATACCGACGTTTTAGTTTTTGCTGAAGATCCGGGTTTCCCTCTGTCATCATTTCTAGTATTTCTATAAAATTACCTCGATTGTGTGAGTCGTCATGTTCATCATGACGTTGAAATGGGAGCCCTTGGCATGATAGGCCACAAGCCACTTTCGCAAGTGTGACTATATGCAGGCAATTTTCCGCTATGGCTTCCTTCCGATTTGAATAGAGAGTTGCAGCTATTGACTCAGATGTGCCACACTCAATTACTTTATATTTGGTCCAGCTACGATTTGCTTCGTTATGAGCTTTCTGAAGCCTCGTGTTTTTCAATCCTTTCGAATAGCTTTTTCCAGTTATTCATTCCTGTGTCGACAAACACTACATTATCAGAAGTACTTCCATGATTTCTTGTTAAGGAAAAGTGCCGACAGCAAATGGCGTCTTCTTTAATAGAATATTCTACCCATGGTTTTTTCTCATAGACTTTTCCAGAAAAACGACGACCGTTTGTTTTGGGGTATACGGCTAGCTTTGGTTGGTTGGGTGCCTCCCTCTTATGGTGGGAGATGTCAAGATTGCCCCTCAATATCGTATCCGATGCATCGGCTACACTTCCACCCTAGAAAAAAAATCCAGTGCTTTCGCTTTTAAACGTTTTAACTTTATTCAGAGGCCAATAGCTCTGAAAGAGTTGTTCCCTCAAATAGGTGTCTAGGAGACATAAGGAATAATAGACTTTCTTAGTGAAATATTTCTAGAATTTCCAACGCTCCGCAGCAAAAAATACTGTTTTCAAGCCATTTACTTCCATTTATACAGAAACTTTCGCCACTCTAAACCTTTTTTACGTCGGTACAGTTTTGGTTTTGTTGGAAAACTTTCGTCGTGCTCGCCCCCCCCAAAAAAAGTGATAGTGACGCGCCTACTCCTAGCTTCTAATTAGCTTTTCTGCTACCGTTTAGTGTTACGCATTGGCATTTTGCCCTTAATAGTTTTCGTTTTTGTTATTTCATGATTAATAACGGGATGATCTATTAAATAGGGTGCTTTTTCTCTCATTTATAATAATAGCTTTATTTCCGCCAAAATTGACGATAGCATACAAATATCTTTCGCCTGATCATCTAATACGCTCTAGCATCTTTTGCATGGTTAAGCGCCTCCAAATGCTCAAATTCTCAGTTTTTAGAATTCGGTAAAATAGTCTAAGCTAGTAAACTGAAATTTAAAAGGTTTATATCGTTTTTTGTCAGTTTAACTACGAGTAGAATTTCCTAGATTAAACGATAACATAATCCGAATAAGAAACTTAGCAACTCTATACAACAAAATTCTCGTACTTATCTAGCTTATCAGCAAAATCTAGGAGGGCAAGTCGTAAATTTTGTTTTGGATAAAGCACGCTGACGTGAAGCGAATGCCTCGCAATAACAGCCGACTTAACTTTAAAAAGTAGAATTTTGTCACGAAGCAGCAATTTTTATTTATACTAAATCTGTCAATTCAAATGTATTTTAGCTCTCTTTCATTCCCTTTTTGTGCCATACCCAGTTTCAAGGGTGAGAATATAACAAGAGGTATAAATAATGGTGAGCGGCCGCCTAGCAAAAATGGCTGGGCCTTAGGAAAGCATTTAATGCTCTTTCATTCTCTTAAGCCCTTCCAAAACTCGTTGCCATAAATTATGCCTGATAAATCAGACTGTAGTCCCTGTAGTCATCTCTGAAGTCCTAGCCTGTCCCCCCCTCCTTTAATGACACCTCTATATCTATAATTGTTTGTTATATGCTCGGTTATATGATTTTCCCCACAAAATTTGCGATTTATACATTAATCCAAAGTTGTAGCGTGAAATTAAGATCTTACTTCTGTAGGCTAAACTTTAGTTCGAATGGAATTTCTTGCATGAAGTAAAGGCTATAAGTTTATATTAGTCAAACCATAAATGGCAAAATTACACACCTGACTTGGGCCAGCTTCTGTTGCTGCCTCGGTTGCTGCTACACTATCCACCAACTTAGCTTTTTTAGCCGGTTGACTAGGTTTAAAAATATCGATTATTTTTCTCTGACTCATCGCACACTCTTATTCAACAAATGAATTCATTCAATACTATCTTTACTTGACAATGCTGGAGAAAACACGAGGCTCCGGGTTACGCGTCATTTCGTATAAGATTTTGTATTCGATAAAATTTGTATTTTTTGTTCGGATGAAGGATAAATAAGGGTATAATTTAAAAAAATCTGGGGGGGGGGGGCAAAATCAGGTCTGGGGGGGGGGCAAAACGAGGTCTGGGGGGGCAACTGCCCCCCCCCCTGCCCCATAGCAATTTACGCCCCTGCAAACAGTATGAGTAACTTACATGTTACCCATTCTGTTTGGCCTATTCTTTTAAAAACTTCTGAAAAATAAACTTTTTCATAAACAACAGTTCGTATTAATTTAATTCCTGTCTTTATTCGTAAAACATGAATTTATTTCATGTGCGTATTTTGCTATTGGGCAGGGGGGCAACTGTCCCTTCCAGATCCCTGTTTTTCTTACGCATTTTGGCAAAAAAAGAAAGAAAAAAATGCCTCTTAATTGTTTGATCAGTACATAGGACCAAAGTTTAGATATAGTACTGTAGTCCAGAAGTGGTCTTAGCCGAAATTAGGCTTGGCTTGGGAATGGCTTCTGTTGTTGTCATGCATGAATTCATAGATATGGTAGTATAAAATATTTGTAGGAAAAATATTGTTATATAGAGCTATGTAACTCAAAGAAACATAACTTTATTTGTTTATTTTGGCGTATTTTGAAAAAAAAGAAATCTCTTTTAATTTTTTTGTCAGGTGGATGTGCGTTGACATTATGCATACTTCAAAAATTACAAATATTGGAAAGGTATGAAAAACAAGCCTAGACCTAGACTATAGAACAACGTAGACTCATAAAATATCTGTCTATACTAAATATCTACTATGAATACTAGCATAATTTCAGAATACGAAATCAAACATCCCAGTTCTGATTTTAATTGACCGTGACCTTCAAGTAGAAAAAGGTAATTATTAAATTATTCTAACGTTTATTATTGAATAATATTCCTAAATAGCACATTCGTATTAAACACAAAATTAATTCTTTAATTCATCTCACTAAAGTAGATTATTTAGTTAATTGATGAAAAATCAATTGTTACTAAAAATAATTAATGTCACTATGGGTCTCAGTTCGATTCTCTCGAAGATTTGGGTACATGGAATGAACAAACTACATTTTGCCTATTTTAGATCGTCAACAGAAGTTGAAAAGGAGTGTGTATGTGTGCGAAATTGATATTTCTAAGCTGTTTGAACTTGAAAAATCTGTTATCATGGTTAGATGTGGCCCCAATGAGATTAGCCATCAATTCGCTTCCATGATAACTTCTGGTCTCTTTCAGTCCTTTAACCAAACTAACAGTGTTAGCCCCACAATCCTTTTTAAATCTCCTTGGTTAAAATTCGCAGGTCTTCCGTTTGGCTCAACTACTACAATCACTAAATCACTTGCAACCCCAGTACTGAAAGAAAAGCCGAGAAAACCTTATGGGCTCACTGATCATGCATAAAAGTCTAGTTTCAGAAGATGACCCTGTGTAGCCTCTACAATGCTCTCTTTACCCCACATATTGGTTTCCTTGCCCCGCTTTACCACCACTACTACTAACAACTCACAGCAGCACCTAGCCACCTGAGGCCAACACAGCTACGCACTTTCCTCCCCCATCCCAATCTATTCAAAGCCTCCCTTTTTACACCCTCCAACGAAGTTCCTTTGCCCCGCTTTGGAACTTTATAACCCATTCTAATTTACAGTTACTGATCAGTTACTGAGCTGTACAGTTACAGATCGTCCTTTTTCTGTTTCTGCAAGTATTTTCATCAAGTGCCAATTTGGACTAGATTTCGATATACTAAGAGACTACGAGTCGATACGGAGTTTTTTGCATCTCTTTGAAAATGGACCAGTCGACAAATAGATTTCGCAAGTGTCACGAAATAATTGTGATCTTTGTACTTAATTGCGTAGTTTAAGCAGTTGAATTTTGTAATATCCTTGTGAGTGTTTTTATTGTTAGTCTTTTCGCTTTTCTCCTTTACTTTTACACCTTGCACATTTCATTTCTTACAGAGGGCTGGAATAAATTGTCTATCATTTTTATTATTCATGAAAAATAAAACTCCTCGCACATAATGATACAATTCAAAAAGAGGGGGTCACCAGAAGATTATCCTTGGCGAGGGAGTCTGTATTTGGGGTAAATTGCTTTAGGAGTATGCGAAAAGGAGGAATGTTTGTCAAATTAATCACCCAATCACATCGCTATGTAAGAACGTACGTGATCAGCTGAAAGTAAACTGATTTTTGATTCGTTACTAAAGTATCCCTGATCAACTACAAACAAGACTATGCACTTGCTCAATCAGTAGTATGGTGATATCAGTAATTCGTTGGATTTAGTTTGAATTAGCTTTAATGAAATCATCATGACTAGCTAGGCGAGGAGTAGCGTTAGAATGCAACAGCAGGAAAGTGGCTATTCTCAATTTGAACTCTAGGGGCAATAATCCCGACGGTATATATTTTTAATTTATATTTAATAATTTAGTTTATTCAATCTATCATCCCAAGATAAGGGTAAAAAATTAATAAATAGTTTTGTCCTCCTATAAATAGAAACAATACAATTGTCCTTTTAATTCAAAGTTGAAAAAAAAGTCATCACTTTTTTTTTCTAGGCTTGTAACCACTGTCACATAGAAGGGGCCACAATTGCATGTTATAAAAGAGGATGTGAGAATCGATGCCACTTCCCATGTGCCATTGGCAAATGGCAGCTTATCGAACACTCGCACAGATGTTACTGTCCACGCCACCTCCTTTAGACTTGCGATTTACCGAAGTTAAATTGTATCATAAGAATATATTGCTGGTAATAAATGATATTCATTATATAAGTAAAAGGATGTGGTACTCATGTTTTGCCAGAACTTTTAAGTAGTTGAAAGTGCCGTCGATCAAATTCAAAACACATTTAACGGAAAACAAAAGTTTTCTGTTTGATGTGCTATGTTGTCGCTGTCGCAGCAGGCCGCGGCCTACCTAAAATTTTTATAGTCCTGAGATCATAATTATCTCGGCAATTATTTTTCGGCAATTGTTGCCAAAAACTGTTTGCTAAAAGGCTCTAAAAGAAGCATCAGAACGGGAATGTATGTTCAATAACAACCTGATCCTTCTGATGTATATTCTCTTGCTGACCCTCACTTTGCAAAAAGTTTTTGGCAATTATCCCATAAATGTGAAAATGTCCAATGCGACCGTTAGGCGTGGCAGTAACAGTATATGGTCATAGACCCTGATTTATCGATTGATGACATCTCGATAACGCTAAATTCGCGCAACCTCTTCACTTCAAAGTTAATAGCTCTATTTGTAGGTTATTTTTCATGAAATGTATTTAGGCTTGAATGGGTTGTTTTATAATGAAAGGGATGATCTTAGTATATGGATTGAAGGTAAGGTTAAAGTTATTTCAATTGAAATTGAATTTGATGGGAGAAAAAATTTAATTAGTATGGTGTATAAGCCGCCCAGTGCTCACCTGGAGGATTTTATGGGGGGTATGAATCAGCTGATTTCAAAGGTACCGGCTGGAGCTAGTCATATTGTTATGGGTGATTTTCATTTTAACCTGCTTGATTTGTCTCATCACATTGTTGATTTTTTAAATTTTTTGATATCGAATGATCTATACCCGCTTGTGAGTGCATCCAAGAGGATTACTGGACAGAATGCGACACTAATTGATAATATTTTCGTTCGTTCTGCCGATTTGAAGCTTTGTTATGCTGATATTGTGGCTTTTCATGGTTCTGACCATCTTCCATTGGTGAGCGTTATGAAGTGTCAGTTGCGCAGATCAAAGACAAAGAAAATAAAGACAAGGTTAATAAAAAAAGGGAATCTTCAAAAGTTTGTGGAGGGGATTAGTATTATCGATGGGATCCCTGTGTTTTCTGAAGAAGAATCCCCTACGAGAGCCCTTGATAATCTAATGTCTGTTATTTTACCCATTTATGATAGCGCGTGTCCTATTAAGGTAATAAAAGTGAAGAAACAGAAACCCCGTAAGGCATGGATAACGAGTGAAATACTGGAAGAAAGAAAGCTAAGGATTGAGCTTTATCAAAGATATCTAGATGATAAAAGTGATGGTCCATATGATTTTTTAAAAAAACACCGCAATTTAGAGAACAAATTGCGTGACTAAGCTGTGGTCGAATATTATGATAGAAAGTTTTCGAATAGTAAAGGAAATATGAGAGAAACATAGAAACTGAGAAATGAAGTGACCAATGGGAATGCTGAATTTGGAAGGAATGAAGTACAACTTGAAGGGTTCGCCTCTGATGATAAGTCTGGAATTGCAAATGAATTTGGTAATTTTTTCTCCAATATTGGTATTAAAGTGCAAAATAGTGTAAAAAAAAGATGTCAACAGGTTCAAGAATAGATTATATGTGATAATAGAGGTGAGAGTTTTGAATTAACCTTTGATCCGTGTACAAGTGATGAACTGCTTAAAATAATAAAATCTCTGAAATCAAATTCTGCGGGAGTGGACGGCTTATCTCTTCGAGCGTTTAAGGCAATAATGCATTATATTCTGCCGTGTCTGCTTTTTATTATAAGCCTGTCACTTGAAAAGGGCATTTTCCCTGACCAGCTAAAAGTTGCGAAAGTGATACCACTTCATAAAGGTTGCGCTAAAAAGGAAATTGAGAGTTGGAGACCGATTTCAATCCTTCCACTGTTTTCGAAATTATTAGAAAAAGTTGTTCATAAACGTCTATATAGTTTCCTACAGGCTAATGATTTGCTGAGTGAAACCCAATTCGGATTTTGCAAAGGGTACTCGACAACGAATGCTTTGCAAGTGTGGTAAAGCTTCTAATTAAGTCAATTTGGAATTTAGTAAAAATATATTAAGACGCAAATACAAAATTTCGAAATACCACTTTTTATGAAGATAAGGAGCATATCCTACAAAGTTTTCTGCTTAACGGGAAATTGAGAAATCACCACTTCATAGCTAATTGCGTCGGTTGGGTATAGGAAGATGTGGTTGATAAAAATATATAAAAGATACATTTTATAGGAAGGGGCGGACGGATACTAACTTTATGCCGGACTGACCTCTGGTCCGTTGTTTTTAGAAATGCCTTGGAATCTTGTCGGATAATTGTAAGTGTCTAAGTATCCTATTATATATTATTGTAGTTTTCCGAGGCTTGTGGTCTACTTGGGACAGCCAGTCCCAGTATAAAATATATATATGTTATTATTGTATGTTAATTGAATAAAAGTATTGTATTATAGCCAACTTCTCTACAATCTACCTTTAGCCCCTCGAACATACCCAGCTGGTACGCCTCATTAGTCCGGTCTTAGCCTAAGGCACGCTAACAAAGTTTAATTACCTTAGGGCCATAGTTTATCTCCCCTATAAAGGGAGAAATAAAGGCATCTACGACTGCACCACCCAAATACCAGTAAAATCACATTACCACAACTGGTGGCATTGCGGATAAACTGGGTCGAGAGGGCTAGATAAAAATAATAGATTCAAATAAAATGGCTTTACCAGAGGAAAAAATGACTTCCCTATCAACGATACTTGAAATCGCAAAAATTATACCCGAATACGCGGGAATTTCATATGTGGATGAGTTTACCGAAAAATTGAAATTTTTCGACGAACTAACTGAATCGTTTGAGGATAAGGTCAAAGAGCAATGCGTTGAAGCCAGATTAAAGGGAAGCGCCCTTAAACATTTTGAGGCAATTAAGGAAAAAGAGCCCAAGGACATCAGTACTCTATTTGAATCTTTTAAAACAAGATTCATAGAAACAAGCATCTCCGAGAGGGTCAGAAGAGAGGTAGTGACATTCAATACCTCAACTAGTATCAGGGAATATGCCGACAAAATTAGAGATCTGTATGCTTAAAATCAGAGAAAGGCTGAAATGATGAGACAGTGCAAAAATTACAATTACATACTTTTACCCAGGGTTTACCCAATAGATTATTACTACTAAATTTATAATGGAAACCTGAAAATCCGGAGCGGGCTGTAATCCTTGTAGAAACAGAGGGAAAAATTTATGAGTCTATGAAAAAGTTCGATCAGATGTCAATAAATAGCACAGGAACCCAAGAAATTATGAAATATGAAAGAGGACAGAAGCGGGTGAGCTTTGAGGAGCCAAATCGTGAACCAAAAAGGCACGAGGAAGGCCAAACTCTCCCACCGTGGACTGACCCCTCCCCATTTGACGACCAATCCCATGGTATTAGATCCTTAATGACTTAGATTACCAAGTAATATGGACACCCACCGCCTCCTCCCAAGGAATATTATAGAGAAAATGGTGGCAGGTCAAGAATATACAGAAATAATAATAATAATTTAATTACCCACCATCTACAAAAAGATTATAGTGGAGCACAACAAAAAAGAAAAAGGAAACCAACTTAAAAAAAATAAAAATAAAGATACGAAACTCAAACAAATGCAGGTGAAAAACAACG
This sequence comes from Artemia sp. Qi Xiang Cuo, assembly GCF_049724085.1. Taxonomy (NCBI): domain Eukaryota; kingdom Metazoa; phylum Arthropoda; class Branchiopoda; order Anostraca; family Artemiidae; genus Artemia; species Artemia sp. Qi Xiang Cuo. Next base: position 73,449,427 of record NC_142804.1, read on the forward strand.
TCTCATCAATCTGACTTTGAACACTGAATTGTCCCGAATGGTCGACCATTGCTTGGATGGCTCCATAAGTCCATATTTTTCCAGTCGAGAATTCCGGTATCACTTGGATATATACAATAAATATTTTACATACTTATAGTAGCACTTTCGGATTTTTTCACAGTCTGTCACTGTCAGGACATGGGATGCACTGGCAAGGTAGATTACATGTGGCTGGCAAATTGAACGATAAATTGAGGCTAGAGATTTCCTGGAGTAGCGTCCGCGATTCGGCACTACAGACCCGTAAGCACGTTTAATGGCGGTGGTTGTTTGCTTGACGATGGATTGCCTGGTTTTACCGATAAGATATCGTAGCTCAGACACTGCAGGGACTGCATGATTGCCGAGGGTCACAGATTCACTTTTAGGTGCTTGGAAGGTTAAAAAATCGCACTTTTCTATATTGACAGAGAGCCCGATAGAAAGAACGTCACTGTGGAGTCGCTTCAGGTTATCTTGTAAGTCAGCTTTCGATCTACTGAGCAGAAGGACGTCGTCAGCGTATGCAAGGTAAGACAGGTCGGTACCGTGAAGTAGAAGGGAAGGGAAGATGTGGTCCAGAATCTTGGAAATTGCATGTTTAAAAATGAGAGGACTAAGAATGCTCCCTTGTCTCCCGCCTCTTTTGATTTTGGCGGGATCTGATGTTCTATCTTTCCATTTGGCAGAAACTATTAAATTTTCGTACCAGAATTTCAATATTTTCACTATGCTCGCACTTACACCACTCAACAGTAGATCATTCATTGCTTGCATGTGGTTGACGCTGTCGAACACTTTTGAAATATCAATAGTACACATATAGAGAGGTGACTTGTTTCTCTCTGAGTCCATAAGTACGTTAGCAAGAACGCGATGAGCCTCTGGACAACCGAGACCTTTCTGGAAGCCAAGTTGATTATCCCCGAAATCTCCAGTATCCATTTCGGAGAAAATCACATACTCAAACACTTTGCTCAGGATGCAAGAGACTGTTATGGGTCTGTAAAATTTACAGTCATTGGGATCTTTTCCTTTCTTGGCGATAGAAGTGGTGACTCTTTTCAGGAAACTGTTTGGTACATAACCCCTGGTGATGCACATCTGGAAGATAAGCTGAAGGTGGGAATAGAAACTTTCAGGTAAGTGCTTGAGCTATTTTGTTGTGAGACCGTCGCCATTTGTCCCATTTTTTCCTTTGGAAAGTGCCTTTTTGACCGCGATTTTGATCTTTTCCAGGGATATGGGAACAACACAGCGCTGTCCCGAGAAGTGCGCAAGCCAGCTGATGACTTTGTTTTCATACTGGTTGGTTATGGCAAGATTCTCGTCTCCGTATATCGAAGTATAGTAAGAGTGCCAGTCATGCAGTGTCAAGGAAGTATTAGGTGCACGGTCGTCCGGTCTAATTAGACTTCGCCATGATTCCTTGTTCTCAGTGAACTGTTGCCCGATAATACGGTACTTTTTCATCTCAGCTTTGTATTTGCGTTTTGTACTCCGTTTCAGCTTGAATACAGTCCCGCGTAACGGTCTTCCGCAAGCAATCCAAATGTTTAGCCAGATTTTAGCTCGTCGTTTAGCCGTCTGGAGTTCGATGGATTCGGACCACATCGGTTTCTCTGTCCCAATTTTGACTCTTCTTATAGGAACCGCTTTTCGATTCGGCAGACCCCATGAGGAAAGGCAAATTACCAAGCAATATAGGAAAAGATTCAACTGCTATTATTGTGGCAAACCAAATCACTATGCGGCAGATTGCTGACATAGAATACCCAAAGAAGGTCAGACGTACAAGACAAACCACCAGTTTAGAACGCAGGGGGGCGGAAATTTAGGAAGGCAGGGAACAAATAATACTCGGCACACAGCTAATAATACTGCTGAATTTAGGCCTAGGAGGCAAATGGTTATCAGTACCCAGGGTCAAAGTAGCAAAGCTGAAGAAAACTGGGATAACCCCAGAAACTTTGGGCCAAACAGTGGGCATTTAAACGGAGAAACCAGCCTGTAAGGGTCGATAGAGCTGTTTCCTTACAAAGACCCCTATATAGTTTAGAATGTTGCGATACAAATCCAAATAATAATAGTCTACCTATTTGGCGTTGTTTTAAAAGTGAGTGTTTTCAAAATTTACCGTGTTTACTAGATACGGGTGCATCTAAATCATTAATTCGAGAGGAAGTTTTTAAGAGGTTTCCTCCTAGTGTCAAAAATCGCGTAAGTAGATGCCAGAATACTCTGACATCAGTAACAGGACACAAGCTGACAATTTTGGGGGAATGTCCATTAAAATTTAGCACAGGGGATAAAGAAATAACAGTAACGGTGATAATATGTAAGCAGCTACCATTTCCTTGTATTCTAGGAGTAGATGCCATCAGAAAATATGGGATTGTATGGGAACCCATACCTGATACAATAACCATAAACCAGGCAAATGAAACTAATAGGCAAATTTGCGTAACAACAGATAAGGAAAGTGACGATTCGAATTATAACCTAAAAATAAGCGGAAAAATCACAATAGAAGGGGAACAACAGCTCAAGTTCTAATGACATTAAATACAAAAGAAGGAAAGGTTAAAACAATGGACGCCGTGATAGGAGGATACACCCTAAAAGAATACCCCGTGATTTTCGTGGAAAATCAAGTTATTAAAACTGAAAATGGTATAACATACATAAAACTATCAAAACTAAGTAAAAATAAAGTAAAACTGAACCAGATAGAACTTGGATCAGTGGAAAAGATTTCAAATTCAGAAATAAAATCTCTAAACAGTCCAGAATTAAGCGTAAATTTCACTAGCCACGAAAAATTATCCTCATTAAAACCACAACCATAAGAAAAGTATGGGAAGTCGAAAATGGATTTTTTGCAACAATTTGATTTAAAACATTTACCGAAAAACATAAAAACCCGAGTGCGAAATATTCTTCGTGATTTCAGATGGACATTCGCAAGACACAAAGCGGATTATGGATTACCTCACTTAATTAAGCACAAAATATCAACAGAGGGCCCTCCGATTAAAAATTTATCGAATAAAACATCTTATCATTTAAAACCATGGCTGGAAAGCCAAATAAAGGAAATGGAAGATCAGGGAATAATCAAAGAAATTGTTCGCGATTGGTGTTTTCCACTAGTAATAGTCAGAAAAAAGATAACATCTGGAGTTTATGTACAGATTTTAGAGCGCTAAATGCCGTCACAGTAAAAGACGTCATGAAACTACCAAGAATTGATACGATTTTAGATTCGTTGGGAGGTACAAAATATTGCACTAGTTTTGACTTAATAGCAGGATATTGGCAAATCGCTTTAGATGCAGAAACAAAGCATAAAGCTACAGTAATCTTAGACGATGGAAGAACGTTCACATTTGAACGTATGCCTTTTGTCTTATCATTTAGTCCGAATTATTTTATTCGACTAATGAATTTGGTGTTAAAAGATAACGAACCAGGAAGAAAAAAAGATACCTTGGCTGATTTAGATGATGTAATTTTGTTTAATGAGAACCTGGAAGACCATTTGGTCAGACTTAGAAAAATACTGTAAAAATTTGAAAAAGCAGGCTTAAAATTAAAACCAGAAAAGTTAAAAATAGTAGTGCCAAAACTAGTTTTTCTTGGACACCTGATAAACCCTGGTACTTTTTCACCAAATCCAGAAAAATTTACAGTAAAAGAAAATTTACAGCCTCCTAAAGATCAAAAAAGCTGCAGATCAGTGTGTGGCTTGTTGAGCTATTTCAGACGATATATTAAAAATTATGCAACAATTGCACAAACTTTGACAAATCTTTTGAAGAAAACAGGCAGTTTCGAATGTCAATTGGACGCAATAAAGGTGCTGAATGAAATAAAAAGACAATTATTACAGGCATCGATACATAAACTACCAGATTTGTCACAAGACTCCTGTTTACAAACAGATGCTTCGGGGTATGGTATTGGAGCCATATCATTAAAAATAAATTCGGAAGGAGTAGAATCAATAGTCCAATACGCCAGAAGGTCACTGATGGAGGCAGAGAGAAAATATTCGACAGTTGAAAGGGAATGCTTAGCAGTTGTCGTTTTTACAGAATATTTTCGACAATTTTTACTTGGAAAAAAATTCATTTTACGTGTAGACCAAAAATCCCTAATTTGGCTACATACGATGCAAAATACTTCAGCACGGTGGATACTTCAGCACGGTGACTGACACTGTGGATACTACGTCTGCAAGCATATTCATATACCCCAATATATATAAAGGGCCGTACAAACATTTTACCAGACTATTTATCACGAAATCCTGATACGGAAGGAAATTTGATTACAACCGTCCAGAGAGGACTCGAAGGGTTACAAATACTATCCAATGAAAATATTACAAATCATCAAAATAAAGATGATTTTTGTTTGGCGATGAAATCCCTTTTATTCATAAGGAACAGAAAAGCCAGAAGACTTTAAACATTTTTTAAAGGACTTAGATAATTTTGATCTTGATGAAAGTAAAAATCTTTTGGTAAGATATCACAGACCATCACAAGAATATAGAAAAAATGACTTAAAAATTATTCCAGTAATTCCAAAAGCACTGGAAGGAGAAATTTTACAGATGGCACTGGCAATGATTGGCTGTCAGATGGGAGAAGCGAAAACTATGGGGAGGCTAAAAGGATATTTTTATTTTCCAAAAATGTACTCAAAAGTAAAAGCTTCTCATACAAAGCTGCCAAGAATGTGCCAAACAATTGTCGCCACCAAAGAACCCTAGGGCCGAATCAGATATCTTCTCCACCCCTTCAGGGGTAGTACAATTAATTCCTAGAGAAATTTGCGGAACAGGAGGAAGTTTACCTGTTTCTAAATAAGGAAACAGGTGTGTATTAGCCTTAGGTGACGATTTTGACTCATACTTATACGCTTTTCCAATTAAAGACGAAAAGACAAAAACCCTTGCGAAAATTTTGGTAAATCGCCTATTTTTGGAACACGGAATTTTTTGTTAGAGTTTTATTTAGCGACAATGGGCCATGTTTTAGAGCCAAATTATTAGACGAAATTACAGAATATCTGGGTGTGAAACGATGGTTTACATCGTCTTATATGGCAGCAGCTAATGGAAAAGTTGAACGCAAACATAGGGAATTAGCTTACATGCTGGGGATACATGCAAGAGAGGTAAATGAAAATTGGGATGAACCTTTACCATTTGTATTCTTTGCAGTAAATACGGCTTTTTCACGTTCCTTAGAAGAAATGCCATTTTTTTACAACATCTAAGAGATCCCAGAATTTGTTTAGATGAAATACAAAACGATAGAATATATTACTACCTAGACCAATATAAGCAAGAATGGTGACGCGAATGAAAAAAGCTATGGAACAAGTTAAAGACAATTTGGAAGATACGAAAACAGAACAAAAAGAAAAATATGACAGAACAAGCAAAAATAAGACAAATTATTGTTTAGGAGACATGGTTTTTGCATACAAAACCAACCTGGAAGGGACAAAAAAGTTAAAACCGAAATGGGATGGGCCCTACAGGATGGTAAAAATTCTACCAAATAACTTAGCATATGTTCTAAAGCGTCAGTATAATGAGAATGAAGAAGTAGTACACCATAATAGAATGAAAAAAGGATTTTTTCATAACCTTGGAAATCAGAGCCTATTCCTTCAGACGAAGAAATACAGGAAAAAATTTCACCAGTATATATCAGAAGACCATATGAATTTTATGACCTTTTTAACGACCGCAAAGGTTGGGAGGAGTGGAAGGAGTATTTAGCCCAGTCTTGGCTAAAAACTCTCCACAACAAACAAGAGAAAAAGGGAAATATTCGATGCTCATCGGATACTAGCGATGAAGAGCCTCAAACACAGCCTAATGGTTTAAAACGTGATAAACCAAAGGTGAAATCCAAAGAGGAAGAAAAATTGGAAGGAACAAATGAATTATCTGATTTTCATACATTAGACTTACCTACAGTCTTAACACAAAAACGGCTTTTGGAACAAACGCCATCTACCAGACGGGAGCTAACAGAACGTGAAACCGGTAATTCTTCTACAGAAACAGATATAACTAAACCTGGGCCATCGTTGAGAAAACCCTCCTTAAAAAAAAGATTATGGAAAAAAGTAAAGAAAACAGAAGAACAGCAACAAGTTCCTTCGTCAGCAGCACAAGTAGCTAAATCACTTATGAAAAAGGCCAAACATCATGAGAAAAAAAGATTAAAGATATTTGACGAGGCAACAAAACCGCGCTCGAATTCAGAACCTTGTGAACCACACTACAGAGACCACGGAAAAACTTGCAAATAATATAAGGAAGACAAACAAAATTTGGAATCCAAAATTCAGACCAGGAAACGGAGAAAGGGAGGACTAGCGTGGCCCCCAGCCGATTAATATTTGAATAAAATTAAATGATAACGGAAAAAAAATAAACGAGTAAAGAGCCTCTAAAGAAATATCTATATTTTAATAATGTCAAAATTTCTTTCATAATATATCAAATAAATACGTTCTGATAGTAGAAATCAAATAGAGTGAAGCAAATAGTCCCTTATATCCCAATTAGTCAACAAATAGATTGTGCCATTAAAAGCCAACGGAAACCTGATCACGGAAACAATTACACAGGGCATAAAAAGGTGACTCGTAACTTTTAATGGGTGTAGTGAAACTAATTGAATTATACATTTTTAGAATCAGCATTAAAATTCGATTCTTTTCATATGTATATTGAAAAAAAAATATTTGGGGGGTAATTAAAAAAAACGAAGGAGGGTAGTCTACTGAAATAGGGTCATTGGAAGCTAGCAAATTTGGAGTGAGCTCAATCACTGCTGGTCTCTCGTTGTTAAGTAAATGCGAAGCATCTACTGACTTTAACTCTCTGAGATGGCACTTTCAGTCGAATTTGGAAAAAAAGTGTTTTTGAAAAATTTTAAAATAATTATAATGGTAAAAACAGCAAGAGTTTACATTAAGTCGCGACATGTACAAGCTAGCTGTAATCTTATTAAAATTAGTTCTAGTATAATATAATAATTTTTTTATAGGTTAAAAATGGTAAAAAAGAAAAAAAATGAAAGACAGTTATTAAGTGCTATAAAGATTTAAGCGAAACTTAGAATAAGCTTAGAAAGCAAAAAAAGTGCGAGGTAAAAGCAATATAAAAATAAATTATAACCTAAAAACTTACCAGGAGGTAAAAGCCAACGACAAAATCCATTAAAAATAAGCCAAAAAAAAATTAACCCCATCGTCACAAGCAAACCACAATAATAGTTCAAGGTAATAATTTTAATTCTAGCGATGTATTGGATCCTAGAAAACGAATTGGCACAGGAAATCCTTAGTTTAAACAACTGGTTTTCACCTGTGCCAACCCAAACACCCAAATCCCAATCCGTTGAACCTAACACAAACTAAACTTATCCACTTTTTCTTTGAAAATAAAATATAACATTACACAACGAAAAAACTTGCAGTAATGAACAGAAATCCATTCATACAACGTTTCCAGATTTAAGCTTATCAATAAACCACAGATAGTGGAAATTGCATTCAAAGCTATGGAGCCTTGCAAAGAGAATTGTTGTCTCTCTTCAGCAAATAAAATAAGATCGTAATTAAAACTAAAATAAAATCTGTAACCACTATGTCGTAAAAACGGCATTTTTATGAAGAAATGAGAACTAGCAAATGCGGGGCAAAACTTAATTAAAAGTGTTCTAAAAATCAGCTGAAAAAAATACAGTACTTTTCTAACACGAACACTTTTGGACGAAGATATTTAAATAATGTCAAAAAAATACAGGTTGCGAAATTAGACACCCCCCCCTCTTAAAAATAAGGAGATAATGAATTTGAACATAGAAGGGCAATCAGCACAAAAACTTGGTAAAGTTATTGAAAAAACATGAAACACATAAAAATATAGGCTTAAAAAAGACCTACTTTACTGAAAAAGCGGAAAAAGACTTGAAAAAACCCTTAGGCTTCATTGAAGTAAATAATAAAAAAAAGAGAAGGGTTCCAGTTGAAAATATAGCAAGACGAAATTGAAGGAAAAGAAATTCAACGGAGTCAGTTAAACTCTGTTATGCGCGCATATTGAACTGACTGAACCAAGAAGGCACATACTATCCTTAAGGACCTAAGTTGAAGTTGAAACTTAAGACAAGACCACTAAAAGTTGGGAAGTTAAAGTGAAAATAGTCATTGTCACTTGTATGTCTAAAAATAAATTACTGTGTGCCATGAAGTCCAGTTATATTTTTTTTTGCAGAAGAGCCACTTTGTTTGATAAAAGAATAGCCCAAGAGAAAACTGTGGCCACAAATCAAAATGTGTGGCAATACTATAAATAATTAATTGTTGTGTTTGCAGGTTCATAATAGTCTTTTTAGCTGTAGCTGATGACAAGAGGACCTGGAAAGGTTATAAGGAGCTACCAGAAGGCAGCCCTGGTAAGCAAACCTTCAGAGTGCAGGCACGAGTCAATTGATAATGGCTAACAGGTATAACATGAACAGTAAAAATCTTTAGATTATCAGATCTAAGCTGTAAATGGAGCCCTATCCCAAAAGAACATTAAAGGTTGAAAAAAGAGAGATTACAGAGAAAAATGTTAGAAAACTGTCTCAAGTTCCTAAAAAATCGAAAAGAATTAAAAAGCTCAAAAGTCTGAATAAACAAACAGGCATATAGTAATTTAGTGACGGTTAAATGACACAACTTGGTTTGAAATAGAACCAAAGTTGAAAAACAAAGATAAGAAAATGTATATAATCATACACGTAAAATTTATATAGTGGTAAGAAATGTTGTTAAGAAAATATATACAGTTATAAAAATATTTTGAAAACCCTTTATAGATATGGAATTGTTGTCATATATATATATATATATATATATATATATATATATATATATATATATATATATATATATATATATATTATGGCATGGCACGCTCATATTGCCTGGGTAATGAAATTTAAGCGCCGAAACCCATTTAGGCAGAGTTTTCATCTGATGCGCCCCGATATGTGGTGATCACCTTAGGAATATAATGTTTTTGTAGATTTAAGGTGTTATAACTTCGTTTCAGAACATTGACGTATACTTACTGATACTGATTTTGCTCTATTTTGGACTTGATTTTCGGATTTTTGGATTGGATATACTGTTTTGTCCTGGGGAACTGGATGGATGTGTAGGGTCTAGACCTTGTTCAAGTGCTCATTTGTTTCAGTTACTAATGTATGAACATTTTTTTTCTTTTTTTTAGCCGAGGTAATTACCGTAATACATTATATATATATATATATATATATATATATATATATATATATATATATATATATATATAATTGTAAATATGTAAATTTTAATAGCATAATCATGTTATATGAACTATTGCCAAGCCCTTATATAGAGAGCTAATCATAGTTATCAGTGTATAGTGTATAAATCTATTTGTTGGAGTTGATTTTTTTGTGTAAATATTTTAATTGCAGTTAAGACCTATCAAATAAAAGTATTGACGGAATTATTTAAAAGTTGTAAAAAGAACAAATATTGCAGTGATTAAATAAATTATTAGGGTGCATAATTATTATTTGTTTTTAACAATTAAGTTATGTATCAACATAACTTCTGTTAATAATTATATATATATATATATATATATATATATATATATATATATATATATATATATATATATATATATATATATATATATATATATATATATATATATATATATATATATATGTAAATATGTAAATTTTAATAGCAAAATCATGTTATATGAACGATTGCCAAGCCCTTATATAGAGGCTAATCACACTTATCAGTTATATTGGATAAACCTATTTGTTAGAGTTGATTAATTTTTGTGGAAATATTTTAATTGCAGTTAAGACCTATCAAATAAAAGTATTGACGGAATTATTTAAAAGTTGTAAAAAGAACAAATATTGCAGTGATTAAATAAATTATTAGGGTGCATAATTATTATTTGTTTTTAACAATTAAGTTATGTATCAACATAACTTCTGTTAATAATTATATATATATATATATATATATATATATATATATATATATATATATATATATATATATATATATATATATATATATATATATATATATATATATATATATATATATATATATATATATATATATATATATATATATATATATATATATAAAACCTATGCTATCCGTGTAAACATAGTCAATTAATATGTTGAGCATTTGTGTTTTTTTATATCATTCAAGAAGTATTCTGCATTATTAGTTTATAAGCAGTTAACAGAACACTAATTGGAATTATTTCTAATGCTAGTCCATACTGTGTTTTATTTTTTTAAATGCTTTTTGTTTTAACCAGTAGTTAAATATCCTATCTAGTTTTGCGACTAAAAAAAAATACTTGTGCAAGTTATTACTTTGTGCAAGTTATTGTGCAAGTTATATTTTTATTTTCTTTAACTTTTAACTAGTGATTTAATGTTATATGTAAATGTTTGACTTCGAGTCAACGTATAAATATTTTTATTGTGAAACAATCTGTTAAGTGATTAATAATTATATATTAAGAGTAAAAACAGAAGAAAGTAATTAAAAGTAATTAACTTTCGTTAAAAAAAAGTAATTGCAGTGATATATACATATTTTGAGTGTTTCTTTTTACTATATATAGGTGGCAAATTGTGCCTTTTGTTTATGCTAATATTAACATTTATTTTAGTTACAGCCTTAGTTTTTTTTGGAAATTTAATTTTTAGCAACACCCTTTCGGATCCATTTTTTTCAATCATTTTTTGAAACATTTTTGGAAATTAAAAAAATATGAAGTTAGTTCAAATGTAGATTGATACTAACACTTCATACTATCAGAAACCAAACCTTACCTTATCAATTGATATTTAGGAAACTGTAGCATTATTACAGACTTTATTACAAGTTCTTCGGAAAGTAAGACAAAATCGGAACCCAATTTAAGCCTAGAGTGTGTACTAAATAGCCTTAATGGCTTATATTGTTGAAATATTTGGAAATACTTTGTGCTGGAAAAATATGTGAAATTTAAAAACCAAAAAGTTTTATGTGTAATTTATCCAAGGCATTTCTAGAACCAAAAATGAACGGTATATCAACCACATCACACAGACAAATTAAATTGTAATGGGAATTAAATTTAAACTCAAATAATTTATAAACACTTTGAATATAACTTGAAATCTAATTTAAGCAGAACCACTAATATAATGCTTAAGCCGCCTGGGGTCAAGCTAAAACAGAAGATGCATATGAAAAGGGTAAAAAGAGTATTTTTCAGTCCTAGAGACAGAAAAAAAGAAACAAGGATGAATTTAAATTGAAATCCTTCAAAAAAAAAAAAACATGGCCTATATTGGACCAGAAACATGACCCTAAGGAAACCCATTGAGGGTATATGCACATAATGACCCAAAGATGGCAGCATAATAGCTGTAAACAAAATTAAGTTGTTTTTAAAAGTAAAGTATTGAGAGTTGGGACAACTCTTCTTTAAAGGGGGAGTATTGTGGTAAAGCTTCTAATTAAGTCAATTTGGAATTTAGTAAAAATATATTAAGACGCAAATACAAAGTTTCGAAATACCACTTTTTATTAAGATAAGGAACATATCCTACTAAGTTTTCTGCTTAACGGGAAATTGAGAAATCACCACTTCCTAGCTAATTGCGTCGGTTGGGTACAGGAAGGTGTGGTTGATAAAAACATAAAAGATACATTTTATGGGAAGGGGCGGACGGATACTAACTTTATGTCGGACTGACCTCTGGTCCATTGTTTTTAAAAATACCTTGGAATCTTGTCGGATCATTTTAAGTGTCTAAGTATCCTATTATATATTATTGTAGTTTTCCGAGGCTTGTGGTCTACTTGGGACAGCCAGTCCAAGTAGAAAATATATATCTGGTATTATTATATGTTAATTGAATAAAAGTATTGTATTATAGCCAACCTCTCTACAATCTACCTTTAGCCCCTCGAACATACCCAGCTGGTACGCCTCATTAGTCCGGTCACAGCCTAAGGCACGCTACCAAAGTTTAATTACCTTAGGGCCATAGTTTATCTCCCCTATAAAGGGAGAAATAAAGCCATCTACTTCTACACCACCCAAATACCAGTACAATGACATTACCACACAACAACTTATGGAATCGATTAACAGAGGTATGGACAGAGGTGAAACACCTTTGTCTATATTTATAGATAGTCGCAAAGCATTCAATTCAGTTGATTTTCAAATTCTGCTAAGTCGGATGGAGTCGTTAGGTGCCAGCATAAAGTGCTTAAAGTGGTTTGAAAGTTATCTCACAGGGAAATCCCTCAAAGTAGTATTGAATGATGTGGTTTCAGCAGCATTTCCAGTGACGTGTGGAGTGCCACAAGGATCAGTTATATATATATATATATATATATATATATATATATATATATATATATATATATATATATATATATATATATATATATATATATATATATAGGATATAGTTCATCTATTTTTGGTTTATTTATAATAGTTTAATTAAATAGTTGAGGTTTATGTAAATAGTTGAGTTATTAGGTAAGTAGTTACGTGGAGTTTTGCGCGATCGCAAACCTTCATAGGTTTTCTCCAGCGTGAAAGTGTTGTTTATTTTATTTATTTGTTTATGAATGTGGATGAATAAACTTATGAACTTAAAAACTTGAGACTCTAGAATAATGAGATAAGATTAACTTTTTAAAGAAAACAATTAAGCAACCTATATGTACTGATCATTGCTCTTGGACATCGCAGCTGAAAATTTATGACAGTTAAGGTTGAGACCAGATTTCCGGTAGACACAAATATTTGGCAACACCGCATACAGATTCTATCAGTAAAGGAAAGAAAATGCATTCATGGACGTTTAACTACAATGTTGCAACAAGAAAAAGTTTTTAATCCCTCTCTACGAGTAGACCATATCAAAAGCATAAATGGGGTAGGCTACTCGGGAATGTCGATCTTAATTTTGGTATATTCTATGCCAGGTTATATCTAGGCTTGCTTATATTCTGTAGTCTAGAGGTATTTGCTAATCGTTTTGAACTTTGCGTCCTGACGTTTAGCATAATGACAAAACACGATCCCCTGTACTACTGCACATGTGTAATATAACTTCTGCAAGACATGGAAATTGTGTGGATTTAGGTCAATGTCCTGGCCCAGTTATACTTGCCGGATGTGCAGTACGGGGTTTCAGTCATATGTTTATTTTTGAATGGATAACAGATAATAAAGAAAACGCAGTGCAATACGCCAGCAGGTAAACAGAGACTAGGTATCAAACAAGAAAAGTGGCAATCATTCTGGTAATAGAGAAACAACTTGGTTTCACCTGTTTCAACATTGTAGAACCAGTTAAAATATATTTTAAAAATCGCACCAGTTTGTTTGAAACAAGTTTTGCAAGTTAAAATTTAGGTATCCATCCACTCAACCACAAAAACTATGGCTTACTACTATTAGCGACAATTGGGAGAGCGGAAAAACCCCGGAAATTTAATGTTCATCGAAAGTATCAAGAAAGAAAAGAAGGAAACTAATAACCATTTATTAAATGACTTTTAAAAACCAACTACTACTACTACTCCTGCTAAAAACTCACTGCAGCACCAAGCCGCCCGAGGCCAACACAATTACGCACGCTCCTTCTCCACCCCAATCTATACAAAGCTTTCCTCTTTATATCCTCCCAGGAAATACTCATTTCCCTTAAATCGGTCCTTACGACTTCCTCCCACCCCATTCGGGGACGAAATGCTTTTTGTTTGGCCCTAGACGGTTGGCTGAAAAGGACAATCTTTGGCAATCTGTTATCCTTCAATCACGGAATATATCCTAGCTGTCTCAACCTTTCTCTCATTATGGCCCTAGAAAGTAGGACTGAACAACATGTTTCGTACAGGTGACTGTTTGAAAAACGATCAGTCAGTCGGGCATCAAAAACTATCTATTGGCAATTTCTCTGGAACAAGAACTAGCCAATCCTCCTCTGTTTTTCAGCGCGCCTACGCTTCAGAACCCTGCTTCAATATTGGAAGCTGTAGCTTCCAATATTTTAATCTTGGTTCGTAGTCTTATCTTCCTATTCTTCCAAACTATTTTTCAGCTGTGAAAGAAACACCCTGAGCCTTGGCTATTCTACTTTTAACATCTTCACTGCCCCCACTGTCCTTACTAACAATACTAATTAGGTATGTGAAGCCGTCCGATTAATCCATCTTCTTGTTACTCAACATCACCTTTTCACCTTCACTTATTCCTGGTTTCAGCGACTCACTCTACTAATAAAAATATCAGAAGAATTTACCCAGAAATTGCATCTTTGGTGTTAGGGCTGGATATCACTTTTCTTAAATGCCATAAACACGGAAATTGAGTAACCTATAAACAAACATATAGATTCTAGTTTTTCATAACTTTAAATCTCTTCATATTTCTAGAGGAACACCTTTCTTTTTTGTCTAAACTGTTTTACAAGGCTGGGCTATAAAAAACCTCAATCTTCAATAATGGGAGTTCAATGATTTTACTATTGCTTTACTCTCAATGTTGCACCACTCCCCTGCTTTACATCATTTTATTCACTTAATAAAACATTTTATGTATTCTTTCAAGTACAGATTTATTTAAATAATAATGAAAGCTAATACTAGCAACCAGTGCGAGAGATCTGCGCACAGCCTTGCTACAATATTATCAGCTCTTTTAATGATTATATTTTCGTTCAAGGCCAATTTTATCGTTGTTTCAAGTCTGACTGTGCTTAAATACTAATGATAGTGAGTCCTAGCGACAGTGTGATAGATTTTCCTGCATGCCTGCTACAATCTAATAACCTTTTATTTCCTAATGAAAGCTAAAACTAGAAACAAACGTGCTAGATCTGCGCACATCCATCCTGCAATCCAATCACGTCCTATTGATTTTATGTTTTATTTCAAGGCTATTTTCGTCCTTCAAATCTTATTTCTAAAACAGTGAATTTTCAGTTTCATTCAACTAAATTCTTTTTATTTTTGTCTTTTGGCTCTACTTTTAAACTAAGGATATTTTATGCTCCTGAAGCCATACATCACAAATATGTGCCTCTTGAACTTTTTAATTAAAAACCCTGGTTTTACTTTTTCTTGTTCATTACTAATAGTTAACCAGACCAAGAACCCCAACAGAGTCAGTAGCTTGCACACATTGCCTTTTGGTCAGATGATATTCCCGTTTTAGCCTTCTTTGAAAGTTCCAACTCAATACCCAAGTCAATTCTTGAGATACGATCTTTTGACAATATTCATGCACATAGCGTCTTTAAATTTAGTTCAACTTTTCCCTCAATATTGTAAATGTAGTAGTTTGGTAATAGTAGTGGTGGAAGTTGTAGTAGTAGCGGTAGCATGCAAATATTGCCTTTTTGTTCATTGATTGCCTCCCTTATAATTTCCTGAAAGTTCCAAATTAATATACTCAGTCATTCCTGAGTTATGCCCTTTTGGTAGTCCATATACACATAACGTGTTTTGACTCAGTTCAACACTCCCCTCAACATTGGCTTAAAGGTTCACATGAATGCCCTTCGTATTTTTGGAAAGTAAAGTTTAAACATGCATACGTTTTTGAATAACATATACTATGTGTAAACAATGAACAAATTGCCTAACTTACAGCCTTTGCCCTGAGAACTGTGGGGATGTTTACATCCCAAAGACATTATTACTGGACCTTTCAACAATGCTGGAAAAAATAACTCTGCTAAAATTTTGATTGGATATTTTTCTGGGGAATGAAAGGCTTGGGAGGGGAGGGGGGACTGGTTGCTCTCCATTCACTTTTGACTCTTCAAAATGGCACTAATAATTCCTACTTCCAATTAAATGAGCCCCATTCGATCCCAAGTTTATGCAATCACCCCTTCGATAAAACCTTTTATGACCTGGGGCTAACTTAAAACCCTTGCCCTGGGCTCTCGGGGGTGTTTTCACCCTGAAGACATTGTTATGTGCACTTTGGACTATTATGAATGAAATGGCTATATCAAAATTTCAATCGGATGCGGTGGGGGAAAAGCGGACGTGAGGGAGAGGGGGGGGGGCTGGTTGTCCTCCATGACTTTCGATTCTTAAAAAGAAACTAGAACTATACATTTCCAATCAAATGAGTCTCCTCTAAAATGCACGCAACCACCCCTTCAATAAAAACTTATATGTCCCGGGGCATAACTTACAACCCTTGCCCCAAACTCTTGGAGATGTGTCAACCCAAAGGCCTTTTTATGTGATCTTTGGACTTTTTTTGAATATA
This sequence comes from Artemia sp. Qi Xiang Cuo, assembly GCF_049724085.1. NCBI lineage: Eukaryota > Metazoa > Arthropoda > Branchiopoda > Anostraca > Artemiidae > Artemia > Artemia sp. Qi Xiang Cuo. Next base: position 73,465,877 of record NC_142804.1, read on the forward strand.
TTTCTATGACAACATTTCAATCGGATGCGTTTGGATAAGATACGACGTAGAAGGGGGGGGGGGCTTCCTTCCGATCCCTTTGACTCTTAAGAAAGGCATTAGAACTTATGATTTTAATCCAGTGAGTCCCCTCCGACGTTTATACGGCCACCCTTTCCATAAAAACCTTAAAATTAGCTCCCAGGGCATAACCAACGACCCTTGTCCCGAGGACTGCGTGTGTGTGTGGGGGGGGGGGCAGCATCCTTAAAGACATAATTTCCGGACCTTTCAACTACGCCGAACAAAATGACTATCTCAAAATTTCGATTGAATGTGTTTGGGATGAGCGGGGGGGGGGGGCTGGTTACCCTCCAATTGCTTTCGAATATTAAAAATGGTACTAGCCCTTGCAATTTCCAATTGAAGTTTCTACGACAACACCTTTTATACGAATTGCCCTGGTCTAAAAAAAGAATAAGAAATACGTTTGTGCCCATATTTCTCTTTACTTAGGCAGCGCTATTGTGTTGCCTATGATGTATTTCCATTAAGAAAATGTTTCATTTTATGCCATTAGTTTTGGAAACTTTGTCCATTTTTTGCCCTTTTGTTTCCCGAATTTCTAAAATATGTCATTTTTTGCCCTTTTATGTCATTGCGTCAAGGCCATAGACAAAAAGTATGTAATATGATATACTTCTTGTTTGTGGTCCAGGCACATGAGAATGTGTCCTTTCGACAGAAAAATAAAAAAAGTTTTTTTCAACTGAAAGTAAGGAGCAACATTAAACTTAAAACGAAAAGAAATTATTATGTATATCAAAGGGTTCTCCCCTCGTCAATACTCGCTCTTTACGCTTAAGTTTTAATTTTATTCCAATTCTTTAAGAATGAACTCTGAATCACAAAGGTCGTTTAATTAGAATAAATAGTTCTTTTGAAAGTACTAAAAACAACTTCAGCTTAAAGAGCAAGGTATTGACGAGGGAGAGAACCCCCTGATATGCTTAATAATTTCTGTTCATTTTAAGTTTTAATGTTGCTCCTTACTTTCAGTTGAATTTTTTTTTTTATATTTAATTTCTGATCGTTCTTTTTAAATAATGCTGGGAAATCCGGCACCTCTTCATGGAAAATTCCCTTCCCCATGGTAAATTCCTCCCCCGTAACAGGCTCCCCCTCCATCCTACCAGAAAAAATCCCCCTGAAAACCAGGGGCGAATCTTCAGCATTTTATTGGGGGGGGGGGGGTAAAGAGGGGTCCATATCTGGACAGTCAAAGGGCATGGGATTTATAATATTTTTTTATCCATATTATTGGGGGGGGGGGGGCAACTGCCCCCTTGCTACCCCCAAACGACGCCCCTGCTGAAAACGGCTGCATAATTCCCAATAACCAATAATATATATAAACAATGGGCAAAGTTTATAACTTTCAGCCCTTCCCCTGGGGACTATGGGGGATGAAGTCATCCTCAAAGACATGGTTATTAGATTTTTCGACTATGCTTAACAAAATGGCTATCTCAAAATTTTGATTGGGTGACTTTGAGAAAAAATGAGCGTGGGAGCCTAGAAGCCCTCCAAATTTTTGTCACTTAAAAAGAGCACTAGAACTTAATTTCCGTTCAAATGAGTCCTCACGCGATGTTCTTGGACAACTGGGTGGATCAGGGTTGCCACCGTCAGTAGGATTTTACTAGATCTAGTAAAAAGAAAAAATCTAGTAAATTTAGAGGATCTTGTAAATTTCCCGAAATCTAGTAAAAAGTTTTGATTTGTAGTAAACAAAACTTTTGTTATTTTCCATGAATTCAGGGGAAAAATTAGGGTACATTCATTACAAAATCTGATTTCGATTATGTTAGATATTATTGCTACTATTGCTATCATTTTTATGATTTCTTGTCACCCCTAGTGCTTAAAAATCACTACTTGTCTCTCGGCTTCCTCTTAATACTCTCTTTGAAAGACAAACTATTTAAAATCAGGACTGGTATACCGGCTTAACTTGCTTTTTGAAAATTTTCCTATACTCTCCTAACAGCTGCTACGTTTGTCAGTTAGACTTGTCCGTTTTTAAAGACGCTGATGGAAACGAACTTTTTCCATACTTGCCCGAGTTCTTTCTGACTCTCTGCAGCTAGCCCAATTCAAGTGCTGGAGCAGAGAGACAGTTCCTGATTTTGTCGGTCATCAAAACTAAAAACCGGAATAGGCTAAATGTCACGAGTGTTTCGTCCTTATTGAAAACGAAGCAACTTGTTCTCAGATCGTCAAGTGGAGTATGTGACTGGGTGATACCCAGCAATTTGACTCGGGCTATCAAGAAATGGAAACAAGTTGATCCCTTCAGTCAGAATTTGAAACTAGTCGATACTTTAAATTCGGGTGAGGCCAAGGACGATTAAAGCCTTTTAAGTGCAACTTTTTTTTAATTGTGACTACATATTTTTCATCTTACTTTTTGATTTGTATGATTTGCCTGACCTGAAGAATATTGACACAATGTTATTTTTTTAAAACTAATTATTGTTTGTTATATAAGTTTTCTTTTCCTTGGCAGCCCTAGTCCAATTTGAGGTGCACTTTTTAATTTATATATTTTTACAACTAAACCGGTAGCTGATTACGTCATTTCCTTTTTGAAGTGACATAGATTGCATTGGTTTTCGATTCCCTTGAATACGAACGAGAAAGAATCCAGAAAAAATTCGTTAAAAAAAATCCTAAATTAAATTGCTGTAAAATTTGCCAGAAATCTTTGTAACCACCTTATCCCTTATTTAAAGACCCGCCCAATTAGTGTTTTAAAAGTGGCAAATTTCCTCTTAAAAATACAAAATTGAAGGGATTAGATTTCCAACCTAAAAACGGAAGCTGGGGGACAAATTTCAAAAGCCGTCATATTCAAACACACCTCAGATTCTAAGCACTCCATCGCCTGAATTGCTTCGTGAATATGAGTTGTAGCTGTTTATCTTCGTTGATTGTTTTTTTAATTTTTCAATATATCTGAATTTTATGACCTGAAGACCATTGATAAATTTAAAGAATCTAAGATTCCAGACTATTGTTTGACGTCTTGGATACACTGCATCAGGAATATTAAGCCTATCCAGTAGTACATCCAAATAATAAAAAAAGGATTTTTGAACTTATTGGTTTCCGGAATTTTCAATCATACTATGAAAACGAAAGAAAAGAGGAAAAGAGAAAAACAAGAAGAAAAATGGAAAAAACACTGTGGAAATCCTATTGATTATCCTCCTATAGTAAAAATCGATGTTTGATGGTGCGCGTGCGGCTCTAGCCGCACGCGCAAAGAAAAATTTTGAGCATTTAGTAAAAACAAATGCGATTTAGTAAATTTTTCCTCTCAGATTTAGTAAATTCTTCCAGACCAAGGTGGCAACCCTGGGGTCGATGAGACCACCCCTGGGAAAAAAAAAACAAATAAACACACAGCCATGATCTTAAAACACAGCCGTGAGCCGTGATCGAAATACAAAATTCCACATTTTTCCAGATATGAGCTTGAAACCTCTACAGTAGGTTTCTCTGATACACTGAATCTGATGGTGGGATTTTTATTTAGGTTCTATGAATTTTAAGGGTGTTTCCCCCTTTTTTCGAAAATGAGGCACATTTTCTTGGGCTCGTAACTTTTGATGGGTAAGAACAGACTTGATTAAGCTTATATAGTTGAAATTAGCATAAAAATCCAATCCTTTTGATGTTTTTACAGAGTTTCGGCTACTATTGAGTCTTATGCCCGTACCACATTATAGTCACACTTGTCGACAAAAGCAAAATTACGCACGACTAGAGCGCCCATTACGTTCGCCGTTCGTAATTTCTCGAGTTGAACATTCGTTCGTTCTCGTACGAACGCAGCTAATGGAAAAAAGTTCAACTTTCAAACATAAATTTCTTGACTGACCAATCAGAGTCAAGGTTTAAGGCTTAATTTTTAAAACTAGAAAAGATGGAAACTTAAAACAGCGGTTTTTATATCTGAAAGAGGAATCTGACAAACGTTAAAAAGGCTTAGTATTGGTCGCGAATGGTTGGACATAAATTACTGTCGTTACCAACTTTTGGAACTAGTTTCTTTCAATTTTAATTTTTTGCTTTTTAAATATATGTGCAACGCTGAAATCATGAAAATTGTCTTGTCATCCATGATATTTGGCTTTATTTATCATAGATGTGTCCACAGACAAGAGGTCTTCTTGTCTGTGGATGTGTCTATGATGTGACTGGGCAGTACTTACAGTTGGTTACCACGAACTGTTTGAAAATGTGTCAAGTTGGCAACATAGACATAGACATCCTCTCTTCCCGCAGGCAAATTTGAAAATAATGCATGGAATATATCTTTTCTGTGGGTAGCAAAATTAAAATACTGACACTCATGCTGCCCATACCTGTCAAGGCGAATTCTTGTTGGGGGATTAGTCTTGAGCTTCCACAACTAGTTTTACTGTTTGCATGTTTTGTGCAGCTAGGCTAGTCATTTTGCATGGATGTTTTCTATAGGCCTAGGCTACCTATATTTTTTCATATTCCATGGTGGGGTGTCAAACCTTGTCTAATTGGCACTTTTAGGTAAATTTTGGTAAATATCTACCAAATAATATTATTGACTTATGCATAAAGTGAATATACCACTCAATGCCCTTTTTTAGGTAAATATATACCAAATTGTATTATTGAGTTAGGAATAAAGTGAATACACCATTCGATGCCTTTTTTAATGCTGATTACGAATATAATAATCATTTCTTTCAGAAATGAATTTTAGCCCCCCTCCCCATATATACCAATTCATGGTAGGCCTAGGTATATTCCGGTCAATATATACCAAATCATATTATTGAGTTTCATATAAAGTGAATACACCATTCGATGCCTTTTTTTTATGCTGATTACGAATATAATAAGCATTTCTATTGGAAATGAATTTCAGCCCCCCCCCCGATATAGGCTATACCTAACCTAACCCTGAATTGGCATATATGAGGGGGGGCTGAAATTCATTTCCAATGGAAATACATATTATATTCGTAATCAGCATAAAAAAAAGGCATCGAATGGTGTATTCACTTTAGTCCTAACTCAATAATATGATTTGGTATATATTGACCTATATTTCTACATTAGGGGGGTGGGGGTACAGTATAAACTGACGTCTCATTTACATCAGAACCAAAATTTGCCCCCCCCCCCCTAATGCCGAAATTATATACCGTGGAGTGGCATATATAGAGGGGGGGGCTAAAATTAATTTCCAATAGAAATGATTAGACTATTATATTCGTAATCAGCATAAAAAAAGGCATTGAATGGTGTATTCACTTTATTCCTAACTCAATAATATTATTTGGTATATATTTACCCTTTTGTATGCTCTTTCCAAATATAATAATCATTTTTGTTGGAAATGAATTTTACCCCCACCCCTATATACCAATTCAGGGTATATAGGCCTATTTGCACATTAGGGGGGGGGGGGTAAAGTTTAAACAACTCCCATTTACATCAGAAATAAAATTTGCCCCCCCCCCCTAATGTGCAAATATATACCCTGAATTGGTATATATAGGGGTGGGGGTAAAATTCAGGTAAATTTTTACCAAATCATATTATTGACTTATGAATAAAGTGAATATACCAATCAATGCCTTTTTTTATGCTCTTTCCAAATATAACAATCATTTTTGTTGGAAATGAATTTTATCCCACCCATATATATACCCTGAATTGGTCAACTGAAATTAAAACAATACTTGAATCATTACTTCAAGGAAGTTCAACCAGATATATGTTGGTGTTGAACCTGTCATGGTTGAACTTCTTTGAAGTAATGACTCTTGGACTTTAGTAAGTGACTCTTGGACTTTAGTAAGTCCAAGAGTCATTGCTTCAAAGAAGTTCAACCATGACAGGTTCAAAACCAACACAGTTCTGGCTGAACTTCCTTGAAGTAATGATTTGAGGATTGTTTTAATTTCAGTTGACCAATTCAGGGTATATATTTGCACATTAGGGGGGGGGGTGAGAGAAAATTTTATTTCTGATGTAAATGGGAGGTAAGTTTAAACTTTACCCCCACCTCCCTAATGTGCAAATATACACCCCTGCCCTGATTATATTTGATATTAAGTGGCTATTTTGAAAGAGGTTTATATTGCATTTTTTACAAGTGGGAAAAAATTGGGTAAATTTTTGGCAGTTCATATTATTGACAAGCAGCATTCACAAGCATGTCTAGCTAGAACCCTATGTCTAGACACGTATGTAGCCAGTATTCAACGTCTTGGCAATGACTGTTCACAAGTAAAATTTGGTGCTTAGCTAAAACTAAAAATTTAGTTTCAGATTGTCATTTCTAGCCAATCACAAGAGCTTATTGGAGCAAAACTTTCAAAATTGTAATCCCTATTTTTACTGTCACAAGATAATGGATGAGATAAGCAAAACAATTGCCTTAGTGTGCTTCACTATTATGCCTGGTGTTGCATATTTGCCCAAAATGAAAAAAGAAATTAATAAGAAAACAAAAATTAAATTTCAGTTTAAAAATGTAAACATAAATGATAAAAATAGTTGAACTTGACACATTCTGATTGGCTGTAATTGAAATCCTAGACATTGAGTTCTAGAGTCTAGAACTCAATGTCTTGCCAAGCGCCTTGTCTAGCATGTCTAGCTAAGCGCCAATTTTTACTTGTGAATGGTCATTGCCTAGACATTGAATTCTGTGTAGACACGTGTTTAGACATTGGATTCTAGGTAGACATGCTTGTGAATGCTGCTTTATGAATAAAGTAAACATACCACTCTGTGCCTTTTTTATGCTCTTTCCAAATATAATAATCATTTTTATCAGAAATGAATTTTACCCCCACCCCTATATATACCAATTCAAGGTAGTATTTGTTCATTAGGGGGGGGGAGTTTAAAAACTTACCTCTCATTTGCATCAGAAATACACTTTACCCCACTCCCCTAATGTGCAAATATATACCCTGAATTGGTATATATAGGGGTGGAGGTAAAATTCATTTCCAACAAAAACAATTGTTATATTTGGAAAGAGCATAAAAAAAGGCATTGAGTAGTATGTTTACTTTATTCATAAGTCAATAATATGAACTGCCAAAAATTTACCAAAAATTAGGTAAATATTTAGATTAACAGAGTATTTAGATAGCTAAGAAACAAACTTACCTCTAGAATTCAAATTTCATCCTGAATCCAAATATGACATTTTTTTCTGCTGCCAAATCAATTTTAAGCCCTTTACAGACCCTCAAAGATGATACCTTTTTCTCCCAGGCGATTTTAGATATAGCTTGGTATAAATGTAGGGTTAGTCCTCTATATAAGGAAATATGTTAAGAAAACAATTATTACTTCATAATATACAGAATAATTGGTAAATTTTTGGGCAGTTCATGTTATTGAATTACAAATAAAGTGAACACATCACTCCCTTTTTTAATGTTCTTTACAAATACAAAGACAAAAAATGGGTAACAGATTGCATTGGACTTGTATAATTTGGGCTACATATATGCATATTAGGGGGGTGGTTGTTAGGTTACTTTATTCCTATCCCCTAATGTGCAAATATACTGCTCAAATTATATTATTATATAAACTAAAGGTTATATGAAGGTTATATTTCATTAGGATTAGCCAAACTTCACTTCTTGGGTGTGTTTTGTTTAATGAATAAGTACCCAAACAGCACAATTGGCAATCTTTTGTACATGACACAAAGATAAAAAAATCCGAAAAATCATTTTGTGTGCTTTACATAAATTCTGATACTCTTGCCCCAAAACTTGCTGAACTGAAAGCTTTTTGTTTTGATCTTAATGTGGACATTATTTGTGTTTGTGAAATTTGCCCAAACAACTCAGTGCACAAGCTGGAGGAATCTCACATTCAAATCCCTGGATTCAACTTGTGTAGCAATTTGGATAACTCTGAATGTCACAGAGGAGTAGCAATATACTGCAGAACTGGACTGAAAGCTAAAACTGTGAGTTACCCTCTTATTAATTCCACTAGTAGTTGGGTTTAAAATGTTTGTTTGAAAATCCATGTTGGATCTGAATCATATATGATAGGTGTAATTTACTGAAGTCCATCAGCCCCCAATCAATTTATTTCACAACTATCCATATCTAACCTGGTGTCCAGAATGAGCTCCAATGAGCACTCAACTGTCTTTTTGTTTGGAGATTTTAATATGCCTGATGTTAATTTGGCTGAAGGAATAGGATACCCCACTGAAAGTTGCCCATCTTGTGTCACAGTAAATTCCCTTTCTGACAACCTACTGATACAGATTGTAGACCAACCAACACAATTCAGGCACCAACAACAACCCTCCTTACTTGACTTAGTTATCACAAATGATTCTGAACAAGTTCTCTCTATTTCTTACAATCCTGCTCTTGGAAGCAGTGACCATGCCTGTATCTTGACTGAGATACAGATAAACAATAAGAAGGAGAACATGATAAAGAAATCCTTTACAGACTATGAGCAGATAAGGCAGGACCTATCCAGGATTAAATGGGAGGATAGTGGGGACATTCAATAGTCAATAGTGGGGACATTGAGAAAAGCTGGGAAACGTTTATGGTAACAGTCTTAGATGCTGAAAAGAAAAACACCCAAGAATATTGGTGTCTACTGCCTAAAACACTCCCTTACCTGCCAAAAGAAGTAAAAAGAGCAATGAAGAAAATGAAAAGAGCTTGGGCCAAGTATGCGAAATGTAAAGGTGATAACCACCATGACAGGTTTAAAGAAATGTAGAAACAGACTAAGAAATTTGACTCAGAAGGTTATGAGGGACCATGAAGATGCAATTGCAGCTAACTCAAAACAGAACCCAAAGATGTTTTGGCAACATGTCTCTGCAGCTAACCTATCTAGACGAGATATCCCAGATCTAATGAGAGAGGATGGTAAAAAAGCTTCAGGTACAAAAGAAAAAGTATACCTCCTGAATTCCAGTTTTAGTACTAATTTCTCTGCCCTACCCACAGCCAACACACCACCTCCTCTACCAGAAGAACTAATCCCAGAACCAATGGTCATGCCAATTATTTGTAAAGAGGATGTTAAGAAGAGGCTAAAAAAACTTGAGGCTAACAAAGCTGCTGGACCCAATTACCTACACCCAAGACTGTTAAAAAGAAACTGCTGAATACTTTGCCAAACTAATTGCTATGATGTTTGAGATGTCCCTCACTTCCAAATGATTGGAAGCAAGCCAACATCAAGACAATACACAAGAAAGGGAGAAGGGATCTTGCTAGTAACTATTAGCATATAAGTCTCACATCAGTTGTATGTAAAACCAATTGCTTAGCAAAAGCCAACATGATTTTCAAAAAGGCCACTCAATTGATACTAATCTAATTTAGTCATATGATTTTGTGACTAGACTCTTGGATACTGGTCAGCTGATGGATGTCATATTGCTCAACCAATCCAAAGCCTTTGACAAAGTTCAACACCAACTACTAATTTTGAAATTAAAGGCATATGGAGTGCATGAAGATATAGTAGCTTGGATAGAAGCCTTTCTAACTGGCAGGGCTCAGAGGGTGTTGGTGTACAACTGCAATGGCAATGCTGTCTATTCTGAACTGCTATGAGTCTCAAGTGGAGTGCAAAAGGTCACCATTCTGGGGATTGCATTATTCAGCATGTGCATCAATGTATGTAAAACAAACCTGAAGAATCCTTTGATGCTACATGCTGATGATTACAAGCTCCTAGGCCTAGAACGATCTAAATCTATCAACTATGCAAGAAGATCTGAACACACTGTGTAGATAGTCATTCGATTGGTGTCTACAGTTGAATGCCTTAAAATGTAAAGTTCTACATCTTGGATGCAATAATCCAAAAATTGCATATCACATAGGAGACGCCCAGCTTGAGGCAGTCAGTGAGGAGAAGGACCTGGGGGTTATTGTTGACAGTGAGCTGAAGTTTCACTGCCACACACGAGCTCAAGTTGCAAAAGCAAACCAAGCCCTTGGCCTCATAAAGCAATAATTTACCACTAGAAAGTCGGGAGTGATTACGAAACTGTACAAAGCCATGGTCCATCCTCAACTGGAATTTGGCATGACCTTAGCCTCTCCGTACTATAAGATGGATGTGAAAGTACTTGAGAGTGTCCAAAGAAGAGCAACTAAGCTTATCTCTGCATTCCAAGACAAATCTTACGAGGAACGACTCACCTTACTCAAACTCCCTACCTTAGTATACTGTAGGAAAAGAGGAGACGTAATAGCAGCTCGTAAGTTGCTAGAAAATGACCTATTAAGTCATATCTTTTCTCCATCCTTCTCAACTACCACAAGAGGACACACCAAGAAGCTGCAGGCCCCCCGTTTCATCAAGCGAGAGTGCCAACAGTTCTTCTCAGTCCATTCCGTCCCACTCTGGAACAGCCTATCCAAAGCCACCATCCAATCTAAAACTCTAGATGCCTTCAAAAAAGGAGTTGATCAAGACTCGGCCAATGCTGAATGGAGGCAGAACTGGAATGTCAAATCATAACCTTGAAACACCAACAGCAAGATTTCTACAGGAGGCTCAACACCACCTTATCTTGCTGGACATCTGATTTAAGGTAATGACTGTGAGTTATATCTTGAAATTTTTTCATAAGGTATTGTGTTAGACGTCACTAGGGAAGGGGGTATGAGATACAATTGGAATGGCATGGACAGATGTCATATTCCTTTCTATTTTTGGTACATTCATTTCTGTACATTCATTTACCCCAGTGTAAATTTTGAACCAAATCACTATACCTGGATGTTAATGTGACAAAATGGAAACATTTTGGCAAGTCACAGGAGATAAGATATTTATTTCAAAAAAAAATATCTATCATAAGCCCAGTAGAAATTAGATTAGCATCAAAAAATATTACTGTAATATATCTCAACATGCATTAGCTGGATGGACACCAAGAGGTCCAAGGAATTAGACTCCCAAAAATTTGCCATTCACTCATACTAACAAATGACAACTCTGAAGCTGTTATAAGCTTTCTTTAAGATTTCAAAGAAGGCAATTGATCTTTCTAGATAGAGCTTACAGGAATCAACTCAAATATCTGCCCCTGAAGGTCTTCTGAAGCTTTGTTCACCAAGGCTGGATCAAGTTTTTGTTTTTTTTAATTGTTAAATGCAATTTTTACAGAAACTAGGGTAAAGACACTGATGATTCAACAGTGTAATTTTGAAACCATTGTCAAAATTTTCCTTCAAAACAGGATAACTCTGCTTAGTCGTGACTTGGAACGCCATCTCTTGAAGCCATTGTTTTATTCTGACAATGCAAAACGTGGACACTATATCTGATATTTCCAGATAAGAAACGAATATTCAATTCAATCAGTTTCCTGTTTTCAACACAAAATGAGCTCCTGACAATTTCTTAGCTATGTAATGTTCAAACTGTCATTACTCAGTTATTTTTTTGCCAAAAAATTGGGATCAGACCCAGTGTGTCAAGATACATCTGATTTTCTTTAAAATGTAGCCACATTGGCTTTTTCTTGATAAAATTAAATTAAAATGGCAGCTAACATTATATTGATGAAACTATGTTCCAAGTGTTTAAAATTTTTGTCTGATATAGTGGAATACCATGCTGACCTAAATATTAAAATGTAAGTAGCATGGTCACTTTTGTAACAATGCACCCTCACATATAGCCCCAGGAATATACAAAACTAAAGGAAAACAATGCAATTCTTACTTTATAAGATGCAGCATGTTTCTATTAATCAGATTATCCTGTTTCCGTCCATTATTATATAATTTTTTAAATCATTTCAAATAATATTTTGGTAGATTATGAACTCAATCACAGACAAAGATAAATTCCAGAGTGTAGGAATAACCAGTTTGACAAAGGTCCTATGATACATGACCCCTGAATTAATGAAGAAATACATTATTTTGGGCTATATGTATAACCATCAGGGGGTGGGGTGCATTGTCAGAGTATTAACTATTATATTGAAAAGGAACACAAAATAAGGAATTAATGGTCCTACTTTTATTTTAATTAAGATGTTTCCTTTAGAAAAGCCCCTCTCCTATGGTGTTACCAAAAGTAGTTGAGCTGGGTAAACAAAACTTTTAGAAATCAACTCCTGAAAATCTGTGAAAGTTTTTTTCATCTACAACAAGTAGGCTACTTTCTTCATAAATAAGCTTATTAACACAAATGTGTTGAGAAAGTGAACTGCCATACCTACCTTATTGTTGGTTATTGTTGCTTTTACTAAATAAATCAAATAAAAGAAATTTCCTGTTCAACAGTTTTCCAAAAAAAAAAAACAATTACTGTTGTTTCAATTTTGTATCCTCAACCCCCCCCCCCCTGGCTAGATATATGCTAAGCCTAGGGCTCTATAGCTTAAAATAATTTGCTGGTCTTTATTTATTGAATTATTTAGTAAAGGTCTAGATAAGGGGCTATTGAAAAGGAAACATGCTAAAATAACCATTCTTGCTTCATAATATATACAATAGTTGTAGCTAACATGTTTTGCATGCAGCCCTGCTCTGCTTTACTCCCCTTAATATGCTAATATATAGCCCAATTTCCAATGTGCTCCACCACCCATCACTCCTATTTTTCCAGTTCTAGTTTCATCACAGTTCATTCAATTTACAGGTACATAGGTTGAAACAAGAAAGATGCATTAGGAGAATAGATAGGAAATTAACAATTTTGGATACATATTTGCACATTCAGCAGGTGAGGGGTAAATTATAGCAGAGTTGTATGCAAAATGTGCTACCTTAAATTATTCCTTATATATGAAATATATAGTTGAGATGGCTAGGGCATGTTTTGAAGATGAAGGATGACATATTACCAGAGATTATCCTTTTTTGCTAATCATACAAGGTCAAACAGAAAGCAGGTCATCCCTGGTTGGGGTGGGAGGTTGTCATAAGGAAAAATTTAAGGAAAATGGGAACTTCCTGGAAGGGTGTAAAGAGGGAGGCATTGAACAGATTGGAATGGAGAAGGACTGCACATAGTTGTGTTGGCCTCAGGCAGCTTGGTGATGTAGTGAATTCTTAGTAGTAATATGAATTGTTTTCTTAACATGCTTCCTTCTCAACAACCCCTAATCTAGACCTTTACCAATTTTTCATTTAATTGGCTTTATTTGGGGTTATCTTAAAATTACCTTAAATTGCATTGTCCAGCAAAATAAGGAAAAATCGTGTAGACTTGCTGGTCAGTGATGATGGGGAGCCATTGACTCAGCTGCATCCCACTTTGTCATCCATGGTTTAATGGACCAACTCTTGTCAACAGCAATCTTAAAGGCATCAACAAAGGGAGCAATGACAGCAATACCAGGAAGATTGTTCCAATGGGCAATAACTCTATTGGAGAGGTAGTGGTTGTGGACTCTGGTATCGCCCCCTTCTAGGATAACCTCTTACTGCCCCCTTATTCTGGAGGATTCATCAAACTGAAATGGCTTTTGACCTCAAATGGCTCTATTATGAAGCAACTATTGAGGAGAAATAAGTACAAAGATAATGGTAAGCCCACAAAATTGGCAAATTTTGTATCTAGTTTAGACTAGGGCTAAATCAGTCCACTTTAGGAGTAGCAGAGATGCAATTACAACACCAGTGATTACTGGTGTTACCTAGCCCAGTTTACAAGAATATTGGATGAGGTCTTTTTTTCTGCCTTATTTATGTCCCATAAGCAACATTAACTTGTGGGATTCTAACCCACCTTTCTTTTCCAGATGACTTGGGTTTTTACAGCTACTGAAAAAATGCCTGGCAATACTAAATGAATTTTAACACGGTGTAAGACATGCAAGCCAGCATATTGCACTCTGCAATGGATTGAACAAGTGGCAATGTTCAATTTAATCTTTCTCTTGTGAAAGGTTTCCAATAATGAAAACCATGGTTGTCAATTTTTTGTCCAGGAGTGTATCCCCTGAGCATCCAAAAATAGCTAAAATGTATCCACCTTGATATCTTAAAAACTAGGGGTTAATTTTTGGTAAATATCTAGATTTACAAAATACAGTATTCCGACAGCTAAGAAACAAACTTACCTTAGAATCAGAATTTCATCCTGAATCCAAAAATGACATATGTTCTATTGCAAAATCAATTTTAACCTAACTTAACCTATCCTTTATAACCTTACTTAAATATATAGTCCATATTATATATTGCATTTATTGATTCTTGATGCCACCATGAGGCAGCACCACCCAACCAAGACCCATATCCAACTAAAGGCTTTTTAACTGCAGAAAATTTAATATATGCGATTGGAGCTGGAGTTATTGCAGTTGTTGGCACCAAAATTGCCCTCCAATGGATCCTTGTTAAAGGTTCTAAAGTGTACTCATTCCAATCATAGGGCCTCTGATGGGTCCTGCATTGTTATTTTTTGTCACTACCTCCCCATCCTGGGGGTGGGTAATTTTCACACTTGCTGCCTTCCTTGGATGTGGTGGCTGTTTGTCAAGCTCCCTCTCTAGAATCAGACCCCAATTCCCCATTGCAACCATGGTAGGCTCATAGCCTACCATTGAAAGCTAATAAGCCAGACACTATTGTGTATGTATTAGCTCTAGAATTACCACAGTAGGGGAGAATGGGGCGAACTTGGACACTTTTTAGTTTTCCAAGCATAACTAGGTACTGGATTGACATAAAACAATTTAGTGTGGGTCGTTAGAAAGGTAAAAGTCTGGCAAATAATGGTGAATTTTTTTCAGATTTTTTAAAGATCACCCTGAAGCGTGAGTACCATGAGAGTAGGACCTTGTCAAGTGTCCAGTTTCGCCCCGTACACAGGGTGAAATTGGACAGGCATGGGGCGACCTTGGACAAGACAGTTTTAAGCAGTTAAACTTTATCCAAATACAGAATATTCGTGTAAAATGATACATAATCACTCAAAATCATATGAAAACTCAAAGTCGCATAAAAAAATCAGCCAGGAACATTGCACGGGCATCCGGGTTTCAACTAGAATTGTCATTTTAAAGCGTACATCGTAAGATCACAACCAAAGACAAGCCCCTGAACTGCACGACTGGTTCCACCAGCTGGAGAGGGGACATGAAGCTTCAGTTCTATGTCGGTAACGTCTATCTCAGCAATATCGGGAAGCTGAGGAAACATGAATTTGTCCCCTTGTTTCTGAAGAAAGTTAACCCTCGCAAACTGCTTTTCTACAACATCAAGAACTTCGCCAACATAATACACAAGGGCTTCCTTCTTTCCATACTCGAACTTGACAAGAACAAAGTTTTCGGCTTGAATGTCCTTGTCTATGTCATCCTTATCAGCCTCCTGGGGGTGCAGAGAATCGTCAGATGAATTGTCGTCAAGTTCAATGTCATCACCACTACTTTCCACTGGAGATTCAATTTGCTTTCTTTTCTTGGCAGTGGGCTGCTTGGCCTGCTTGGGCATAGGCTTTTTACTCTGCTTTTCCTTTCGTGCTCGTGCTTCAGCTTCTAAAGCATCTTTTTCGGGTGTATCGGTAAGAATACGAGTTCGACCTTGTTTTCTCGCATTCCTTCTGGGCTTTGTCATATCTGCTCTTGGATAGGGTGTTACTGCTTCAGGAGTCTGTTTTCCTAGCTTGCTTTGGGGAAGAGAAGGTGGAGGAGGAGAGAGAGAGGATATTGACTCAACATCTAGTAACGAATCGTCTAGGGGTGGGCGATTTGTCACCTCAGAAGGTAGAAAGTCTACCTCAGAAAATACACTTCTGTTGAAGGGCCAAATTCCAGCTTTCGTGAAACCAACTATTATATTTTCCGGGTTGAACTTGCAAAGGAATGGTTCTTTGCAGAGCTGGGCAGTCTCGTGAATCGTAATTCGTTGACCTGGATGGATCTGCAACCAAGTGTTCAGTGATTCTCTCATCGCAAACTTGAATGGTCCATAGACTGAGATGTCCAATGTCTGTAAGCAGTGGGAACAATGGTGAGGTAAGGTCAGAAGGTGGGCTCAATTGTCTTTGCACAGCCGCACTAATTCCACCAAGAGATGGATAGCGTGGTTTTCAAATAGCAATAGTACAGCGTCTTCTTTTGATGGAGTCCACCAGCTTGATGAAGTGCTTAAGAGAAGCTACAAAATCTATCGAGGTCATCCAACCACTCGGGTAAGAAAGCCCGAGACATCCTGGGGGGGCTTTTCAACAAAGCTGGTCGATAATTTTCGCCCTTGGGACTATCAAAACGGGGGGCAGAGCTTGACTTGTTGCTGAAATAAACCCAAGCATTATAACATTTTCCCCTCACTCTGCTGACACTGTCTGGGAAACTTGCTTCGATCCTTTCCTTGCGATTACTTTTGGAGCTAGTAATAGAGTAGGAACCCTAGTCTCATCATAGTCCCAGATACGGTTTGGTGGGAACTTGAATTTTTCGTAGAGTTTCTGCAGGTTGTCGAAGAACAAATTCACAACCACTGGATTGAAGCCAGCAGCCCTTGCCTGGCTGGTATTTTCAGGCTTACGAATAGATAGCTCTGGGTTTCGTTTCATAAAGCCTGAGAACCAGTCAACCCCAGCTATGTCGTCTCGCACCCAGCTCTTCGGTGTTTCGACGCCAATCAATTTGACCCATTCAAAGGCAAGTTTCCTCGCTTCTTTCGGAGTGAGGCCGTGATTCATCAGCTGACATTTTAGGAGATACTCTACAAACTCTTTTTCTTGTCAGTTTGAGAAAACAGTTTTTCTCTTCAGGTTGGGCGATGGGCTTGGGCGACCTGGGGGTGTAATTGGATTCGCTCGAGGTTCTTCAGTAACTCCTTGTCAATTTTTCAGAGCATAGGCGACGGTTGATTTCTTCAGTCGATAGGTTTTTGCGGCATTTCTAATAGATAGTCTACGCTCTAAGACTGCATTCACTGCCTGCTCCATGGATTCATCATCTGGTAGATCGTGTTTCCTGATGTAGTTGCGAACCATTGTCCAACTAGAAAGAACAAACAGTAAATACACGGGAAATAACCTGAAAATAGCTTTAAGAAGCAATGATATGAACCGGGTCCCTCCTTACTTACAGTTCGTTACCACGAATTGTTTGATCATGTAATTAAAAAAAAATTATATTAAAAATTAATTTTTTTTTTTTTTTAATTAACGGCTTTTGTGATTAAGGGGTCATTCTTAAAGCATCGGAACAAAATTTGAACTTTAGCGTAGAGTGAAGTATTGACTAGGGGGTGAACCCCCTAAAATACGGAATGAAAATATACGAATATAGTTTGTTACGTGAGTGAATTCATAAGTTACGTCAGAATAAAATTTCGAGAAAGCCATTTAGCCAAAAAATAAATAAAATTGATATATAAATTTTGTTTGAATTATTCATGTACGATGACCCAAAATTGAAGCTGAATTAATTCAAAAACGCCCTGAAATTAAATTACAAAAGACAAGTTTTTTAACTGAAAGTAAGGAGCGTAATTAAAACTTAAAACGAACAGAAATTATTCCGTATATGAAAGGGGTTGTCCCCTCCTCAACGCCTCGCTCTTTATGCTAAATTTTTTTATTGTTTAATTAAATAGAGTTGCGAGATCGAGTCAAACTTTATCGTAGTAAAGAGCGAGGCGTTGAGGAGGGGATATACGGAATAATTTCTGTTCGTTTTAAGTCTTAATGTTGCTCCTTTCATTAAGCTAATGAAACAGCCAACTTAACCTCGTTGTGTTGTGCGAAAAAAAAACACATCTACACACAAGCAACGCCATCTAGCATCATCGATCAAACTCCAAATATTAGTTAAGAAATTCTCTAAAAATTGCCTCCAAAGAGGCAAAGACATTCTCTAAAATGATAAACAAAAATAGCACGGGGTGAAGTTGGACACACGGGGCGACCTTGGACAGTGTCCAAAGTCGCCCCCGAATTGCTGTCCAATCTCGCCCCTATCTAACCAATTTTAGAAAATGGCGACCTGAAAAAGAAGTACTTGGAATAGACAAATCAAACTCAGGGCATAGATAGAGGATGTATCTAGCAACTGTACAACATCAACAACAAAGGAAAATTACCACCTTTTGTTACCGCAAATCGAGCTGATGTTGCGACTCCCAGATTTTTTTTAAGCATCTAAAAACTTTCTTACCTCTTATCCTGGTGTTAACAGTTCCGTTAGATTTCAAACTTCCTGCCAATGTAGACATACATAAGCCCCATCTACCCTATTTTTTGTGGATCGATAGAAGCAATAGGCTAGTTGTCAGGTTCGACGTCCAAGTTTGCCCCTGTCCAATTTCTCCCCGTTCTCCTATCCAAGTAGGATATAGTACAATCTAAGGAACAATAACTGATTTACTGAGCCATTTACAGTTTTGCCCACTGGGGGCTTGTACATAGACATGCATGGCTTAATCTTTGAGACAAGCATAAGCTACTGGCAGGATCAACCAGGTAACTCATTCACATTACCATCAGGGGAAATTAAAAGTGCAGTGAACCAACAGGATTTCTCTTTAGGATCAGGCCACCTTCCCATGTTCTTTCAAGACCCCATATCCCATAGTCAAAGGCTCTAATGATACCAAAATCATTACCAAATTGAGGATTCCACAATATCCAAGATTCGTCTAGCTCAATAGACATTTTTATCACAGTCATTCCCTGTGGTTCAAACCTAATCACTGCGACATGCCATCAGTTCATAGTGTTTTTGAAATGGTAACCCATTGGAAAGCAGTCCTCTTGCAATCCTAGCACATTCAAAAAGCACTATGCTTGCACTAACAATTGCCAAAAGGCCTCTTGCTGGTAGCAGATAGATGGTCCAACTAACATTTGTCAATTCAAACAGTCTCCTCCTTTACATACTTCCTCTAGAGAATTTTCTTTCATTGGGCTAGTGATTCAAGTCTAATCAGGACTTGAATCAAGTCCATATCCAATATATGTTTACATATCATGGGGGTGGGGAGTAAAGTTCATTTGTGATGCAAATGAAGGTTATATTTAGACTCAGGATGCAATTCTGGGAAAATATTTGCACATTAGGAGGTTGAGGGTATTTACTCTGTTAATACATGGGTTCTAAGAAATTTATGAATTTCTTAGAAAACTAGGAAATTTGGTAATATATTAGCATATTAAGGGGAAATTGGAAATAACATTGGAAATTAGGCTATATATTAGCATATTAAGGGGGGGGGGGGTAAAGCAGAGCAGGGCTGCATGCAAAACATGTTAGCTACAACTATTGTATATATTATGAAGCAAGAATGGTTATTTTAGCATGTTTCCTTTTCAATAGCCCCTTATGTAGACCTTTACTAAATAATTAAATAAATAAAGACCAGCAAATTATTTTAAGCTATAGAGCCCTAGGCTTAGCCTATATCTAGCCTGGGGGGGGGGAGAGGATACAAAATTGAAACAACAGTAATTGTTTTTTTTTGGAAAACTGTTGAACAGGAAATTTCTTTTATTTGATTTATTTCGTAAAAGCAACAATAACCAACAATAAGGTAGGTATGGCAGTTCACTTTCTCAACACATTTGTGTTAATAAGCTTATTTATGAAGAAAGTAGCCTACTTGTTGTAGATGAAAAAAACTTTCACAGATTTTCAGGAGTTGATTTCTAAAAGTTTTGTTTACCCAGCTCAACTACTTTTGGTAACACCATAGGAGAGGGGCTCTTCTAAAGGAAACATCTTAATTAAAATAAAAGTAGGACCATTAATTCCTTATTTTGTGTTCCTTTTCAATATAATAGTTAATACTCTGACAATGCACCCCACCCCCTGATGGTTATACATATAGCCCAAAATAATGTATTTCTTCATTAATTCAGGGGTCATGTATCATAGGACCTTTGTCAAACTGGTTATTCCTACACTCTGGAATTTATCTTTGTCTGTGATTGAGTTCATAATCTACCAAAATATTATTTGAAATGATTAAAAAAATTATATAATAATGGAAGGAAACAGGATAATCTGATTAATAGAAACATGCTGCATCTTATAAAGTAAGAATTGCATTGTTTTCCTTTAGTTTTGTATATTCCTGGGGCTATATGTGAGGGTGCATTGTTACAAAAGTGACCATGCTACTTACATTTTAATATTTAGGTCAGCATGGTATTCCACTATATCAGACAAGAATTTTAAACACTTGGAACATAGTTTCATCAATATAATGTTAGCTGCCATTTTAATTTTATCAAGAAAAAGCCAATGTGGCTACATTTTAAAGAAAATCAGATGTATCTTGACACACTGGGTCTGATCCCAATTTTTTGGCAAAAAAAATAACTGAGTAATGACAGTTTGAACATTACATAGCTAAGAAATTGTCAGGAGCTCATTTTGTGTTGAAAACAGGAAACTGATTGAATTGAATATTCGTTTCTTATCTGGAAATATCAGATATAGTGTCCACGTTTTGCATTGTCAGAATAAAACAATGGCTTCAAGAGATGGTGTTCCAAGTCACGACTAAGCAGAGTTATCCTGTTTTGAAGGAAAATTTTGACAACGGTTTCAAAACTACACTGTAGATTTCTGTAGGATTAGGTCAGGATTTATGCAATTTCTTTGTGATGGTTCTTTGTTTGTATATTTTTCCATGGCCTATGGGCTTTTAGTGCAAATAAATTCTTTTCTGTTCTATTCGTATGAATAGTAACTTCATGGAAAGCTTTATGTGTTGTTCACATGGATGTGGTAATCAGTGTGAACAGCCGAACACAGTAAAATAAGTACAAATATTTTGTTTTATTAGATAACCATATCCATCTATGACATGCTGTCAACTAATTAAGGATTCTGTTTTGTATGTATAAATGAAATGATAATCCATATCTTTTTTTCTTATTAATTTATAAAGAAACTCTTTCACAAAAGAAATGTTTCAAGGAGAAGTAAAGAGCTGCAGTAAACTAAAGACGAGTTTAAACAAAGTCAAGCGTAAAACTAGCATACATTACTATCAATAAATAAATGAAACCCTAATTGAACGGAATTAAACAATAAATAATCAATTCAAACTTAAAACGAACATAAAATACTATAAATAGGAGAAAGGGCTACAACCTCCTCCCCCTTTAGACTTTATTTGAAACAAGTTTCTTTCAAGCTGTGTGTTATTATTTGTCGTAATATCAACAAAAAATGAAAGAAAATACATCATAATAACCAAGATTACTGAAAATAACTAATAAATTTAAATTGACAGTTTAATATATTTTGATAATAGTTGCTGAAAGTGTCTGCAATTTGGATTCGTTAACGTTTAAAATATATTTCGCTTTATATTTTGGTAATTTTTATTATTCGACTGCAACTAGTTGCTACTACGACCGCTTGCGACTACTTACGAGTGCGACATTCTTCTGACTGCAACTGTGGCACTGCGAATGTGACTACTTGCGAATGCAACAACAACTACTTGTGACTCTGACCACCAATACTAATGCTAAACTACTGCAATTGCGACTGCCACTACGAATGACTGCTACTTCTATTGCTACTTCTGTTACTGTCACTGCTATTGCTGATGCTGCTACTATGACTGTTGATCTAAACCAAAAGAGTTTAAATGCATCCTTGTTGTCAAAATGGCATAGATGCAATATTTCAGGAACGGAATAGTGCATTAAATTCAAATCTTTCGGAAAAGTTGAGCGGGATCTAAAATTAAATCAAAACATACTATTTGTAAGATCGTTAAAAAAGTCTCTGTACTATATCCCAGGAGTAACACTTTGGAACTTTCAGGTTATGTTGTTGGGGATGTTGAACTAAATCAAAAGGCACTATTAGCCTCCAAGATTGTGAAAACGGCGTATTTATGATATCTCAAGAAAATGAAAATAAAGACTCCATACGAACTTAAATTTGGACAGAAATTGCTACAAACAGGGATTTGGCTACTGCCCCTCCCTAACTGTAAACTTTCTAAAGTTATCGGGTCGTTTGCATTTTGTTGAAAACTGTGTGTTTTGAACACTGTGCTTTAGTTTTTCAAAACATCGACAAAAAAAATAATTATAATCAGGATTACTGGAAAGAACTAATGAAAGCAATCTTAGAAATGTCAGCAATTCAAGATTCAAGGTTTTATTTAACAGTATTTTTTTTCATTTTACAACGTTATAAATTATAATTATAAAAACATATCTAAAATGTATTTTGTTTTCAGTATAGTACAAATAATACAATAGACTTTAGAAGGGTTACAGTTTGAGAAGGGGGGCAGTGACCAAACTCCTCTTTACAGTAACTTCGCTCCGTTTCAGTGTTGACTAAAGTATTTATTTTAATATTTACTCGTTTTAGAATTTGATTATTCGTCGATATCTGTATCTGTTATCTCTATGTTTAATGTGATTATTTATTTTAATTTTTGTTTGTTTTGGGCTTTATTTATTCTTTGATTGTAATTTATCGTCGCTTTAAGTTTGAAATATCATATGACTTTATCTCTGCTCGTCGTAAGCTTTTCTTTGAAAACTTCTTTTTGGGATCTTTCGGCTTAATAATTAAAATATTGGATTCTAATGTAAATTCTGGTGCTGCATAAGGTGATATGAGCCTTGTCTTTGATTGTAGGCTATTCATTATTTTAATTATTGCATAAAGTTCGTTGATCTGGAAATCAAGGTTTGGAACTGTTCTTGAATTATGATTTTAATTCAGCAGCAGTTTCTAGATAATATACTCGAAAGAAACATCCATGGGGATGTTCAAAGGTTACATATGAATGAAAATGGAATGTACGAATACATATTTATCAGAAGCATCACTCAGCTTTTATTTATGGCTCTTTAGGCTCTATAATTCATGACTTTGATGTGAGCGCTTGCATAGTGTGGTTTGGAAAAGATGTCATTCTGATAATTTGGATGCACGTGATGCATATTGATTTACCTCATCATCCCTCTCAACATTTCCTAGAAGTTCAGGCTTCCAACCCTAGCTGTCCTTGAGATATTTCACATACGCCTTTTTGACAACCTGGATAGACGTGGTGTCTTTTGATTTATTTCAACATACCCCTCAACATTCCCTGACAATCTTGACGTAATACCATTACTATTCCTCTGATACTGCACACAACATTTTTATAACCTGGATGCGTGTAGTGTCTTTTGATTTAGCTGTGCATATTTATTGCTTTGACGTGGGTGTTTGCTTGATGTGATGTGGAAAAGATGTCATTCTGACATCCTGAACGCACATAATTTCTTTTGATACAATCCAAAATCCCATAAAGTTTCAACTTAATACCATTAATCGTTCCTGAGAAATTGCAGATGAGATCTTCTGACAACTGGGATTCACATTGTGTCTTTTGAACCAATGGAGAATTTTCTCAATTATACCAAGAGAAAATATCTGAAAAGTGGTATATAACATTGTTGGGTTAAATAGTCAAAGACTGAGTCTGCTAATGAGTCTGCTAATGAAGATAGATCAGGGGTTAGATCCGCAATCATCTGAGTATTAATTTAGTTTATAAGGAAAAGAAGAAATTTCACATTTTATTTATGGTGGTTTTAGGACTCTCATAAATTTTTAATTTCATTGCATAACTTTCATAAGAATCATACCCCATTTGCAACTACTACTGCTATTACTACTACTACAGCGATTCAGTTACATATGTAGTTCAAAATTATTCCCAGGGATCAGGGGGGCTAGGGATAATTTCTTTACACCCCCCTCCCTCCTCCCAACTAAACTCTTTATTTTTGTAGAAAGCTCAAGGAAAGTTAGGAAATCTGTACATTAAACGAAAATGCGTTTGCGATCATATACTGATTACACTTTAATGTACAACAGTAATAACGATAATGAGAAAAGTAATGGATATTTTCAAGGGGATTTGCTGGGTTGAAAGAAGGTCTCTGAAAGTGTACATAAGTGTTGGCCAACTTGTTTTTTTTAATAAGTTGTAACTGCCATCTACATTAAATATGTGAACGTGGGCACTCGTTCTTATGGCTATGATTATACCATATTTCCGGTAATTAGTCATTTATTATTATAATCTTTTTAAAAAAACACTAGCATGTTTTTCATTTCCTCTCGCCTAAAATTTCAAGCATAAGCAATTTTTATAATTATATTTATTTTAGCTATAATTTATTTATTATGAATAAATAAGTCGATTTTAATTTATTTAACGATTTATATTGTAATCTTACTAAATTTTTTTCGCCTCAGGCTTGAACCATAAAAATTTCTTACGATTATCTTCTGATCATATTTTATTTTTATTTAATATCAATGATAAAAGAAAACTGAACATACACATTCCCATCAGATGCCATAGCAAGTACCAGACGCCATGTGGAGGAGGAATAATTAAATCCCCCCCCCTCCAAAAAAACAAAAAACAAAAACAAAAAGGCTATGCAATGAACCCGGTTATTCACGCATTGCAAAGTGCCTACCACAACATTTTGCTTAATTCTACCCTCTATTGTATTTTGCTAGTTCACCTTACTTTAACATTTTATCGGAAAATGGGCTCTTCCCCTCCTCCGCCTTCTCTTTTTTTTAAATTTATGGTCTTCTTTAGAGACAACCCTGCCTGTGAAAACATTTTTCATGTCTTAAAGACCCGTATATTCAATATTTGTACACTTAGTCAAAGATTTATTCTTATTCTTCTAGGAATTAGGAATGCCAGAGAATGATGGGGAAGGCGCCACTGATACAGTATATTGCCAAATCAGTGCTGTACATAAAAACGATAGTGAAATGACAATTGATGAAAAAGATGAAAAAAGTGATGAAAATGTCTCACTATATGACGATGAAAATCTGAAGTGTTCACTACTTGACGATGGAGATTTTAAGTGATACACTACATGATGATGAAAATGATGCACTGCATAAAAGTAATTGTGATATGACAAATAATGAAAAAGATAATGGAAGTGAAGAATACGGTAGATCCAATTATGATCATAAAGGTGCAAACGATAGACAGCCTAAAAACGATAGTGAAATACCAAACCGCAACAAAGGTAATGAAACAGAAGAAAAAGGAAAAGAATGTAAAAAGGAACCAAAAGAAAGCGATAGCAATGAATATTTAGTACCAGAAATCTCAGATGAAGTAGTTACTTCGATTGATGAGAAGCATGAAATAAGCACTGATCCAAATACCTTTTTAAAGACTAATAGTCATCCTCGAAAACGACACATTTGCGAAGCATGTTCTAAGCATTTCTCGTCCAAGCAACGACTCGAAGACCACAGGAGTGTTGCTCACGAGCCAGCTGTTTTTATTTGCGAATTCTGTGGTAAGTCTTTTTCTCAGCGGAGGACACTTACAGTTCACAAGCAGCTCCACACCGATGGAAAAAATAAAACATGCGAAGTTTGTGACCTAGTTTTGCCAATATCCAGAATGAAAGAACATATGATAAAACATACGACTGAGAAGAGGTACTACTGTAGTGTATGTGGGCTCAACTTCAAAAGATCATATGATTTGAATTTTCATATTTCAAGCAAGCACAGCGAGGGAGGTTATGTTCATGTGTGTTCCTCATGTGGTTATTCAGCACATTCGAAGGCTAGCAGATATCGACATGCTAAAAAATGCCCTGCCTATCTTAAGGTGATTCCTTACTTTATTTCTCCCACCTCTTTTTAAGTACCTATTAAAATTTGATCAACTTTCCTAACTGCCATAAATAGTACCTCAAGAGCAATTTAGCCCATTAAACCAAGTTTTTCCGTTAGATATTCCATCTTTTGCTAACATATAGCTATGGCTGCCTCTTTGGGGCACTCCGTCTTCTAAATGGCTGAATCAATAGCTAAAATTAGTATGTCTCACAGTAGCCACACTTTCAGTCTATCTGAAATGAAGGCATTATTACAAAAAAAAAAAAAAAAAATACTGGTTGTACGTAAATACGTAGGCTGTACGTAAAATGTGGTTCAATACCGTTCTCTAGGGTTATAATGAAAGAAAGGCTGAGGTGGCTAGGGCAGAGAGTGGTGAAGAAGCTGTGTTTACTTATAAAAAAAAATCCGTATATTATGAGACTCGTGGATCGGATTTGAAACTTGCGGTTCAGTCTCTGAAACTAGTTTCCCTAGCTATATTTTTGTTGGCTCCTATTCCAAAATAGAAAGACTGGTATATGCCATTTTTAAAAACACTTTGGGACTGCTGGCTAATGTTCGCCAGCTTGGTTTTATTTATTTTTGAAATGGTAAATGTATAGTTAATACCTGAATTGAGAAATGTATAGCCTTTAACAAATTCATAAGCTCCGGGTGATGGCAAAAGACAATTTAACCTGCTAAAGCTAGATGTTAACGAGAGTTCTGTCTGGGTGAATTCGCGAGTGAATTCAGCGCCAAGTCTTTTTCTCACCAGAGGTCGCTAACTGTTCATAAGCAGCACCACATTGACAGAAACAAAACCACAGGATCAGGGGACAGATCTCCGTTCAGTGAAAAATTTTTTTTTTCTAATCTCTAGTTGAACAATTTCAATTTAATTTTATTTTATTCGGCAAACCTTTTTGCATATTTATGCTGACCAGCTATTCTATACTATCGACAGTCAAATTGAATTATAATTTCTTTTTAAAATTTATTTCAGTTACTAAAGTAGGAAGACAGTTTTTTTTTTTTTTTTTTTTTTTTTTTTTTTTTTTAGCCAGGTAATTACCGTAATACATTATAGATTAATTTGTCAGTACAAATATGCAAAAGGCTTCACCGAATAAAATGAAATCACAGTTGTTTACGAAAAAGATTGCCCCCGGTACTACCAATTTAAATGTTGATTGAAGTCCCTTATCAACACACCACGGTTTCACAAACAAATCCGTTCCTTGTTTTCGTAATGCCATTAGATTACGAATCATCGTCATCTGTCCAAGAAGTACAGTCAACTCAATTCCTTTAAGTAATATTCCCAATATACCTCCTCTATACCCATGGGCGTAGGCAGCATATTGTCTAGGGGGGCAGTCGATAGTGTGATGGAGGGCCTTTTATCAACTGCTTTTCCAACCATCTGCTTTTTCAGCCATATCTAATGTAAATTTGAAGGTCTAAAGGGGGGGGGCCGCTGCCCCCCTGCCCCCCTCCCTATGCCCATGCCTATACCATCTGTTTTTAACATTGGTGCTCATGGGTCTCTAATTTCATTCAGTAGCCGATACATGATTAAGGGGGTTGGGTGGAGGAAACGAATTTTCCTTAAATCGTGACCTATCTAGATCGTTGTTTTCTTCCTTTTTTTTCACTTCCTTCTAGATGGTCCATAATTTGCTTACTTATGCCTGCTTCTCCGTGGCATTCTAAGTTCAAAAGAAATAAATTAATAGCCGAAATTAGCATTTCTATACAAACCCACACCTTCAGTTCATTTTGAAGCTAGGGATCATTGAAATATATAAAGAATTGGAAAGAGAAAGGTTAAGAAACTGTGTTTATTTACCCCTAAAAAATCATATTTTAATGAGACTTCATCAAAATTAAGAAAAACAATTTTTCTCAAGTCATGGTTGCCCTTAGAAGCAACCTAGTAAAGAACAAACCCTAGCCAATAGTAACCGAAAATTTATAAACGTATTTTGAAAAAATAAAACAAAAAAACTGCTAAGCGAGGAAGAACCGCCATATGAAGCTGATTTAGGAATGGTAATTATGGTTTCGATTAATCTTAATGGTAAAAGTTTATGGCGAAAATGAAAGTAATAGCGAACTTAAAACGTAAAAAGAACATAAATTATTCCATATATCTTGGGGGTGGGGGGGGCAGTTCCCCCATCAACCCCCTTCTCTTTGTGCTAAAATATTACAATGCCTTAAAAGTACTTCTTATTCCTGGCTAATGGCCCTTGTGCTTGAATTAAATAAAGAAAACAAGTTTTTTAAACTGAAAGTAAGGAGCGACATTAAAACTTAAAACGAACAGAAATTATTCCGTATATGAAAGGGACTGTCCCCTCCTCAGCGCCTCGCTCTTTACGCTAAAGTTTTTTATTGTTTTAAAAAATAAAGTTGTGATACAGAGTCAAACTTTAGCGTAAAGAGCGAGGCGTTGAGGAGGGGACAGTCCCTTTCATATACGTAATAATTTCTGTTCGTTTTAAGTTTTAATGTCGCTCCTTACTTTCAGTTAAAAAAACTTGTTTTTTATTTAATTTTTGAACGTTTTTGAATAAATGCAGGTTTTGATCTTGGCTCACCGTACATGAATAATTAAAACAAAATTTTCGTATTAACTTACTTTTATTTAGTTAAATGGCTTTCTCAAAACTTGTTTAATTTTATTTACGAACGTTTTTATTAGTAATAAATATACATAACTTACGAATTAACTTACGTAACGAACTTCTATGTTCATATATTTTTAATTTGTTTAATAGGGGGTTCGCCCCTAGTCAATACCTTGCTCTTTAAGCGAAAGTTCGAATTTTGTTCCAATTCTTTAAAAATGACCGCTTAATCACAAAGGCCGTTAATTAGAATAAATAGCTCTTATGAAAGTACTAAAAAATCTTTGGCTTAAAGAGCGAGGTATTGACTACGGGGTGAACCCAGTCATATATGTAATATTTTCTGTTCGTTCAAAGTTTCGATGTTGCTGCTATTGCAGTTGAAATACTTGTTTTTTTATATTAAATTTCTGATCTTTTTTTAAATAATGCTGGGAAGTCCGGCGTCCCCTTCATAGCAATGTCCCTTCCCCCATGAAAACTTCCTTCATGGAAATATCCTCCCACATAACCTCCGACCCCCCCCCCCCACTACCAGGAAAAATCTCCCCTGAAAACGTCTGTATACTTCCAAATAACCAGTACTATATGTTAACATTGGGTAAAGTTCATAACTTTCACCCCTCCCCCCGGGAATTTCGGGGGATTAAGTCATCCTAAAAGACATACTTATTATATTTTCGAACATTCTGAACAAAATGGCTATCTCAAAATTTTGATCGGGTGACTTTAGGAAAAAAATGAGCGTGGGAGGGGGCCTAGTTGCCCTCTATTTCTTTTGGTCACTTAAAAAGGGCACTAGAACTTTTAATTTTCATTCCAATGAGCCCTCTCACGATATTCTAGGACAACTGGGTCGATACGATCACCCCTGGGAAAAAAAACAACAAAAAAAACAAACAAAAAACAAATAAACACGCATCAGTGTTCTTTCTTCTGGCAAAAAATGCAAAAGTCCACATTTTTGTAGAAGGATGCTTGAAACTTCTACAGTACGGTTCTCTAATACGCTGAATCTGATAGTGTGATTTTTATTAAGGTTTTTTAGTATTTAGGGGATGTTTTCCCCTGTTTTCAAAAATCAGCCAAATTTCTCTGGCGCGTATCTTTTGATGGGTAGAATTAAACTTGATGAAACTTATATATTTGAAATCAACATTAAAATCTGATTCTTTTGATGTATCTATTTGTATCAAAATACCGTTTTCTAGAGTTTCGGTTACCATTGAGCCGGGTCGCTCCTTACTTAACAGTTCGTTACCACGAACTGTTTGACAATTGTTCTTAAAGAATTGGGACAAAAAGTCAAACGTTAGCGTAAAGAGTGGAGGGACTGGGGAGGGTGCAATCCACTTGATATACAGACTAATTTCTGTTCCTTTTAAGTTTCAATTTTGCTCTTTAGCTTTATTTGAGAAAACTTTTTTTTAAAGTTAATTTCTTTTCGTTTTTTTTATAGGATACTCAGGCTTGCCCTGAATACGATGAGGGCAACTGCCACTCCAACCCTGCCGTTTCAATCAAAATTTAACTTTTCCACAACAATAGTTCAAGAAAAGAGCTCGTTCAGTTTATATTCTTTGGTACTGTTGCGTTTAATGGTACACACGAAAGAAGTCAAGTTTGGTTGACGCTAATTAAAAAAAAATAAAAAAATAGGATGAATATATAATATTTTAGAAACAAATTTGGGCTATATATTTGTACATTAGGGGGATGGGGGGGGGGGGTAAAGCATAGCATATATCAAATCCGTAACCTAACCTAGGTACCTGCCCCCCCCCCCAACCCCAAAAAAAACAGTTTAAATATTGTAAATTCAATGAGAAACCACGCTCTTCGATCAATTTAGATAGCAATTACCCGCTTTGCGAGTCACCATCACTGCATTCCTTCGACAGTCTATAGCCACTGTGTACCATTAAGCGCAACTATACCTATGCTTTTCAAAATTAGGTATAACTATCCAAATGAAACTATCATCTCAATATGAAGTAAGCTTTCGACCTCTCATCCCTCACTTTGCACGCTTCACCTTATATTCATTAGTCTACATCATGATGGGGCTCCTTTTTGGGAGAGTTTATTTCCTGCTTCTAAATTTCTCAAAATTTTCATGTGCTAATAGCTTTTAATAAGTAACTTTAAAACTAATACACTTTGCATCTTTAAAATTAGGTGCAGAATCAGACTGAATTATAGATGTTGTTGTTGCCTTTATTGCAGTTGAAACTTTTTCAGGGTTTCGGTTTCTATTGACAAGGGTTGTTCTTTACTTAAAGTTTGTTACTATGTACTGTTTTACCCAATTGTTCTCTTAAATGGGAAGGAGGGCTATTGAATGAGGTCTTCTTCCATCCCCGTTTTTTACTTTCAAGTCTAATATAGGAAGATAAATCTACAAACCAAAATTAGAATATTGGAAGCTACAGTGAGAATAGTGGTCAGATATGGCCACTGTTAATTAATACTATAACAGTAGTATCGTAGTCTGGGGATTTTTAGCTATTGAATTTCCAGCGCGCACGCACGTTTCCTCTCATTTAGTCAGCCGTTAATAATTCAGTGTACACTACACCTAAACATTTATTTTCATAGAAAGTTTGCCAAAATACCTATCAAATCAATTCGAGACCTTGAACCCTACTTTTAATTTCTAAAAACATCTAATAAAAAAATTGCACCACTAATTACCGATTTTTATATATATGTTAGAATAAATTAATTTAAAATTAGATTCTTTAAAATTTAGTGTTACAAAGGTGAAGCCAAGCTTCGCGTTCAAGAGAAATCTGACTTGTCTACCCGTGAAAAAAATCGAATGTCGCTGATGTTTATACTTGTTTAAATGTTCTCCGGAGCACTTCCATCTCGGTCCGGCTTTGTATAAGGGTTGAGATAGTGAAAGATCACACTGTATTATATTTATATACAGTGGATATGGTTCTGAAGTAAGGGCGCTCCGAAAGGCGGATGAAGATTTGGTAGATATTTTCCAGAGAAATTGCCTATGGATTGTTCTGGGTACTTGACTGACTGACCGTATTTCAAATGGCAGGCTGTACGAAAAGTGTGGTCCAATTTGCTTTTTAGGGCTATAATGAGAGAAAGGTTGTTGTGGCTAGGGCACGTTCTGCGGATGAATGATGACAGATTGCCGAAGATTATCCTTTTCGGCCAACCGTTTAGTGCTAAACGGACAGCAGGTCGTACGCGGTTGGGGTAGAAGGATGTCATTAAAAAAGGTTTAAGTGAACTGGGAACTCCGTGGGAGGGTGTAAAGAGGAAAGCTTTGAATAGATTGAGATGGAGGAGGAGCGTGCGTAGCTGTATTGGCCTCAGGCGGCTTGATGTTGCGGTGAGGTGTTAGTAGCCGTAGTAGTAGTAGTAGTAGTATTGTCGAGAATGATGTTCATTCCTGAAAAAGTTGAATTCCTCTAGTCTTTATTAGAAGGGTGGTACTGGAAAGTCAATTTTTTTTATAAGGTCATCAGTTCCATGGTTTTAAAGGCGAATCTTTTTAACAAACGTGTTTTATAGGGATGTCCCCCATGGACACCAGTAGGGGTGGGGAAACGCCCCCTGGGAAACAAGAAGACATTAGAAATTGCATTTAAATCGCAGATAAGAAATGTTACCGTTTAAACTTTGCGAAAGCAAAGCCCTTGGTAGTACTGGTGCCCCCCCCTCCAGACATTGCCTGGCAACGCTCATGATGCCCCGTCCCCAATTTTCCACCTCTGTGTTGGTAGGCATGTGGTTATAAATTTTTCATTCTACACAGAAAAAGATTGCTGCAATGGGAGGGGTGCTTTCACTTCGCAACGCCAATTGTAAAGGCGCAGACCAAAGATTTTCCCGGGAATCAAGAGCGACTAAAGATTGATTTCTACTACAAATGTGCCAGTGTTGGGCATTATTGTCTCTGATAACGAAAAGTGGAATATTTAGTTTCTCAATAAGTATAATCGATTGTCTATCTCAGAATTTTTACTCGATTACGGTTCGGCACCCTTTGGGCTAAAATCGTCGTTTTGCGTCACAAAATGGCAGAAACTGTTGCTTCCTTTCGGGCACAGTCTTTTCTAGTAATTAAAACGGTCAAGGGAGCGTTGTTTTTTTCCAATGAGCCTCCTTCTGATATTCTTGAGCCATTGGTTCGATACCATCATCTCTGAGAAAAAACAACAACAAATAAACACACAGCCGGTCTCATCATTCTTGGAAAAAGTGTAAAATTTCATATTTATTAGACAAGGGCATGAAACCTCAAACAGAGGTCTCTTATATGCTAACTAGATTGCCTAATTTTCATTAAAATCGTTTGCCTTTTTTTGGGATGCTTTCCCCCTTTTTCAAAAATTGGGCACATTTTCTCAGCATCGTAATTTTTTATAGGTAACCATAAATTTAGTGAACCTTATATGTTTGAAATCACCATATAAATTCTTATTTTTGAGTGTATAGTTTGTTATCAGTTTTTGGTCACTATTAGCAAAAGTCGTCCCTTACTTACAGTTTTTTTTTTTGCCAACAGTGTAATATAAAAAAAATAATAGTACTTCTACTACTACTATTACTAACAACGCACTGCAG
Organism: Artemia sp. Qi Xiang Cuo; assembly: GCF_049724085.1. Classification (NCBI taxonomy): domain Eukaryota; kingdom Metazoa; phylum Arthropoda; class Branchiopoda; order Anostraca; family Artemiidae; genus Artemia; species Artemia sp. Qi Xiang Cuo. The sequence goes on from NC_142804.1 coordinate 73,498,793, forward strand.
CACCAAGTTGTCTAAGGCCGACACAGCTGCGTACGCTGCTTTTCCATCCCAATCTATTCAATGATTCCCTCTTTACACCATCCTAAAAAGTTCCAATTTCTCTTGAATTATTTCTTACTACAATCTCCCACCCCAGTCGGGGATGACCTGCTTTTCGTTTGGCCTTAGATTAATTATAGAAAATAACGATTTTTGGCAATCTGTCACCCTTCATCTGCAAAATGTGTCCTTGCCATCTTAAGCTTTCTCTCATTATAGCCCTAGAAAGTGGGACCGCATTTTTCGCACAGCTTGCTATTTGAAATACGATCAGCCAGACCGTTGCCCAAAACAATCCGCAGACAGTTCCTCTGGAGAACATCTACCTGGAGAACCTTCATTTATTCCTACAATAAGCGAAACAGTTTTCTTAAAATCAATTCCGAAACCTACTCTTGAACTCTGAACCCTTGAAACCTCCAAAAAATCATTCATTTTGCCAAAATTTTCGTCAAAGACACTTAGATCATCAAAATAATCTAAGTCAAGGAGAGTTATATTTTTTCATATGAATCCATACTCACCCATAGCCTTTGGTGTATTCTTTTGGGACAAAGTCCATCAAAATGATCCAAGTGAATGGAGGTGAAACGCAACACTGCTTAACTCCTGTTTTAATGCGAAACCAGCCACTAATCTAATTTCCTACCTTAACCACAGCAAAAAAAAAATTCCTACTTTAACAACAGTTAAAAAAAAGTTTGGAAGAATAGGAAGATAAGTCTGCAAACCAAGATTAGAATATTGGAAGCTATAGTGATGACAGTGGTCAAATATGGCTCTGAAGCGTCGGTGCTCCGAAAACAGATAAAGATTGGCTAGAGGTTTTCCAGAGAAATTGCTTAAGGATTGTTCTTGGTACCCGGCTGACTGACCGTATTTCAAACAATAGGCTGTACATAAAATGTGGTTCAATACCGCTCTCTAGGGCTATAATGAAAGAAAGGCTGAGGTGGCTAGGGCACGTTGCGCGGATGAAAGATGATAGATTGCCGAAGATTGTTCTTTTCGGCCAACCGTCTAGGGCTAAACGGAAAACAGGTCGTCCTCGTCTGAGGTGGGAGGAGGTCACAAAGAAAGATTTAACGGAAATGGTATCTTCGTGGGAGGGTGTAAAAAAGGATGTTTTGAATAGATTGGGATGGAAGAGGAGCGTGCGTGGCTGTGTTGGCCTCAGGCGGCTTGGTGTTGCGGTGAGTTGTTAGTAATAGTAGTAGTAGTAGTAGTTAACCACAGCAGTGTTTTTCTCGTACATAGCATTAATAACTTTAATGTATTTATATGGTATACCATACAAGAATAGGGCCTTTGTCAAAACATTTCTATCAGTAAAATCAGACGCTTGACCCATAAAACTGAGAACTAAAGGGGCTGTTATGTTTACTGAATTATAATTTAACTGACATAGTCTACTTAATAATTCATATAATAATTTTGTCATTATGATATGTACATTGTAATCCTTACAATGCAAATTGCTTTGCACGCAATTTAGCTTAGTTCTACCCACTATTGGATTTTGCTAATTCACTCTACATTAAGCTTTTATTGGACAGTGGGTTTTCCCCTCTTCCCCCGCCCCTTCTAGATTTTTGTTGAATTTATGCCGACGGATGAGATTTCTCTTTTACAGACAACAATGCCCATGGTGATTTTTTCACTTTTTTTATGGACTTGTATAATCTTGATTTACATGCTTAACAAAAGATTTAATATAAGTCTTCTAGGAATCGAAAATCACCATGCCTTCTAGATTCTTGTTGAATCTAGTTGATTCTTCCCCCGCCCCTTCTAGATTTTTGTTGAATTTATGCCGACGGATGAGATGTCTCTTTTACAGACAACAATGCCCATGGTTAGTTTTTCACTTTTGTATGGACTTGTATAATCTTGATTTACATGCTTAACAAAAGATTTAATATAAGTCTTCTAGGAATCGAAAATCACCATGCCTTCTAGATTCTTGTTGAATCTAGTTGATTCTTCCCCCGCCCCTTCTAGATTTTTGTTGAATTTATGCCGACGGATGAGATTTCTCTTTTACAGACAACAATGCCCATGGTGATTTTTTCACTTTTTTATGGACTTGTATAATATTGATTTACATGCTTAACAAAAGATTTAATATAAGTCTTCTAGGAATCGAAAATCACTATGCCTTCTAGATTCTTGTTGAATCTTGTTGATTCTTCCCCCGCCCCTTCTAGATTTTTGTTGAATTTATGCCGACGGATGAGATTTCTCTTTTACAGACAACAATGCCCATGGTGATTTTTTCACTTTTTTATGGACTTGTATAATCTTGATTTACATGCTTAACAAAAGATTTAATATAAGTCTTCTAGGAATCGAAAATCACCATGCCTTCTAGATTCTTGTTGAATCTAGTTGATTCTTCCCCCGCCCCTTCTAGATTTTTGTTGAATTTATGCCGACGGATGAGATATCTCTTTTACAGACAACAATGCCCATGGTGATTTTTTCACTTTTTTTATGGACTTGTATAATCTTGATTTACATGCTTAACAAAAGATTTAATATAAGTCTTCTAGGAATCGAAAATCACTATGCCTTCTAGATTCTTGTTGAATCTAGTTGATTCTTCCCCCGCCCCTTCTAGATTTTTGTTGAATTTTTGCCGACGGATGAGATTTCTCTTTTACAGACAACAATGCCCATGGTGATTTTTTCACTTTTTTTATGGACTTGTATAATCTTGATTTAAATGCTTAACAAAAGATTTAATATAAGTCTTCTAGGAATCGAAAATCACCATGCATTCTAGATTTTTGTTGAATCTAGTTGATTCTTCCCCCGCCCCTTCTAGATTTTTGTTGAATTTATGCCGACGGATGAGATTTCTCCTTTACAGACAACAATGCCCATGGTGATTTTTTCACTTTTTTTATGGACTTGTATAATCTTGATTTACATGCTTAACAAAAGATTTAATATAAGTCTTCTAGGAATCGAAAATCACCATGCCTTCTAGATTATTGTTGAATCTAGTTGATTCTTCCCCCGCCCCTTCTAGATTTTTTTTGAATTTATGCCGACGGATGAGATTTCTCCTTTACAGACAACAATGCCCATGGTGATTTTTTCACTTTTTTTATGGAGTTGTATAATCTTGATTTACATGCTTAACAAAAGATTTAATATAAGTCTTCTAGGAATCGAAAATCACCATGCCTTCTAGATTCTTGTTGAATCTAGTTGATTCTTCCCCCGCCCCTTCTAGATTTTTGTTGAATTTATGCCGACGGATGAGATTTCTCTTTTGCAGACAACAATGCCCATGGTGATTTTTTCACTTTTTTTATGGACTTGTATAATCTTGATTTACATGCTTAACAAAAGATTTAATATAAGTCTTCTAGGAATCGAAAATCACCATGCATTCTAGATTTTTGTTGAATCTAGTTGATTCTTCCCCCGCCCCGTCTAGATTTTTGTTGAATTTATGCCGACGGATGAGATTTCTCTTTTACAGACAACAATGCCCATGGTGATTTTTTCACTTTTTTATGGACTTGTATAATCTTGATTTACATGCTTAACAAAAGATTTAATATAAGTCTTCTAGGAATCGAAAATCACCATGCCTTCTAGATTCTTGTTGAATCTAGTTGATTCTTCCCCCGCCCCTTCTAGATTTTTGTTGAATTTATGCCGACGGATGAGATTTCTCTTTTGCAGACAACAATGCCCATGGTGATTTTTTCACTTTTTTTATGGACTCGTATAATCTTGATTTACATGCTTAACAAAAGATTTAATATAAGTCTTCTAGGAATCGAAAATAGCCGAAAAAGGTGGCGCAACTGAAACTGAAGCGATATATTGCAAAGTCCCTGCTGTGTATAAACAGGATAGTGAAATTACAGTTCACCAACAAAATAATGAAAATGAAGAAAATAGTTTACTGGATGATGATGAAGATGAGAAGTTTTCTGTGCATAATGAGAGAGAAACAAGTGATATACTGCGTAATGGTGATAATGGTATACTGCATAAAAACGGTTGTGACCTGACCAGTGATGCAAAAGATATTGAAAGTGACGAAAATGGTGCATCTCATTGTGATAGAGATGAAAATGATGCAGTTCATAAAGGAGGGAACAATGTACTGTGTAAAAACGAAAGCGAAGTATTAAATCGTGAAAAGGGTAGTGGAAGCTTTACTATTTTCTTCAAGGAATGTAAAACTGAGACGAAAGAAAGTGACAGCAATGAATACTTAGTATCAGAAACCTCAGATAAAGCAGTTATTGCGACTGACGAGAAGCTTGAGACAAGCAACGAACGAAATACCTCTTTACAAAAGAATAATAGGCCCCGAAAGCAACACATTTGTCAAGTATGTTCCAAGCGCTTGACATCCAAGCAGCGACTCGAAGACCACATGAGTGTGGCACACGAACCGGCAGTTTTTGTTTGTGAATTTTGTGGCAAGTCGTTTGCTCAGCGGAGAACACTAGCTATTCATAAGCAGCTTCACACCAATGGAAAAAATAAAACCTGTGAAGTTTGTGACGAAGTATTGCCAATATCTAACATAAAATTGCACATGGTAAAGCATATGACTGAGAAGAAATACTCCTGTAATGTATGCGGGCTCAAATTCAAAAGATCATATGATTTGAATTTTCACATGTCAAGCAAGCACAGCGAGAGAGGTTATGTTCACGCGTGTTCCTCATGTGGTTACTCAACACATTCGCGTTCTAGCAGATACAGACATGCGCGAAAATGCCGTGCCTACCTTAAGGTGATTCCCTAACTTATTATCTGCCATAATTATTTAATTGCCTACTAAATTTTAATCAGATTACCCATATTGACGTAAATAGCCGTTTGGAGCAATTCTGCCTTATAAATCAAGTCTTTCCTTTTAGATCTTTCCTCATTTGCTGACGTATACTTCAGCCTGCTCATTCAGAGCACCCCAAGCTCCGAGTGGGAGCTTATACTAATACTAATAAATGGGGGAGCGTCCTCCTCAAAAATATATTTTCTATCTGGAAATCAGCTACGCTGAACAAAATGGCTATCTTAAAATTTTGATTGGATGTGTTTGGGGAACTGATAGGTGTGGGGGGGGGGCTAGTTGCCTTCCAATCACTTTCGAATATTAAAAAAGGCACTAGCTGCTCCAATTCCCAATCGAATGGACTCTTTTCCAAGTTTCTACGACAACTCCTTCGATATGAAGTGCCCTGGTCTAGAAACCAGAAAAAAAAAAAAAAAAAAAAAAAAAAAAAAAAAAAAAAAAAAAAAAAAAAATTATACATTGTGCCAACATCGTTCTTTACTTAGACGTTCTTTACTTAGCGCTATTGCACTGCCTATGATAATAAATACTATGTGTAAGCAATGAACGAATTGTCTAACTTACAGCCCTCGTCCTGAGGACTGTGGGGAGGTTGACATCCCCAAAGACAAAATTACTGGACCTTTCAGCGATGCTGAATAAAATCGCTCTCACAATTTCTATCGGATGTGTTTTACGGTTTGATAGGCTTGGGGGGGGCTGATTTCTCTCCATTCACTTTTGCCTCTTATAAATGACAATAAAACTTCCGACTTCCAATCAAATGAGCTCCATCCGATCCAAAGTTTTTTGTAAATTATATTCAAGATTTTTACATTTCATCAAAAATGTAAAATAATATTTCTGGGAATCTAAAATGTTCGTAAATGATGGCGCAAGTGAAGCTGGTCCTTACCTGTAATGGCTGATTTGCATTTAAACACCACTGAATATAATTTTATCAAGGCTCAGATGAATCATCTAAATAAAACTTTATAATACATTTCTTTGTTAACTATATGTTTTGAATCGATTGCATGCATTTTTAGGGACAAATCCACCAAATAGCGTCATTGCGGCCTTTAAAATGGTAAAGCTCAATGCGTTGCTCTTCGATAACTTTAAATCAATTTAAAGTTACAAGCTTTCTCAGAATGTCACTCCACGGCGTTTTGGCACCCTTTGAGCCAACGTTGTCGTTTTGTGCCACTCGTCACTTTGGTGTGTCACAATTTTTTGCTGCTTAAAAATAATACTAGAACCTGCTGTTTCCTGTATAATGAGCATCAACCCGATATTCTAGGACCATTAGTTGGGGGAAAAACATTTACCCGAAAGCTCACAGAGAGTTAAGAAATTTGATTATATAATTGCGCTTTTCGAGGATTCAAGTGCTCTCCTCCCACCTACAAAAAATCTAATGGCCTTTCTGCATAATGACCGATGTGCCATACACTGTTGTACATAATGAAACAGCTCCTGGTAACGTACTGTAAGTAAAGAGCGGTTCGGGCTAATAGCAACTAAAACTCTATAAAAGATATTTTAATAAATAAGATATTTTAATATTTTACTAAACTGTATTAAAAAAAGACTCGTACATCAAAATAAGTGGCTTTTTATACTGATTTAAATATATAAAATATATTAAGCTTAACGTTACCTATCAAAAGTGACAAGCCTGAGAAAATTTGCCTGATTTCCAAAAATTGGTAAATACCCCAGAAAAGGCTAGTGATTTTGATGAAAACCATGTTATCGAATTCAGCATATCAGAGAACCCTGTCGTGGAGGTTCCAAGGCCCTATCTACAAAAATGTGAAATTTTACAATTTTTCGCCCGAAAAAAACTCACGAATGTGTGTTTATTTGTTTTTTGTTGTTGTTTTTCCCAGGGGTGATCTTATCGACCCAATGATTATAGAACATTGAGAAACGAAATCATTCGAACAGAAACCTCAAGTTCTTGTGCCCTTTTAAAGTAGCCCAAAAGATTGTACTACGGGAAAGTAAAATTTTCTGTCATTTTATGGCACCAAACTACGATTTTGGCCCAGAAAGGGCGGAACCGCTGTTGACTGAAGATTCTGAGATAGCCAAAGCCAATTCTTTGGATGTATTAATCGTCATTAAAATTATTTTTTTAGGGTTTCGGTTAATAATGGGCCGACTCGCTCCTTACTTAAAATTCGTTATCACGAACTGGTAAATACATTACTATCAGAACTAAAATCCCCTCTTTCCCCTGAAAATTTTGTTATATTTGGAATTTTTTAACTTTTCATGCATAATAAGACTTCTCCCTTCCCTTGGAAAATTTTGAGACCCCCTAACCTTACAACTCGTGCTGGTGCCCATGAGAATTACATTAAAAAGACCTGGATGTTCTCAAGGGGTTTGCTGTGTAGGTACATTGAAAGTACACAAAACGATCATTTGTCGGTCTGTTATAAAATAAGTAATAACTGCCATCTTCACTGTTTGACGGAGCAGCACTACTGCTTTTACGGTTCTAGGCGTTTACACCCCCCCCCATGGAAAATACTCTCCCGGACCCCCCCCCCCCCCCCAAGGAAATTACCCCCGGGAAAAACACCATGGAAATAACCTCCTCCCCGGAAAACATCCCCCCCCCCGCGGAAAATGCATCCCCGGTGAAAGGAAATCATTGCCAAAAATTCTCCCCACTGAAAATTTTCCCGGACATCCCCCCCCCCTGCAGAAAACTCCCCTGCGAAAAAAGTCCGTATGTTTTCCAATAACAAATACTATCTGTAAGCAATGGACAAATTACAAAAGCCGCATATACTTCTACAATGGGATTCTCTGATTGTTTTGAAGTTAGGGAGGGAGATACCTCAGAAGGTACATTTTAATGCCAAAACATCCCAGCTCTTATTGAGCTATCAGATGAAAACATAATTAGTCCTAAGGGAGAGACGAGAGGAGGTTGGAGATATAAATTTACGTATAATCCCCAGGGTCGTAACCAGAATTTTTGTTTGGAGAGGGGGGGGGGGTACAAAAGAAACTTTAAAAATGCATCAAAAATGTGAAATTGATATCTACTTATGATTTGATATCCCTTATGATATCCCTTATGATTTCTGGGAGTATTTCTGGTCTACGCTGTTATTATGAAAGTGAAGAGTAACATTAAACTGCAAAATGAGCAGAATTTATTCCATATAGGAGGGAGACTGCCCCTTCCTCATCCACACCTCCACCTCATTGTCAAAGAAACTTCGGAGGGTGCTCATTAGATCAGAAATTGAGAGTTCAAATCCTTTTTTGTAAGTCGAAAGTGATTGGAGACCAACCAGCCGCGAGGAGGGGGGGGGGGTTCGGGGATGAACTTTAGCCCCGAAATTGTACTAGATACAAACTGGAAACTTTTGCTGGTTTGAGTATCGTAGTGCGGGGCAATATCTCAGGGAGTTTGTTGAACTTTTGCTGGGTTTGAGAATCGTAAAACGGGGCAAAATCTCATGATGTCTGTTGAACTTTTGCTGGGTTAGAGAATCGTTAAACGGGGCAAAATTTCATTAAGTTTGTTGAAATTTGCTGGGTTTGAGAATCGTTAAACGGGGCGAAATCTCATAGAGTTTGTTGAATTTTTGCTGGGTTTGAGAATCGTTAAACGGGGCAAAATCTCATGAAATTTGTTGAACTTTTGCTGGGTTTGAGAATCGTTAAACGGGGCAAAATCCCATGAAGTTTGTTGAACTTTTGCTGGGTTTGAGAATCGTAAAACGGGGCAAAATCTCATGAACTTTGTTGAACTTTTGCTGGGTTTGAGAATCGTTAAACGGGGCAAAATCTCATGAAGTTTGTTGAAGTTTTGCCGGGTTTGAGAATCGTAAAACGGGGCTAAATCTCATGAAGTTTGTTGAAATTTTGCTGGGTTTGGGAATCGTTAAACGGGGCAAAATCTCATGAAGTTTGTTGAGTTTTTGCTGGGTTTGATAATCGTTAAACGGGGCAAAATCTCATGAAGTTTGTTGAAATTTTGCTGGGTTTGATAATCGTTAAACGGGTCAAAATCTCATGAAGTTTGTTCAACTTTTGCTGGGTTTGAGTATCGTTAAAGGGGGCAAATTCTCATGAATTTTTTTGAACTTTTGCTGGGTTTGAAAATTTTTAAACGGGGCAAGATCTCATGAAGATTGTTGAACTTTTGCTGGGTTTGAGAATCGTTAAACGGGGAAAAATATTATGAAGCTTGTTGAAATTTTGCAGGGTTTGAGAATCATTAAACGTGGCAAAATCTCATGAAGTTTGTTGAACTTTTCCTGTGTTTGAGAATCGTTAAACGGGGCAAAATCTCATGAAGTTTGTTGAACTTTTGCTGGGATTGAGAATCGTTAAAAGGGGCAAAATCTCATGAAGTTTTTTGAACTTTTGCTGGGTTTGAGAATCGTTAAACAGGACAAAATCGCATGAGGCTTATTGAACTTTTGCTGGGTTTGAGAATCGTTAAACGGGGCAAAATCTCATGAAGTTTGTTGAGCTTCTGCTGGGTTTTAGAATCGTTAAACGGGGCAAAATCTCATGACGTTTGTTGAACTTTTGCTGTGTTTGAGAATCGTTAAACGGGGAAACATCTCATGAACTTTGTTGAACTTTTGCTGGGCTTGAGAATCGTTAAACGGGGCAAAATCTCATGAACTTTGTTGAACTTTTACTGGGTTTGAGAATCGTTAAACAGGGCAAAATCTCATGAAGTTTGTTGAACCTTTGCTGGGTTTGAGAATCGTTAAACGGGGAAAAATCTCATGAAGTTTGTTGAACTTTTGCTGGGTTTTGAGAATCGTTAAACGGGGCAAAATCTCATGAAATTTGTTGAACTTTTGCTGGGTTTGAGAATTGTGAAACGGGGCAAAATCTCATGAAGTTTTTTGAAGTTTTGCTGAATTTGAGAATAGTTAAACGGGACAAAATCTCATGAAGTTTGTTGAACTTTTGCTGGGTTTGAGAATCGTTAAACAGGACAAAATCTCATGAAGTTTGTTGAACTTTTGCTGGGTTTGAGAATCGTTAAACGGGGCAAAATTTTAGAAGTTTGTTGAGCTTTTGCTGGGTTTGAGAATCGTAAAACGGGGCAAAATCTCATGAAGTTTGTTGAATTTTTGCTGGGTTTGAGAATCGTTAAACGGGGCAAAATCTCATGAAGTATGTTGAAATTTTGCTGGGTTTGAGAATCGTTAAACGGGGCAAAATCTCATGAAGTTTGTTGAACTTTTGCTGGGTTTGCGAATCGTTAAACGGGGTAAAATCTCATGAAGTTTGTTGAAATTTTGCTGGTTTTGAGAATCGTCAAACGGGGAAAAATGTCATGAAGTTTTTTGAATTTTTGCTGGGTTTGAGAATCGTTAAACAGGGTAAAATCTCATGAGGTTTGTTGAACTTTTGCTGGGTTTGAGAATCGTTAAACAGGGCAGAATCTCATGAATTTTGTTGAACTTTTGCTGGGTTTGAGAATCGTTAAACGGGACAAAATCTCATGAAGTTTGTTGAACTTTTGCTGGCTTTGAGAATCGTTAAACGGGGCAAAATCTCATGAAGTTTATTGAAATTTTGCTGGGTTTGATAATCGTTAAATGCGGCAAAATCTCATGAAGTTTGTTGAACTTTTGCTGAGTTTGAGAATCGTTAAACGGGACAAAATCTCATGAAGTTTGTTGAACTTTTGCTGGGTTTGAGAATCGTTAAACGGGGCAAAATCTCATGAACTTTGTTGAACTTTTGCTGGGTTTGAGAATCATTGAACGGGGCAAAATCTCATGACGTTTGTTGAACTTTTGTTGTGTTTGAGAATCGTTAAACGGGGTAAAATCTCGTTAAACAAGGCAAAATCTCATGTAGTTTGTTGAAATTTTGCTAGGTTTGAGAATCGTTAAACGGGGCAAAATCTCATGAAGTTTGTTGAACTTTTGGTAGGTTTGATAGTCGTTAAACGGGGCAAAATCTCATGAAGTTTGTTAAACTTTAGCTGGGTTTGAGAATCATTCAAAGGAGCAAAATCTCATGAAGTTTTTTGAATTTTTGCTGGGTTTGAGTATCGTTAAACGGGGCAAAATCTCATGAAGTTTGTTGAACTTTTGCTGGGTTTGAGAAAAACAGGGCAAAATTTATGCTGTAGATCTAGTTTGTTGGACTTTTGCTGGGTTTCAGAATCGTCAAACGGGGCGAAATTTCATGAAGTTTTTTTAATTTTTGCTGGGTTTGAGAATCGTTAAACAGGGTAAAATCTCATGAGGTTTGTTGAACTTTTGCTGGGCTTGAGAATCGTTAAACAGGGCAAAATCTTATGAATTTTGTTGAAATTTTACTGGGTTTGAGAATCATTAAGCGGCACAAAATCTCATGAAGTTTGTTGAACTTTTGCTGGGTTTGAGAATCGTTCAACGGGGCAAAATCTCATGAAGTTTGTTGAAATTTTGCTAGGTTTGATAATCGTGAAACGGGGCAAAATCTCATGAAGTTTGTTGAACTTTTGCTGGGTTTGGGAATCGTTAAACAGGGCAAAATCTCATGCAGTTTGTTGAACTTTAGCTGGGTTTGAGAATCATTCAACGGGGCAAAATTTCATGAAGTTTGTTGAATTTTTGCTGGGTTTGAGAATCGTTAAACGAGGCAAAATCTCATGAAGTTTGTTGAACTTTTGCTGGGTTTGAGAAAAACAGGGCAAAATTTATGCTGTAGATTTAGTTTGTTGAACTTTTGCTGGGTTTGAGAATCGTCAAACGGGGCAAAATTTCATGAAGTTTTTTTAATTTTTGCTGGGTTTTAGAATCGTTAAACAGGGTAAAATCTCATGAGGTTTGTTGAACTTTTGCTGGGTTTGAGAATCGTTAAACAGGGCAAAATCTTATGAATTTTGTTGAACTTTTACTGGGTTTGAGAATCATTAAACGGCACAAAATCTTATGAAGTTTGTTGAACTTTTGCTGGGTTTGAGAATCGTTAAACGGGGCAAAATCTCATGAAGTTTGTTGAACTTTTGCTGTGTTTGAGAATCGTTAAACGGGGTGAAATCTCGTTAAACAAGGCAAAATCTGAAGTTTGAAATTTGCTAGGTTTGAGAATCGTTAAACGGGAAAAATCTCATGAAGTTTGTTGAACTTTTGCTAGGTTTGATAATCGTTAAACGGGCAAATCTATGAGGTTTGTTGAACTTTTCCTGGGTTTGAGAATCATTCAACGTGGCAAAATCTCATGACGTTTGTTGAACTTTTGCTGTGTTTGAGAATCGTTAAACGGGGTGAAATCTCGTTAAACAAGGCAAAATCTCATGAAGTTTGTTAAAATTTTGCTAGGTTTGAGAATCGTTAAACGGGGAAAAATCTCATGAAGTTTGTTGAACTTTTGCTAGGTTTGATAATCGTTAAACGGGGCAAAATCTTATGAGGTTTGTTGAACTTTTCCTGGGTTTGAGAATCATTCAACGTGGCAAAATCCCATGAAGTTTGTTGAACTTTTGCTGGGTTTGGGAATCGTTAAACAGGGCAAAATCTCATGAAGTTTGTTGAACTTTTGCTGGGTTTGAGAATCATTCAACGGGGCAAAATTTCATGAAGTTTGTTGAATTTTTGCTGGGTTTGAGAATCATTAAACGGGGCAAAGACTCATGAAGTTTGTTGAACTTTTGCTGGGTTTGAGAAAAACAGGGCAAAATTTATGCTGTAGATCTAGTTTGTTGAGTTTTGCTGGGTTTGAGAATCGTCAAACGGGGCAAAATTTCATGAAGTTTTTTAATTTCTGCTGGGTTTTAGAATCGTTAAACAGGGTAAAATCTCATGAGGTTTGTTGAACTTTTGCTGGGTTTGAGAATCGTTAAACAGGGCAAAATTTTATGAATTTTGTTGAACTTTTACTGGGTTTGAGAATCATTAAACGGCACAAAATCTTATGAAGTTTGTTGAACTTTTGCTGGGTTTGAGAATCGTTAAACGGGGCGAAATCTCATGAAGTTTTATCGAAATTTTGCTGGGTTTGATAGTCGTTAAATGGGGCAAAATCTCATGAAGTTTGTTGAACTTTTGCTGAGTTTGAGAATCGTTAAACGGGATAAAATCTCATGAAGTTTGTTGAACTTTTGCTGGGTTTGAGAATCGTTAAACGGGTCAAAATCTCATGAAGTTTGTTGAACTTTTGCTGGGTTTGAGAATCGTTCAACGGGGCAAAATCTCATGACGTTTGTTGTACTTTTGCTGTGTTTGAGAATCGTTAAACGGGGTAAAATCTCATGAAGTTTGTTGAACCTTTGCTGGGTTTGAGAATCGTTTAAACGGGGCAAAATCTTATGAAGTTTGTTGAACTTTTGCTGGGTTTGAGAATCGTTAAACGGGACAAAATTTCATGAAGTTTATTGAACTTTTCCTGGCTTTGAGAATCGTTAAACGGGGCAAAATCTTATGAAGTCTGCTGAACTTTTGCTGGGTTTGAGAATCATTCAACGGGGCAAAATCTCATGACGTTTGTTGAACTTTTGCTGTGTTTGAGAATCGTTAAACGGGGTAAAATCTCGTTAAACAAGGCAAAATCTCATGAAGTTTGTTGAAATTTTGCTAGGTTTGATAATCGTTAAACGGGGCAAAATCTCATGAAGTTTGTTGAACTTTTGCTGGGTTTGAGAATCATTAAACGGGGCAAAATCTCATGAAGTTTGTTGAACTTTTGCTGGGTTTGGGAATCGTTAAACAGGGCAAAATCTCATGCAGTTTGTTGAACTTTAGTTGGGTTTGAGAATCATTCAGCGGGGCAAAATTTCATAAAGTTTGTTGAATTTTTGCTGGGTTTGAGAATCATTAAACGGGGCAAAGTCTCATGAAGTTTGTTGAACTTTTGCTGGGTTTGAGAAAAACAGGGCAAAATTTATGCTGTAGATCTAGTTTGTTGAACTTTTGCTGGGTTTGAGAATCGTCAAACGGGGCAAAATTTCATGAAGTTTTTTAATTTTTGCTGGGTTTTAGAATCGTTAAACAGGGTAAAATCTCATGAGGTTTCTTGAACTTTTGCTGGGTTTGAGAATCGTTAAACAGGGCAAAATCTTATGAATTTTGTTGAAGTTTTACTGGGTTTGACAATCATTTAACGGCACAAAATCTCATGAAGTTTGTTGAACTTTTGCTGATTTTGAGAATCGTTAAACGGGGCAAAATATCATGAAGTTTGTTGAAATTTTGCTAGGTTTGATAATCGTTAAACGGGGCAAAATCTCATGAAGTTTGTTGAACTTTTGCTGGGTTTGGTAATGGTTAAACAGGGCAAAATCTCATGCAGTTTGTTGAACTTTAGCTGGGTTTGAGAATCATTCAACGGGGCAAAATTTATGCTGTAGATCTAGTTTGTTGAACTTTTGCTGGGTTTGAGAATCGTTAAACAGGGCAAAATCTTATGAATTTTGTTGAACTTTAACTGGGTTTGAGAATCATTAAACGGCACAAAATCTCATGAAGTTTGTTGAACTTTTGCTGGGTTTGATAATCGTTAAATGGGGCAAAATCTCATGAAGTTTGTTGAACTTTTACTGAGTTTGAGAATCGGTAAACGGGATAAAATCTCATGAAGTTTGTTGAACTTTTGCTGGGTTTGAGAATCGTTAAACGGGGCAAAATCTCATGAAGTTGGTTGAACTTTTTCTGGGTTTGAGAATCGTTAAACGGGGAAAAATCTCATGACGTTTGTTGAACTTTTGCTGTGTTTGAGAATCGTTAAACGGGGTAAAATCTCATGAAGTTTGTTGAACATTTGCTGGGTTTGAGAATCGTTTGATTGGGGCAAAATCTTATAAAATTTGTTGAACTTTTGCTGGGTTTGAGAATCGTTAAACGGGGCAAAATCTCATGAAGTTTGTTGAAATTTTGCTGGGTTTGATAATCGTTAAGCGGGGTAAAATCTCATGAAGTTTCTTGAACTGTTGCTAGGTTTGGGAATCGTTAAACAGGGCAAAATCTCATGCAGTTTGTTGAACTTTAGCTGGGTTTGAGAATCGTTCAACGGGGCAAAATCTCATGAAGTTTGTTGAATTTTTGCTGGGTTTGAGAATCGCTAAACGGGGCAAAATCTCATGAAGTTTGTTGAACTTTTGCTGGGTTTGAGAATCGTTAAATGGGGCAAAATCTCATGAAGTTAGTTGAAGTTTTGCTGGGTTTGAAAATCGTTAAACGGGGCAAAATCTCATGAAGTTTGTTGAACTTTTGCTGGGTTTGAGAATCGTTAAACGGGGCAAAATCTGATGAAGTTTGTTGAACTTTTGCTGGGTTTGAGAATCATTCAACGTGGCAAAATCTCATGACGTTTGTTGAACTTTTGCTGTGTTTGAGAATCGTTAAACGGGGTGAAATCTCGTTAAACAAGTCAAAATCTCATGAAGTTTGTTAAAATTTTGCTAGGTTTGAGAATCGTTAAACGGGGAAAAATCTCATGAAGTTTGTTGAACTTTTACTAGGTTTGATAATCGTTAAACGGGGCAAAATCTCATGAAGTTTGTTGAACTTTTGCTGGGTTTGATAATCGTTAAGCGGGGTAAAATCTCATGAAGTTTCTTGAACTGTTGCTAGGTTTGGGAATCGTTAAACTGGGCAAAATCTCATGCAGTTTGTTGAACGTTTGCTGGGTTTGAGAATCGTTAAACGGGGCAAAATCTCATGAAGTTTGTTGAATTTTTGCTGGGTTTGAGAATCGCTAAACGGGGCAAAATCTCATGAATTTTGTTGAACTTTTGCTGGGTTTGAGAATCGTTAAATGGGGCAAAATCTCATGAAGTTAGTTGAAGTTTTGCTGGGTTTGAGAATCGTTAAACGGGGCAAAATCTCATGAAGTTTGTTGAACTTTTGCTGGGTTTGAGAATCGTTAAACGGGGCAAAATCTTATGAAGTTTGTTGAACTTTTCCTGGGTTTGAGAATCATTCAACGTGGCAAAATCTCATGACGTTTGTTGAACTTTTGCTGTGTTTGAGAATCGTTAAACGGGGTGAAATCTCGTTAAACAAGGCAAAATCTCATGAAGTTTGTTAAAATTTTGCTAGGTTTGAGAATCGTTAAACGGGGAAAAATCTCATGAAGTTTGTTGAACTTTTGCTAGGTTTGATAATCGTTAAACGGGGCAAAATCTCATGAAGTTTGTTGAACTTTTGCTGGGTTTGAGAATCATTAAACGGGGCAAAATCCCATGAAGTTTGTTGAATTTTTGCTGGGTTTGTGAATCGTTAAACAGGGCAAATTCTCATGCAGTTTGTTGAACTTTAGCTGGGTTTGAGAATCATTCAACGGGGCAAAATTTCATGAAGTTTGTTGAATTTTTGCTGGGTTTGAGAATCATTAAACGGGGCAAAGACTCATGAAGTTTGTTGAACTTTTGCTGGGTTTGAGAAAAACAGGGCAAAATTTATGCTGTAGATCTAGTTTGTTGAGTTTTTGCTGGGTTTGAGAATCGTCAAACGGGGCAAAATTTCATGAAGTTTTTTAATTTTTGCTGGGTTTTAGAATCGTTAAACAGGGTAAAATCTCATGAGGTTTGTTGAACTTTTGCTGGGTTTGAGAATCGTTAAACAGGGCAAAATCTTATGAATTTTGTTGAACTTTTACTGGGTTTGAGAATCATTAAACGGCACAAAATCTTATGAAGTTTGTTGAACTTTTGCTGGGTTTGAGAATAGTTAAACGGGGCAAAATCTCATGAAGTTTGTTGAACTTTAGCTGGGTTTGAGAATCATTCAACGGGGCAAAATTTATGCTGTAGATCTAGTTTGTTGAACTTTTGCTGGGTTTGAGAATCGTTAAACAGGGCAAAATCTTATGAATTTTGTTGAACTTTAACTGGGTTTGAGAATCATTAAACGGCACAAAATCTCATGCAGTTTGTTGAACTTTAGCTGGGTTTGAGAATCATTCAACGGGGCCAAATTTATGCTGTAGATCTAGTTTGTTGAACTTTTGCTGGGTTTGAGAATCGTTAAACAGGGCAAAATCTTATGAATTTTGTTGAACTTTAACTGGGTTTGAGAATCATTAAACTGCACAAAATCTCATGAAGTTTGTTGAACTTTTGCTGGGTTTGAGAATCGTTAAATGGGGCAAAATCTCATGAAGTTTGTCGAAATTTTGCTGGGTTTGATAATCGTTAAATGGGGCAAAATCTCATGAAGTTTGTTGAACTTTTACTGAGTTTGAGAATCGGTAAACGGGATAAAATCTCATGAAGTTTGTTGAACTTTTTCTGGGTTGGAGAATCGTTAAACGGGGCAAAATCTCATGAAGTTTGTTGAACTTTTGCTGGGTTTGAGAATCGTTCAACGGGGCAAAATCTCATGAAGTTTGTTGAACTTTTGCTGTGTTTGAGAATCGTTAAACGGGGTAAAATCTCATGAAGTCTGTTGAACCTTTGCTGGGTTTGAGAATCGTTTGATTGGGGCAAAATCTTATGAAATTTGTTGAACTTTTGCTGGGTTTGAGAATCGTTAAGCGGGGTAAAATCTTATGAAATTTGTTGAACTTTTGCTGGGTTTGAGAATCGTTAATCGGTGTAAAATCTCATGAAGTTTCTTGAACTGTTGCTGGGTTTGTGAATCGTTAAACTGGGCAAAATCTCATGAAGTTTGTTGAACTTTAGCTGGGTTTGAGAATCGTTAAACGGGGCAAAATCTCATGAAGTTTGTTGAATTTTTGCTGGGTTTGAGAATCGCTAAACGGGGCAAAATCTCATGAAGTTTGTTGAACTTTTGCTGGGTTTGAGAATCGTTAAATGGGGCAAAATCTCATGCAGTTTGTTGAACTTTTGCTGGGTTTGAGAATCGTTAAACGGGGCAAAATCTCATGAAGTTTGTTGAACTTTTGCTGGGTTTGAGAATCGTTAAACGGGGCAAAATCTTATGAAGTTTGTTGAACTTTTGCTGGGTTTGAGAATCATTCAACGTGGCAAAATCTCATGACGTTTGTTGAACTTTTGCTGTGTTTGAGAATCGTTAAACGGGGTGAAATCTCGTTAAACAAGGCAAAATCTCATGAAGTTTGTTAAAATTTTGCTAGGTTTTAGAATCGTTAAACGGGGAAAAATCTCATGAAGTTTGTTGAACTTTTGCTAGGTTTGATAATCGTTAAACGGGGCAAAATCTTATGAGGTTTGTTGAACTTTTGCTGGGTTTGAGAATCATTAAACGGGGCAAAATCCCATGAAGTTTGTTGAACTTTTGCTGGGTTTGGGAATCGTTAAACAGGGCAAAATCTCATGCAGTTTGTTGAACTTTAGCTGGGTTTGAGAATCATTCAACGGGGCAAAATTTCATGAAGTTTGTTGAATTTTTGCTGGGTTTGAGAATCATTAAACGGGGCAAAGACTCATGAAGTTTGTTGAACTTTTGCTGGGTTTGAGAAAAACAGGGCAAAATTTATGCTGTAGATCTAGTTTGTTGAGTTTTTGCTGGGTTTGAGAATCGTCAAACGGGGCAAAATTTCATGAAGTTTTTTAATTTTTGCTGGGTTTTAGAATCGTTAAACAGGGTAAAATCTCATGAGGTTTGTTGAACTTTTGCTGGGTTTGAGAATCGTTAAACAGGGCAAAATCTTATGAATTTTGTTGAACTTTTACTGGGTTTGAGAATCATTAAACGGCACAAAATCTTATGAAGTTTGTTGAACTTTTGCTGGGTTTGAGAATCGTTAAACGGGGCGAAATCTCATGAAGTTTTATCGAAATTTTGCTGGGTTTGATAGTCGTTAAATGGGGCAAAATCTCATGAAGTTTGTTGAACTTTTGCTGAGTTTGAGAATCGTTAAACGGGATAAAATCTCATGAAGTTTGTTGAACTTTTGCTGGGTTTGAGAATCGTTAAACGGGGCAAAATCTCATGAAGTTTGTTGAACTTTTGCTGGGTTTGAGAATCGTTAAACGGGGAAAAATCTCATGAAGTTTGTTGAAATTTTGCTGTGTTTGAAAATCGTTAAACGGGGTAAAATCTCATGAAGTTTGTTGAACCTTTGCTGGGTTTGATAATCGTTTAAACGGGGCAAAATCTTATGAAGTTTGTTGAACTTTTGCTGGGTTTGAGATTCGTTAAACGGGACAAAATTTCATGAAGTTTTTTGAACTTTTCCTGGCTTTGAGAATCGTTAAACGGGGCAAAATCTTATGAAGTCTGCTGAACTTTTGCTGGGTTTGAGAATCATTCAACGGGGCAAAATCTCATGACGTTTGTTGAACTTTTGCTGTGTTTGAGAATCGTTAAACGGGGTAAAATCTTGTTAAACAAGGCAAAATCTCATGAAGTTTGTTGAAATTTTGCTAGGTTTGAGAATCGTTAAACGGGGCAAAATCTCATGTAGTTTTTTGAACTTTTGCTTGGTTTGATAATCGTTAAACGGGGCAAAATCTCATGAAGTTTGTTGAACTTTTGCTGGGATTGAGAATCATTAAACGGGGCAAAATCTCATGAAGTTTGTTGAACTTTTGCTGGGTTTGGGAATCGTTAAACAGGGCAAAATCTCATGAAGTTTGTTGAACTTTAGTTGGGTTTGAGAATCATTCAGCGGGGCAAAATTTCATAAAGTTTGTTGAATTTTTGCTGGGTTTGAGAATCATTAAACGGGGCAAAGTCTCATGAAGTTTGTTGAACTTTTGCTGGGTTTGAGAAAAAAAGGGCAAAATTTATGCTGTAGATCTAGTTTGTTGAACTTTTGCTGGGTTTGAGAATCGTCAAACGGGGCAAAATTTCATGAAGTTTTTTAATTTTTGCTGGGTTTTAGAATCGTTAAACAGGGTAAAATCTCATGAGGTTTCTTGAACTTTTGCTGGGTTTGAGAATCGTTAAACAGGGCAAAATCTTATGAATTTTGTTGAAGTTTAACTGGGTTTGAGAATCATTTAACGGCACAAAATCTCATGAAGTTTGTTGAACTTTTGCTGATTTTGAGAATCGTTAAACGGGGCAAAATATCATGAAGTTTGTTGAAATTTTGCTAGGTTTGATAATCGTTAAACGGGGCAAAATCTCATGAAGTTTGTTGAACTTTTGCTGGGTTTGTTAATGGTTAAACAGGGCAAAATCTCATGCAGTTTGTTGAACTTTAGCTGGGTTTGAGAATCATTCAACGGGGCCATATTTATGCTGTAGATCTAGTTTGTTGAACTTTTGCTGGGTTTGAGAATCGTTAAACAGGGCAAAATCTTATGAATTTTGTTGAAATTTTACTGGGTTTGAGAATCATTAAACGGCACAATATCTCATGAAGTTTGTTGAACTTTTGCTGGGTTTGAGAATCGTTAAACGGGGCAAAATCTCATGAAGTTTGTCGAAATTTTGCTGGGTTTGATAATCGTTAAATGGGGCAAAATCTCATGAAGTTTGTTGAACTTTTACTGAGTTTGAGAATCGGTAAACGGGATAAAATCTCATGAAGTTTGTTGAACTTTTGCTGGGTTGGAGAATCGTTAAACGGGGCAAAATCTCATGAAGTTGGTTGAACTTTTGCCGGGTTTGAGAATCGTTCAACGGGGCAAAATCTCATGACGTTTGTTGAACTTTTGCTGTGTTTGAGAATCGTTAAACGGGGTAAAATCTCATGAAGTCTGTTGAACCTTTGCTGGGTTTGAGAATCGTTTGATTGGGGCAAAATCTTATGAAATTTGTTGAACTTTTGCTGGGTTTGAGGGCAAAATCTCATGAAGTTTGTTGAAATTTTGCTGGGTTTGATAATCGTTAAGCGGTGTAAAATCTCATGAAGTTTCTTGAACTGTTGCTGGGTTTGGGAATCGTTAAACAGGGCAAAATCTTATGAAGTTTGTTGAACTTTTGCTGGGTTTGAGAATCGTTCAACGGGGCAAAATCTCATGAAATTTGTTGAATTTTTGCTGGGTTTGAGAATCGCTAAACGGGGCAAAATCTCATGAAGTTTGTTGAACTTTTGCTGGGTTTGAGAATCGTTAAATGGGGCAAAATCTCATGAAGTTAGTTGAAGTTTTGCTGGGTTTGAAAATCGTTAAACAGGGCAAAATCTTATGAAGCTTGTTGAACTTTTGCTGGGTTTGAGAATCGTTAAACAGGGCAAAATCTCATGAAGTTTGTTGAACTTTTGCTGGGTTTGTGAATCCTTAAACGGGGCAAAATATCATGAAGTTTGTTGAACTTCTGCTGGGTTTGAGAATCGTTAAACGGGGCAAAATCTCATGAAGTTTGTTGAACTTTTTCTGTGTTTGAGAATCGTTAAACGGGGCAAAATATCATGAACTTTGCTGAACTTTTTCTGGGTTTGAGAATTGTTAAAGGGGGCAAAATCTCATGAAGTTTGTTGAAATTTTGCTGGATTTAAGAATTGTTAAACGGGGCAAAATCTCATGAACTTTGTTGAACTTTTACTAAGTTTGAGAATCGTTAAACAGGGCAAAATTTCATGAAGTTTGTTGACCTTTTGCTGGGTTTGAGAATCGTTAAACGGGGCAAAATCTCATGAAGTTTTTTGAACTTTTGGTGGGTTTGAGAATCGTTAAACGCGGCAAAATGTCATGGAATTTGTTTAACTTTTGCTGGGTTTGAGAATCGTTAAACGGGCAAAATCTTAGGAAGTTTGTTGAACTTTTGCTAGGTTTGAAAATCGTTAAACGGGACGAAATCTCATAAACTTTGTTGAACTTTTACTGTGTTTGAGAATCGTTAAACAGGGCAAAATCTCATGAAGTTTGTAGACCTTTTGCTGGGTTTGAGAATCGTTAAACGGGGCAAAATCTCATGAAGTTTGTTTAAGTTTTGCTGGGTTTGAGAATCGTTAAACGGGGCAAAATCTCATGAATTTTTTGAACTTTTGCTGGGTTTGAGAATAGTTAAACGGGACAAAATCTCATGAAGTTTGTTGAACTTTTGCTGGGTTTGAAAATCCTTAAACGGGACAAAATTTCATTAAGTTTGTTGAACTTTTTCTGGGTTTGAGAATCGTTAAACGGGGCAAAATCTCATGAAGTTTGTTGAGCTTTTGCTGGTTTTGAGAATTGTAAAACGGGGCAAATATCATGAAGGTTTGTTGAAATTTTGCTGGGTTTGAGAATCGTTAAACGGGTCAAAATCTCATGAAGTTTGTTGAACTTTTGCTGGGTTTGAGAATCGTTAAACGGGGTAAAATCTCATGAAGTTTGTTGAAATTTTGCTGGGTTTGAGAATCGTCAAACGGGGCAAAATCTCATGAAGTTTCTTGAATTTCTGCTGGGTTTGAGAATCGTTAAACAGGGTAAAATCTCATGAGGTTTGTTGAACTTTTGCTGGGTTGAGAATTGTTAAACGGGGCAAAATCTCATGAATTTTTTTGAACTTTTCCTGGGTTTGAGAATCGTTAAACGGGCAAAATTTCACGAAGTTTGTTGAAATTTTGCTGGGTTTGAGAATTGTTAAAGGGGGCAAAATCTCATGAAGTTTGTTGAATTTTTGCTAGGTTTGATAATCGTTAAACGGGCTAAGATCTCATGAAGTTTTTTGAACTTTTGCTTGGTTTGAGAATCGTTAACGGGGCAAAATCTCATGAAGTTTGTTGAACTTTTGCTGGGTTTGAGAATCGTTAAACGGGGCAAAATCTCATGAAGTTTGTTGAAATTTTGCTGGGTTTGAGAATCGTTAAACGGGGCAAAATCTCATGAAGTTTGTTGAACTTTTGCTGGGTTTGAGAATCGTTAAACGGGGCAAAATCTCATGAAGTTTGTTGAACTTTTGCTGGGTTTGAGAATAGTTAAACGGGGCAAAATCTCATGAAGTTTGTTGAAATTTTGCCGGGTTTGAGAATCACTTAAACGGGGTAAAATCTCATGAAGTTTGTTGAACTTTTGCTGGGTTTGAGAATCATTAAACGGAGCAAAATCTCAAGAAGTTTGTTGAACTATTGCTGGGTTTGAGAATCGTTAAACGGAGCAAATTCTCATAAAGTTTAATGAACTTTAGCTGTGTTTGAGAATCGTTAAACGGGACAAAATCTCATGAAGTTTGTTGATCTTTTGCTGGGTTTGAGAATCGTTAAACGGGTCAAAATCTCATGAAGATTGTTGAACTTTTGCTGGGTTTTAGAATCGTTAAACGGGGAAAAATCTCATGAAGTTTGTTGAACTTTTGCTGGGTTTGAGAATCGTTAAAGGGGGCAAAATCTCATGAAGATTGTTGAACTTTTGCTGGGTTTGAGAATCGTTAAACGGGGCAAAATATCATGAAGCTTGTTGAACTTTTGCTGGGTTTGAGAATCGTTAAACGGGGCAAAATCTCATGAAGTTTGTTGAACTTTTGCTGGGTTTGAGAATCGTTAAACGGGGCAAAATCTAATGAAGATTTGTTGAACTTTTGCTGGGTTTGAGAATCGTTAAACGGGGCAAAATCTCATGAAGTTTGTTGAAATTTTGCTGGGTTTGAGAATCGTTAAAGGGGGCAAAATCTCATGAAGTTTGTTGAACTTTTGCTGGGTTTGAGAATCGTTAAACGGGGCAAAATCTCATGAAGTTTGTTGAACTTTTGCTGTGGTTTGAGTAATCGTTAAACGGGGCAAAATCTCATGAAGCTTGTTGAACTTTTGCTGGGTTTGAGAATCGTTAAACAGGGTAAAATCTCATGAGGTTTGTTGAACTTTTGCTGGGTTTGAGAATCGTTAAACAGGGCAAAATCTTATGAATCTTGTTGAACTTTTACTGGGTTTGAGAATCATTAAACGGCACAAAATCTCATGAAGTTTGTTGAACTTTTGCTGGGTTTGAGAATCGTTAAACGGGGCAAAATCTCATGAAGATTGTTGAACTTTTGCTGGGTTTGGGAATCGTTAAACAGGGCAAAATCTCATGCAGTTTGTTGAACTTTAGTTGGGTTTGAGAATCATTCAGCGGGGCAAAATTTCATGATGTTTGTTGAATTTTTGCTGGGTTTGAGAATCATTAAACGGGGCAAAGTCTCATGAAGTTTGTTGAACTTTTGCTGGGTTTGAGAAAAACAGGGCAAGATTTATGCTGTAGATCTAGTTTGTTGAAATTTTGCTGGGTTTGAGAATCGTCAAACGGGGCAAAATTTCATGAAGTTTTTTAATTTTTGCTGGGTTTTAGAATCGTTAAACAGGGTAAAATCTCATGAGGTTTCTTGAACTTTTGCTGGGTTTGAGAATCGTTAAACAGGGCAAAATCTTATGAATTTTGTTGAAGTTTAACTGGGTTTGAGAATCATTAAACGGCACAAAATCTCATGAAGTTTGTTGAACTTTTGCTGATTTTGAGAATCGTTAAACGGGGCAAAATATCATGAAGTTTGTTGAAATTTTGCTAGGTTTGATAATCGTTAAACGGGGCAAAATCTCATGAAGTTTGTTGAACTTTTGCTGGGTTTGGTAATGGTTAAACAGGGCAAAATCACATGCAGTTTGTTGAACTTTAGCTGGGTTTGAGAATCATTCAACGGGGCAAAATTTATGCTGTAGATCTAGTTTGTTGAACTTTTGCTGGGTTTGAGAATCGTTAAACAGGGCAAAATCTTATGAATTTTGTTGAACTTTAACTGGGTTTGAGAATCATTAAACGGCACAAAATCTCAAGAAGTTTGTTGAACTTTTGCTGGGTTTGAGAATCGTTAAATGGGGCAAAATCTCATGAAGTTTGTCGAAATTTTGCTGGGTTTGATAATCGTTAAATGGGGCAAAATCTCATGAAGTTTGTTGAACTTTTACTGAGTTTGAGAATCGGTAAACGGGATAAAATCTCATGAAGTTTGTTGAACTTTTTCTGGGTTTGAGAATCGTTAAACGGGGCAAAATCTCATGAAGTTTGTTGAACTTTTGCTGGGTTTGAGAATCGTTCAACGGGGCAAAATCTCATGACGTTTGTTGAACTTTTGCTGTGTTTGAGAATCGTTAAACGGGGTAAAATCTCATGAAGTTTGTTGAACCTTTGCTGGGTTTGAGAATCGTTTAAACGGGGCAAAATCTTATGAAATTTGTTGAACTTTTGCTGGGTTTGAGAATCGTTAAACGGGGCAAAATCTTATGAAGTTTGTTGAAATTTTGCTGGGTTTGAGAATCGTTAATAGGTGTAAAATCTCATGAAGTTTCTTGAACTGTTGCTGGGTTTGTGAATCGTTAAACAGGGCAAAATCTCATGCAGTTTGTTGAACTTTAGCTGGGTTTGAGAATCGTTCAACGGGGCAAAATCTCATGAAGTTTGTTGAATTTTTGCTGGGTTTGAGAATCGTTAAACGGGGCAAAATCTCATGAAGTTTGTTGAACTTTTGCTGGGTTTGAGAATCGTTAAAAGGGGCAAAATCTCATGAAGTTAGTTGAAGTTTTGCTGGGTTTGTAAATCGTTAAACAGGGCAAAATCTTATGAAGCTTGTTGAACTTTTGCTGGGTTTGAGAATCGTTAAACAGGGCAAAATCTCATGAAGTTTGTTGAACTTTTGCTGGGTTTGTGAATCCTTAAACGGGGCAAAATATCATGAAGTTTGTTGAACTTCTGCTGGGTTTGAGAATCGTTAAACGGGGCAAAATCTCATGAAGTTTGTTGAACTTTTACTGTGTTTGAGAATCGTTAAACGGGGCAAAATATCATGAACTTTGCTGAACTTTTTCTGGGTTTGAGAATTGTTAAAGGGGGCAAAATCTCATGAAGTTTGTTGAAATTTTGCTGGATTTAAGAATTGTTAAACGGGGCAAAATCTCATGAACTTTGTTGAACTTTTACTAAGTTTGAGAATCGTTAAACAGGGCAAAATTTCATGAAGTTTGTTGACCTTTTGCTGGGTTTGAGAATCGTTAAACGGGGCAAAATCTCATGAAGTTTGTTGAACTTTTGGTGGGTTTGAGAATCGTTAAACGCGGCAAAATGTCATGGAATTTGTTGAACTTTTGCTGAGTTTGAGAATCGTTAAACGGGCAAAATCTTAGGAAGTTTGTTGAACTTTTGCTGGGTTTGAAAATCGTTAAACGGGACAAAATCTCATGAACTTTGTTGAACTTTTACTGGGTTTGAGAATCGTTAAACAGGGCAAAAATCTCATGAAGTTTGTAGACCTTTTGCTGGGTTTGAGAATCGTTAAACGGGGCAAAATCTCATGAAGTTTGTTGAAATTTTGCTGGGTTTGAGAATCACTAAACGGGTAAAATCTCATGAAGTTTGTTGAACTTTACTGTGTTTGAGAATCGTTAAACGGGGCAAAATATCATGAACTTTGCTGAACTTTTCTGGGTTTGAGAATTGTTAAAGGGCAAAATCTCATGAAGTTTGTTGAAATTTTGCTGGATTTAAGAATTGTTAAACGGGGCAAAATCTCATGAGCTTTGTTGAACTTTTACTTAGTTTGAGAATCGTTAAACAGGGCAAAATTTCATGAAGTTTGTTGACCTTTTGCTGGGTTTGAGAATCGTTAAACGGGGCAAAATCTCATGAAGTTTGTTGAACTTTTGGTGGGTTTGAGAATCGTTAAACGCGGCAAAATGTCATGGAATTTGTTGAACTTTTGCTGAGTTTGAGAATCGTTAAACGGGCAAAATCTTAGGAAGTTTGTTGAACTTTTGCTGGGTTTGAAAATCGTTAAACGGGACAAAATCTCATGAACTTTGTTGAACTTTTACTGGGTTTGAGAATCGTTAAACAGGGCAAAATATCATGAAGTTTGTAGACCTTTTGCTGGGTTTGAGAATCGTTAAACGGGGCAAAATCTCATGAAGTTTGTTTAAGTTTTGCTGGGTTTGAGAATCGTTAAACGGGGCAAAATCTCATGAATTTTTTGAACTTTTGCTGGGTTTGAGAATCGTTAAACGGGGCAAAATCTCATGAAGTTTGTTGAACTTTTGCTGGGTTTGAAAATCGTTAAACGGGACAAAATTTCATTAAGTTTGTTGAACTTTTTCTGGGTTTGAGAATCAATAAACGGGGCAAAATCTCATGAAGTTTGTTGAGCTTTTGCTGGTTTTGAGAATTGTAAATCGGGGCAAATCTCATGAAGTTTTGTTGAACTGTTGCTGGGTTTGAGAATCGTTAAACGGGTCAAAATCTCATGAAGTTTGTTGAACTTTTGCTGGGTTTGAGAATCGTTAAACGGGGCAAAATCTCATGAAGTTTGTTGAAATTTTGCTGGGTTTGAGAATCGTCAAACGGGGCAAAATCTCATGAAGTTTCTTGAATTTCTGCTGGGTTTGAGAATCGTTAAACAGGGTAAAATCGCATGAGGTTTGTTGAACTTTTGCTGGGTTGAGAATTGTTAAACGGGGCAAAATCTCATGAATTTTTTTGAACTTTTGCTGGGTTTGAGAATCGTTAAACGGGCAAAATTTCACGAAGTTTGTTGAAATTTTGCTGGGTTTGAGAATTGTTAAAGGGGGCAAAATCTCATGAAGTTTGTTGAATTTTTGCCAGGTTTGATAATCGTTAAACGGGCTAAAATCTCATGAAGTTTTTTGAACTTTTGCTTGGTTTGAGAATCGTTAAACGGGACAAGATCTCATGAAGTTTGTTGAACTTTTGTTGGGTTTGAGAATCGTTAAATGGGGCAAAATCTCATGAAGTTTATTGAAATTTTTCTGGGTTTGATAATCGTTAAACGGGGCAAAATCTCATCAAGATTGTTGAACTTTTGCTGGGTTTGAGAATCGTTAACGGGGCAAAATCTCATGAAGTTTGTTGAACTTTTGCTGGGTTTGAGAATCGTTAAACGGGGCAAAATCTCATGAAGTTTGTTGAAATTTTGCTGGGTTTGAGAATCGATTAAACGGGGTAAAATCTCATGAAGTTTGTTGAACTTTTGCTGGGTTTGAGAATCGTTAAACGGAGCAAAATCTCAAGAAGTTTGTTGAACTATTGCTGGGTTTGAGAATCGTTAAACGGAGCAAATTCTCATAAAGTTTAATGAACTTTTGCTGTGTTTGAGAATCGTTAAACGGGACAAAATCTCATGAAGTTTGTTGAACTTTTGCTGGGTTTGAGAATCGTTAAACGGGACAAAATATCATGAAGATTGTTGAACTTTTGCTGGGTTTTAGAATCGTTAAACGGGGAAAAATCTCATGAAGTTTGTTGAACTTTTGCTGGGTTTGAGAATCGTTAAATGGGGCAAAATCTCATAAAATTTGTTGAACTTTTGCTGGGTTTGAGAATCGTTAAACGGGGCAAAATATCATGAAGCTTGTTGAACTTTTGATGGGTTTGAGAACCGTTAAACGGGGCAAAATCTCATTAAGTTTGTTGAACTTTTGCTGGGTTTGAGAATCGTTAAACGGGACAAAATCTCATGAAGATTGTTGAACTTTTGCTGGGTTTGAGAAACGTTAAACGGGGTAAAATCTCACAAAGTTTATTGAAATTTTTCTGGGTTTTAGAATCGTTAAACGGGACAAAATCTAATGAAGCTTGTTGAACTTTTGCTGGGTTTGAGAATCGTTAAATGGGGCAAAATCTCATGAAGTTTGTTGAAATTTTTCTGGGTTTGATAATCGTTAAGTGGGTCAAAATATCATGAAGCTTGTTGAACTTTTGATGGGTTTGAGAATCGTTAAACAGGGTAAAATCTCAGGATGTTTGTTGAACTTTTGCTGTGTTTGAGAATCGTTAAACAGGGCAAAATCTTATGAATCTTGTTGAACTTTTACTGGGTTTGAGAATCATTAAACGGCACAAAATCTCATGAAGTTTGTTGAACTTTTGCTGGGTTTGAGAATCGTTAAACGGGGTAAAATCTCATGAGGTTTGTTGAACTTTTGCTGGGTTGAGAATTGTTAAACGGGGCAAAATCTCGTGAAGTTTTTTGAATTTTTGCTGGGTTTGATAATCGTTAAACGGGCTAAAATCTCTTGAAGTTTTTTGAACTTTTGCTGGGTTTGAGAATCGTTAAACGGGACAAGATCTCATGAAGTTTATTGAACTTTTGTTGGGTTTGAGAATCGTTAAATGGGGCAAAATCTCATGAAGTTTATTGAAATTTTTCTGGGTTTGATAATCGTTAAACGGGGCAAAATCTCATGAAGATTGTTGAACTTTTGCTGGGTTTGAGAATCACTTAAACGGGGTAAAATCTCATGAAGTTTGTTGAACTTTTGCTGGGTTTGAGAATCGTTAAACGGGGCAAAATCTCATGAAGTTTGTTGAAATTTTGCCGGGTTTGAGAATCACTTAAACGGGGAAAATCTCATGAAGTTCGTTGAACTTTTGCTGTGTTTGAGAATCGTTAAACGGGACAAAATCTCATGAAGTTTGTTGAACTTTTGCTGGGTTTTAGAATCGTTAAACGGGACAAAATCTAATGAAGTTTGTTGAACTTTTGCTGGGTTTGAGAATCTTTAAATGGGGCAAAATCTCATAAAGTTTATTGAACTTTTGCTGGGTTTTAGAATCGTTAAACGGGGCAAAATATCATGAAGCTTGTTGAACTTTTGCTGGGTTTGAGAATCGTTAAATGGGGCAAAATCTCATGAAGTTTGTTGAAATTTTTCTGGGTTTGATAATCGTTAAACGGGTCAAAATCTCATGAAGCTTGTTGAACTTTTGCTGGGTTTGAGAATCGTTAAACAGGGTAAAATCTCATGAGGTTTGTTGAACTTTTGCTGTGTTTGAGAATCGTTAAACGGGGTAAAATCTTATGAATCTTGTTGAACTTTTACTGGGTTTGAGAATCATTAAACGGCGCAAAATCTCATGAAGTTTGTTGAACTTTTGCTGGGTTTGAGAATCGTTAAACGGGGCAAAATCTCATGAAGTTCGTCGAAATTTTGCTGGGTTTGATAATCGTTAAGTGGGGCAAAATCTCATGAAGTATGTTGAACTTTTGCTGAGTTTGAGAATCGGTAAACGGGATAAAATCTCATGAAGTTTGTTGAACTTTTGCTAGGTTTGAGAATCGTTAAACGGGGCAAAATCTCATGAAGTTTGTTGACCTTTTGCTGGGTTTGAGAATTGTTAAACGGGGCAAAATCTCATGAAGTTTGTTTAAGTTTTGCTGGGTTTGAGAATCGTTAAACGGGGCAAAATCTCATGAATTTGTTGAACTTTTGCTGGGTTTGAGAATCGTTAAACGGGGCAAAATCTCATGAAGTTTGTTGAACTTTTGCTGGGTTTGAAAATCGTTAAACGGGACAAAATTTCATTAAGTTTGTTGAACTTTTTCTGGGTTTGAGAATCGTTAAACGGGGCAAAATCTCATGAAGTTTGTAGATCTTTTGCTGGTTTTGAGAATTGTAAAACGGGGCAAATCTCATGAAGTCTTGTTGAACTTTTGCTGGGTTTGAGAATCGTTAAACGGGTCAAAATCTCATGAAGTTTGTTGAACTTTTGCTGGGTTTGAGAATCGTTAAACGGGGTAAAATCTCATGAAGTTTGTTGAACTTTTGCTGGGTTTGAGAATCGTCAAACGGGGCAAAATCTCATGAAGTTTCTTGAATTTCTGCTGGGTTTGAGAATCGTTAAACAGGGTAAAATCGCATGAGGTTTGTTGAACTTTTGCTGGGTTTGAGAATCGTTCAACGGGGCAAAATCTCATGAAGTTTGTTGAATTTTGCTGGGTTTGATAATCGTTAAGCGGGGTAAAATCTCATGAAGTTTGTTGAACTTTTGCTGGGTTTGGGAATCGTTAAACAGGGCAAAATCTCATGCAGTTTGTTGAACTTTAGCTGGGTTTGAGAATCATTGAACGGGGCAAAATCTCATGAAGTTTGTTGAATTTTTGCTGGGTTTGAGAATCGTTAAACGGGGCAAAATCTCATGAAGTTTGTTGAACCTTTGCTGGGTTTGAGAAAAACAGGGCAATATTTATGCTGTAGATCTAGTTTGTTGAACTTTTGCTGGGTTTGAGAATCGTTAAACAGGGCAAAATCTGATGAATTTTGTTGAACTTTTACTGGGTTTGAGAATCATTAAACGGCTCAAAATCTCATGAAGTTTGTTGAACTTTTGCTGGGTTTGAGAATCGTTAAACGGGGCAAAATCTCATGAAGTTTGTAGAAATTTTGCTGGGTTTGATAATCGTTAAATGGGGCAAAATCTCATGAAGTTTGTTGAACTTTTACTGAGTTTGAGAATCGGTAAACGGGATAAAATCTCATGAAGTTTGTTGAACTTTTGCTGGGTTGGAGAATCGTTAAACGGGGCAAAATCTCATGAAGTTAGTTGAACTTTTGCTGGGTTTGAGAATCGTTAAACGGGGCAAAATCTCATGAAGTTTGTTGAAATTTTGCTGGGTTTGATAATCGTTAAACGGGGTAAAATCTCATGAAGTTTGTTGAACTTTTGCTGGGTTTGGGAATCGTTAAACAGGGCAAAATCTCATGCAGTTTGTTGAACTTTTGCTGGGTTTGAGAATCGTTCAACGGGGCAAAATCTCTTGAAGTTTGTTGAATTTTTACTGGGTTTGAGAATCGTTAAACGGGGCAAAATCTCATGAAGTTTGTTGAACTTTTGCTGGGTTTGAGAATCGTTAAATGGGGCAAAATCTCATGAAGTTAGTTGAACTTTTTCTGGGTTTGAAAATCGTTAAACAGAGCAAAATCTTATGAAGCTTGTTGAACTTTTGCTGGGTTTGAGAATCGTTAAACGGGGCAAAATCTCATGAAGTTTGTTGAACTTTTGCTGGGTTTGAGAATCGTTAAACGGGGCAAAATCTCATGAAGTTTGTTGAGCTTATGCTGGGTTTGAGAATCGTTAAACGGGGCAAAATCTCATGAAGTTTGTTGAACTTTTACTGTGTTTGAGAATAGTTAAACGGGGCAAAATCTCATGAACTTTGTTGAACTTTTTCTGGGTTTGAGAATAGTTAAAGGGGGCAAAATCTCATGAAGTTTGTTGAAATTTTGCTGGATTTAAGAATCGTTAAACAGGGCGAAATCTCATGAACTTTTTTGAACTTTTACTAAGTTTGAGAATCGTTAAACAGGGCAAAATCTCATGAAGTTTGTTGACCTTTTGCTGGGTTTGAGAATCGTTAAACGGGGCACAATGTCATGGAGCTTGTTGAACTTTTGCTGGGTTTGAGAATCGTTAAACGCGGCAAAATGTCATGGAATTTGTTGAACTTTAGCTGGGTTTGAGAATCGTTAAACGGGGCAAAATCTCATGAAGTTTCTTGAATTTCTGCTGGGTTTGAGAATCGTTAAACAGGGTAAAATCGCATGAGGTTTGTTGAACTTTTGCTGGGTTTGAGAATCGTTCAACGGGGCAAAATCTCATGAAGTTTGTTGAATTTTGCTGGGTTTGATAATCGTTAAGCGGGGTAAAATCTCATGAAGTTTGTTGAACTTTTGCTGGGTTTGGGAATCGTTAAACAGGGCAAAATCTCATGCAGTTTGTTGAACTTTAGCTGGGTTTGAGAATCATTGAACGGGGCAAAATCTCATGAAGTTTGTTGAACTTTTGCTGGGTTTGAGAATCGTTAAACGGGGCAAAATCTCATGAAGTTTGTTGAACCTTTGCTGGGTTTGAGAAAAACAGGGCAACATTTATGCTGTAGATCTAGTTTGTTGAACTTTTGCTGGGTTTGAGAATCGTTAAACAGGGCAAAATCTTATGAATTTTGTTGAACTTTTACTGGGTTTGAGAATCATTAAACGGCACAAAATCTCATGAAGTTTGTTGAACTTTTGCTGGGTTTGAGAATCGTTAAACGGGGCAAAATCTCATGAAGTTTGTTGAAATTTTGCTGGGTTTGATAATCGTTAAATGGGGCAAAATCTCATGAAGTTTGTTGAACTTTTACTGAGTTTGAGAATCGGTAAACGGGATAAAATCTCATGAAGTTTGTTGAACTTTTGCTGGGTTGGAGAATCGTTAAACGGGGCAAAATCTCATGAAGTTTGTTGAACTTTTGCTGGGTTTGAGAATCGTTCAACGGGGCAAAATCTCATGAAGTTTGTTGAAATTTTGCTGGGTTTGATAATCGTTAAACGGGGTAAAATCTCATGAAGTTTGTTGAACTTTTGCTGGGTTTGTGAATCGTTAAACAGGGCAAAATCTCATGCAGTTTATTGAACTTTAGCTGGGTTTGAGAATCGTTCAACGGGGCAAAATCTCTTGAAGTTTGTTGAATTTTTACTGGGTTTGAGAATCGTTAAACGGGGCAAAATCTCATGAAGTTTGTTGAACTTTTGCTGGGTTTGAGAATCGTTAAAGGGGGCAAAATCTCATGAAGTTAGTTGAACTTTTTCTGGGTTTGAAAATCGTTAAACTGAGCAAAATCTTATGAAGCTTGTTGAACTTTTGCTGGGTTTGATAATCGTTAAACGGGGCAAAATCTCATGAAGTTTGTTGAACTTTTGCTGGGTTTGAGAATCGTTAAACTGGGCAAAATCTCATGAAGTTTGTTGAACTTCTGCTGGGTTTGAGAATCGTTAAACGGGGCAAAATCTCATGAAGTTTGTTGAACTTTTGCTGTGTTTGAGAATCGTTAAACGGGGCAAAATCTCATGAACTTTGTTGAACTTTTCTGGGTTTGAGAATTGTTAAAGGGGGCAAAATCTCATGAAGTTAGTTGAAATTTTGCTGGATTTAAGAATCGTTAAACAGGGCGAAATCTCATGAACTTTTTTGAACTTTTACTAAGTTTGAGAATCGTTAAACTGGGCAAAATCTCATGAAGTTTGTTGAACTTTTTCTGTGTTTGAGAATCGTTAAACGGGGCACAATGTCATGGAGCTTGTTGAACTTTTGCTGGGTTTGAGAATCGTTAAACGCGGCAAAATGTCATGGAATTTGTTGAACTTTAGCTGGGTTTGAGAATCGTTAAACGGGGCAAAATCTCATGAAGTTTGTTGAACTTTTGCTGGGTTTGAGAATCGTTAAAAGGGGCAAAATCTCATGAAGTTAGTTGAACTTTTGCTGGGTTTGAAAATCGTTAAACAGGGCAAAATCTTATGAAGCTTGTTGAACTTTAGCTGGGTTTGAGAATCGTTAAACGGGGCAAAATCTCATGAAGTTTGTTGAACTTTTGCTGGGTTTGAGAATCGTTAAATGGGGCAAAATCTCATGAAGTTAGTTGAACTTTTTCTGTGTTTGAAAATCGTTAAACAGAGCAAAATCTTATGAAGCTTGTTGAACTTTTGCTGGGTTTGAGAATCGTTAAACGGGGCAAAATCTCATGAAGTTTGTTGAACTTTTGCTGGGTTTGAGAATCGTTAAACGGGGCAAAATCTCATGAAGTTTGTTGAGCTTCTGCTGGGTTTGAGAATCGTTAAACGGGGCAAAATCTCATGAAGTTTGTTGAACTTTTTCTGTGTTTGAGAATAGTTAAACGGGGCAAAAACTCATGAACTTTGTTGAACTTTTTCTGGGTTTGAGAATTGTTAATCGGGGCAAAATCTCATGAAGTTTGTTGAAATTTTGCTGGTTTTTAGAATCGTTAAACGGGGCAAAATCTCATGAACTTTGTTGAACTTTTACTAAGTTTGAGAATCGTTAAACAGGGCAAAATCTCATGAAGTTTGTTGAACTTTTGCTGGGTTTGAGAATCGTTAAACGGGACACAATGTCATGGAGCTTGTTGAACTTTTGCTGGGTTTGAGAATCGTTAAACGCGGCAAAATGTCATGGAATTTGTTGACCTTTTGCTGGGTTTGAGAATCGTTAAACGGGGCAAAATCTTATGAAGTTTGTTGAACTTTTGCTGGGTTTGAAAATCGTTAAACGGGACAAAATCTCATGAAATTTGTTGAACTTTTACTGGGTTTGAGAATTGTTAAACGGGGCAAAATCTCATGAAGTTTTTTGACCTTTTGCTGGGTTTGAGAATCGTTAAACGGGGCAAAATCTCATGAAGTTTGTTTAAGTTTTGCTGGGTTTGAGAATCGTTAAACGGGGCAAAATCTCATGAATTTGTTGAACTTTTGCTGGGTTTGAGAATCGTTAAACGGGGCAAAATCTCATGAAGTTTGTTGAACTTTTCCTGGGTTTGAGAATCGTTAAACGGGGCAAAATCTTATGAAGTTTGTAGGGCTTTTGCTGGATTTGAGAATTGTAAAACGGGGCAAATTCTCATGAAGTTTTGTTGAAATGTTGCTGGGTTTGAGAATCGTTAAACGGGGCAAAATCTCATGAAGTTTGTTGAGATTTTGCTGGGTTTGAGAATCGTTAAACGGGGCAAAATCTCATGAAGTTTGTTGAAATTTCGCTGGGTTTGAGAATCGTCAAACGGGGAAAAATCTCATGAAGTTTCTTGAGTTTCTGCTGGGTTTGAGAATCGTTAAACAGGGTAAAATCTCATGAGGTTTGTTGAACTTTTGCTGGGTTGAGAATTGTTAAACGGGGCAAAATCTCGTGAATTTTTTTGAACTTTTGCTGGGTTTGAGAATCGTTAAACGGGCAAAATTTCACGAAGTTTGTTGAAATTTTGCTGGGTTTGAGAATTGTTAAAGGGGGCAAAATCTCATGAAGTTTGTTGAATTTTCGCTGGGTTTCATAATCGTTAAACGGACTAAAATCTCTTGAAGTCTTTTGAACTTTTGCTGGGTTTGAGAATCGTTAAACGGGACAAGATCTCATTAAGTTTGTTGAACTTTTGTTGGGTTTGAGAATCGTTAAATGGGGCAAAATCTTATGAAGTTTATTGAAATTTTTCTGGGTTTGATAATCGTTAAACGGGGCAAAATCTCATGAAGATTGTTGAACTTTTGCTGGGTTTGAGAATCACTTAAACGGGGTAAAATCTCATGAAGTTTGTTGAACTTTTGCTGGGTTTGAGAATCGTTAAACGGGGCAAAATCTCATGAAGTTTCTTGAAATTTTGCCGGGTTTTAGAATCACTTAAACGGGGTAAAATCTCATGAAGTTTGTTGAACTTTTGCTGGGTTTGAGAATCGTTAAACGGAGCAAAATCTCAAGAAGTTTGTTGAACTATTGCTGGGTTTGAGAATAGTTAAACGGAGCAAATTCTCATAAAGTTTAATGAACTTTTGCTGTGTTTGAGAATCGTTAAAGGGGACAAAATCTCATAAAGCTTATTGAATTTTTGCTGGGCTTGAGAATCGTTAAACGGGACAAAATCTCATGAAGATTGTTGAACTTTTGCTGGGTTTTAGAATCGTTAAACGGGGCAAAATCTCATGAAGTTTGTTGAACTTTTGCTGGGTTTGAGAATCGTTAAATAGGGCAAAATCTCATAAAGCTTATTGAATTTTTGCTGGGCTTGAGAATCGTTAAACGGGGCAAAATATCATGAAGCTTGTTGAACTTTTGCTGGCTTTGAGAATCGTTAAACGGGGCAAAATCTCATAAAGTTTGTTGAACTTTTGCTGGGTTTGAGAATTGTTAAACGGGACAAAATCTAATGAAGATTGTTGAACTTTTGCTGGGTTTGAGAATCGTTAATCGGGGCAAAATCTCATGAAGTTTGTTGAACTTCTGCTGGGTTTGAGAATCACTTAAACGGGGTAAAATCTCATGAAGTTTGTTGAACTTTTGCTGGGTTTGAGAATCGTTAAATGGGGCAAAATCTCATGAAGTTTGTTGAAATTTTTCTGGGTTTATAATAGTTAAACGGGTCAAAATCTCATGAAGCTTGTTGAACTTTTGCTGTGTTTGAGAATCGTTAAACGGGACAAAATCTCATGAAGTTTGTTGAACTTTTGCTGGGTTTGAGAATCCTTAAACGGGACAAAATTTCATTAAGTTTGTTGAAATTTTTCTGGGTTTGAGAATCTTTAAACGGGGCAAAATCTCATGAATTTGTTTAAATTTTGCTGGGTTTGAGAATCGCTAAACGTGGCAAAATCTCATGAAGTTTGTTCAACTTTTGCTGGGTTTGAAAATCGTTAAACGGGACAAAATTTCATTAAGTTTGTTGAACTTTTTCTGGGTTTGAGAATCGTTAAACGGGGCAAAATCTCATGAAGTTTGTTGGGCTTTTGCTGGGTTTGAGAATTGTAAAACGGGGCAAAATCTCATGAAGTTTTGTTGAACTGTTGCTGGGTTTGAGAATCGTTAAACGGGGCAAAATCTCATGAAGTTTGTTGAAGTTTTGCTGGGTTTGAGAATCGTTAAACGGGGAAAAATCTCATGAAGTTTGTTGAAATTTTGCTGGGTTTGAGAATCGTCAAACGGGGCAAAATCTCATGAAGTTTCTTGAATTTCTGCTGGGTTTGAGAATCGTTAAACAGGGTAAAATCTCATGAGGTTTGTTGAACTTTTGCTGGGTTGAGAATTGTTAAACGGGGCAAAATCTCGTGAATTTTTTGAACTTTTGCTGGGTTTGAGAATCGTTAAACGGGCAAACTTTCACGAAGTTTGTTGAAATTTTGCTGGGTTTGAGAATTGTTAAAGGGGGCAAAATCTCATGAAGTTTGTTGAATTTTTTCTGGGTTTAATAATCGTTAAACGGGCTAAAATCTCTTGAAGTTTTTTGAATTTTTGCTGGGTTTGATAATCGTTAAACGGGAAAAGATCTCATTAAGTTTATTGAACTTTTGTTGGGTTTGAGAATCGTTAAATGGGGCAAAATCTTATGAAGTTTGTTGAACTTTTGCTGGGTTTGAGAATCGTTAAATGGGGCAAAATCTCATCAAGATTGTTGAACTTTTGCTGGGTTTGAGAATCACTTAAACGGGGTAAAATCTCATGAAGTTTGTTGAACTTTTGCTGGGTTTGAGAATCGTTAAACGGGGCAAAATCTCATGAAGTTTGTTGAAATTTTGCCGGGTTTGAGAATCAATAAAACGGGGTAAAATCTCATGAAGTTTGTTGAACTTTTACTGGGTTTGAGAATCGTTAAACGGGGCAAAATCTAAAAGAAGTTTGTTGAACTTTTTCTGGGTTTGAGAATCGTTAAACGGAGCAAATTCTCATAAAGTTTAATGAAATTTTGCTGTGTTTGAGAATCGTTAAACGGGACAAAATCTCATGAAGTTTGTTAAACTTTTGCTGGGTTTGAGAATCGTTAAACGGGACAAAATCTCATGGAGATTGTTGAACTTTTGCTGGGTTTTAGAATCGTTAAACGGGGAAAAATCTCATGAAGTTTGTTAGACTTTTGCTGAGTTTGAGAATCGTTAAATGGGGCAAAATCTCATAAAGTTTGTTCAACTTTTGCTGGGCTTGAGAATCGTTAAACGGGGCAAAATATCATGAAGCTTGTTGAACTTTTGCTGGGTTTGAGAATCGTTAAACGGGGCAAAATCTCATGAAGTTTGTTGAACTTTTGCTGGGTTTGAGAATCGTTAAACGGGACAAAATCTAATGAAGATTGTTGAACTTTTGCTGGGTTTGAGAATCACTAAACGGGGTAAAATCTCATGAAGTTTGTTGAACTTTTGCTGGTTTTGAGAATCGTTAAATGGGGCAAAATCTCATAAAGTTTATTGAACTTTTGCTGGGTTTGAGAATCGTTAAACGGGGCAAAATATCATGAAGCTTGTTGAACTTTTGCTGGGTTTGAGAATCGTTAAATGGGGCAAAATCTCATGAAGTTTGTTGAAATTTTTCTGGGTTTATAATTGTTAAACGGGTCAAAATCTAATGAAGCTTGTTGAATTTTTGCTGTGTTTGAGAATTGTTAAACGGGGCAAAATCTCATGAAGCTTGTTGAACTTTTAATGGGTTTGAGAATCATTAAACTGGACAAATTCAAATGATGTTTTTTAAATTGTTCTTGGTTTTTGAATAGTTAAAAGGGCCAAAATCTCATGAAGTTTGTTGTACTTTTGGTGGGTTTGATAATCGTTAAACGGGGCAAAATCTCATTAATATTGTTGAACTTTTTCTGGGATTGAGAATCATTAAACGGGACAAAATCTCATGAATTTGTTGAACTTTTGCTGGGTTTGAGAATCGTTAAACGGGGCAAAATCTCATGAAGTTTGTTGAACTTTTGCTGGGTTTGAAAATCGTTAAACGGGACAAAATTTCATTAAGTTTGTTGAACTTTTTCTGGGTTTGAGAATCATTAAGCGGGGCAAAATCTCATGAAGTTTGTAGAGCTTTCGCTGGATTTGAGAATTGTAAAACGGGGCAAAATCTCATGAAGTTTTGTTGAACTGTTGCTGGGTTTGAGAATCGTTAAATGGGGCAAAATCTCATGAAGTTTCTTGAATTTCTGCTGGGTATGAGAATCGTTAAACAGGGTAAAATCTCATGAGGTTTGTTGAACTTTTGCTGGGTTGAGAATCGTTAAACGGGACAAAATCTAATGAAGATTGTTGAACTTTTGCTGGGTTTGAGAATCACTAAACGGGGTAAAACCTCATGAAGTTTGTTGAACTTTTGCTGGGTTTGAGAATCGTTAAATGGGGCAAAATCTCATAAATTTTGTTGAACTTTTGCTGGGTTTGAGAATCGTTAAACGGGGCAAAATATCATGAAGCTTGTTGAACTTTTGCTGGGTTTGAGAATCGTTAAATGGGGCAAAATCTCATGAAGTTTGTTGAAATTTTTCTGTGTTTATAATTGTTAAACGGGTCAAAATCTAATGAAGCTTTTTGAATTTTTGCTGTGTATGAGAATCGTTAAACGGGACAAAATCTCATGAAGTTTGTTGAACTTTTGCTGGGTTTGAGAATCATTAAACGGGACAAAATCTCATGAATTTGTTGAACTTTTGCTGGGTTTGAGAATCGTTAAACGGGGCAAAATCTCATGAAGTTTGTTGAACTTTTCCTGGGTTTGAAAATCGTTAAACGGGACAAAATTTCATTAAGTTTGTTGAACTTTTTCTGGGTTTGAGAATCGTTAAACTGGACAAAATCTCATGAATTTGTTGAACTTTTGCTGGGTTTGAGAATCGTTAAACGGGGCAAAATCTCATGAAGTTTGTTGAACTTTTGCTGGGTTTGAAAATCGTTAAACGGGACAAAATTTCATTAAGTTTGTGGAACTTTTTCTGGGTTTGAGAATCATTAAACGGGGCAAAATCTCATGAAGTTTGCAGAGCTTTTGCTGGATTTGAGAATTGTAAAACGGGGCAAAATCTCATGAAGTTTTGTTGAACTGTTGCTGGGTTTGAGAATCGTTAAACGGGGCAAAATATCATGAAGTTTCTTGAATTTCTGCTGGGTATGAGAATCGTTAAACAGGGTAAAATCTCATGAGGTTTGTTGAACTTTTGCTGGGTTGAGAATTGTTAAACGGGGCAAAATCTCGTGAATTTTTTTGAACTTTTGCTGGGTTTAATAATCGTTAAACGGGCTAAAATCTCTTGAAGTTTTTTGAACTTTTGCTGGGTTTGAGAATCGTTAAACGGGACAAGATCTCATGAAGTTTGTTGAACTTTTGCTGGGTTTGAAAATCGTTAAACGGGACAAAATTTCATTAAGTTTGTTGAACTTTTTCTGGGTTTGAGAATCGTTAAACTGGACAAAATCTCATGAATTTGTTGAACTTTTGCTGGGTTTGAGAATCGTTAAACGGGGCAAAATCTCATGAAGTTTGTTGAACTTTTGCTGGGTTTGAAAATCGTTAAACGGGACAAAATTTCATTAAGTTTGTTGAACTTTTTCTGGGTTTGAGAATCGTTAAACGGGGCAAAATCTCATGAAGTTTGTAGAGCTTTTGCTGGATTTGAGAATTGTAAAACGGGGCAAAATCTCATGAAGTTTTGTTGAACTGTTGCTGGGTTTGAGAATCGTTAAACGGGGCAAAATCTCATGAAGTTTGTTGAAATTTTGCTGGGTTTGAGAATCGTTAAACGGGGCAAAATATCATGAAGTTTCTTGAAGTTCTGCTGGGTATGAGAATCGTTAAACAGGTTAAAATCTCATGAGGTTTGTTGAACTTTTGCTGGGCTGAGAATTGTTAAACGGGGCAAAATCTCATGAATTTTTTTGAACTTTTGCTGGGTTTGAGAATCGTTAAACGGGCAAAATTTCACGAAGTTTGTTGAAATTTCGCTGGGTTTGAGAATTGTTAAAGGGGGCAAAATCTCATGAAGTTTGTTGAATTTTTGCTGGGTTTAATAATCGTTAAACGGGCTAAAATCTCATGAAGTTTTTTGAACTGTTTCTGTGTTTGAGAATCGTTAAACGGCACAATATCTCATGAAGTTTGTTGAACTTTTGTTGGGTTTGAGAATCGTTAAATGGGCCAAAATCTCATGAAGTTTGTTGAACTTTTGCTGGGTTTGAGAATCGTTAAACGGGTAAAATTTCATGAAATTTGTTGAAATTTTGCTGGGTTTGAGAATTGTCAAACGGGGCAAAATCTCATGAAGTTTCGTGAATTTTTGCTGGGTTTGAGCATCGTTAAACAGGGCAAAATCTCATGAGGTTTGTTGAAATTTGGCTGGGTTGAGAATTGTTAAACGGGGCAAAATTTCATGAATTTTTTTGAACTTTTGCTGGGTTTGAGAATCGTTAAACGGGCAAAATTTCACGAAGTTTGTTGAAATTTTGCTGGGTTTGAGAATTGTTAAAGGGGGCAAAATCTCATGAAGTTTGTTGAATTTTTGCTAGGTTTGATAATCGTTAAACGGGCTAAAATCTCATGAAGTTATTTGAACTTTTGCTGGGTTTGAGAATCGTTAAACGGGACAAGATCTCATGAAGTTTGTTGAACTTTTGCTGGGTTTGAGAATCCTTAAACGGAGCAAAATCTCAAGAAGTTTGTTGAACTATTGCTGGGTTTGAGAATCGTTAAACGGAGCAAATTCTCATGAAGTTTAATGAACTTGTGCTGTGTTTGAGAATCGTTAAACGGGACAAAATCTCATGAAGTTTGTTGAACTTTTGCTGTGTTTGAGAATCGTTAAACGGGACAAAATCTCATGAAGATTGTTGAACTTTTGCTGGGTTTTAGAATCGTTAAACGGGGCAAAATCTCATGAAGTTTGTTGAACTTTTGCTGGGTTTGAGAATCGTTAAAAGGGGCAAAATCTCATAAAGTTTGTTCAACTTTTGCTGGGCTTGAGAATCTTTAAACGGGGCAAAATATCGTGAAGCTTGTTGAACTTTTGCTGGGTTTGAGAATCGTTAATCGGGGCAAAATCTCATGAAGTTTGTTGAACTTTTGCTGGGTTTGAGAATCGTTAAACGGGACAAAATATCATGAAGTTTGTTGAACTTTTGCTGGGTTTGAGAATCGTTAAACGGGGCAAAATCTCATGAAGTTTGTTGAACTTTTGCTGGGTTTGAGAATCACTAAACGGGGTAAAATCTCATGAAGTTTGTTGAACTTTTGCTGGATTTGAGAACCGTTAAATGGGGCAATATCTCATAAAGTTTGTTGAACTTTTGCTGGGTTTGAGAATCGTTAAACGGGGCAAAATATCATGAAGCTTGTTGAACTTTTACTGGGTTTGAGAATCGTTAAATGGGGCAAAATCTAATGAAGATTGTTGAACTTTTTCTGGGTTTGAGAATCGTTAAACAGGGCAAAATCTCATGAAGCTTGTTGAACTTTTGCTGTGTTTGAGAATCGTTAAACGGGGCAAAATCTAATGAAGTTTGTTGAACTTTTGCTGGGTTTGAGAATTGTTAAACGGGGCAAAATCTCATGAAGTTTGTTGAAATTTTGCTGGGTTTGAAAATCACTAAACGGGGTAAAATCTCATGAAGTTTGTTGAACTTTTGCTGGGTTTGAGAATCGTCAAACGGAGCAAAATCTCAAGAAGTTTGTTGAACTTTTGCTGTGTTTGAGAGTCGTTAAACGGGGCAAATTCTCATGAAGTTTAATGAACTTTTGCTGTGTTTGAGAGTCGTTAAACGGGACAAAATCTCATGAAGTTTGTTGAACTTTTGCTGGGTTTGAGAATCGTTAAACGGGACAAAATCTCATGAAGTTTTTAAACTTTTGCTGGGTTTGAGAATCGTTAAACGGGGCAAAATCTCATGAAGTTTGTTGAACTTTTGCTGGGTTTGAGAATCGTTAAACGGGGCAAAATCTCATGAAGTTTGTTGAAATTTTGCTGGGTTTGAAAATCACTTAACGGGGTAAAATCTCATGCAGTTTGTTGAACTTTTGCTGGGTTTGAGAATCGTTAAACGGAGCAAAATCTCAAGAAGTTTGTTGAACTTTTGCTGGGTTTGAGAATCGTTAAACGGGGCAAAATCTCATGAAGTTTGTTGAACTTTTGCTGGGTTTGAGAATCGTTAAACGGGGCAAAATCTCATGAAGTTTGTTGAACTTTTGCTGGGTTTGAGAGTCGTTAAACGGAGCAAATTATCATGAAGTTTAATTAACTTTTGCTGTGTTTGAGAATCGTTAAACGGGACAAAATCTCATGAAGTTTTTTGAACTTTTGCTGGGTTTGAGAATCGTTAAACGGGACAAAATCTCATGAAGTTTTTGAACTTTTGCTGGGTTTGAGAATCGTTAAATGGGGCAAAATCTCATCAATTTTGTTGAAATTTTTCTGGGTTTGATAATCGTTAAACGGAGCAAAATCTCATGAAGATTGTTGAACTTTTGCTGGGTTTGAGAATCACTTAAACGGGGTAAAATCTCATGAAGTCTGTTTAACTTTTGCTGGGTTTGAGAATCGTTAAACGGGGCAAAATCTCATGAAGTTTGTTGAAATTTTGCCGGGTTTGAGAATCACTTAAACGGGGTAAAATCTCATGAAGTTTGTTTAACTTTTGCTGGGTTTGAGAATCGTTAAACGGGACAACATCTCAAGAAGTTTGTTGAACTTTTGCTGGGTTTTAGAATCGTTAAACGGGGCAAAATCTCATGAAGCTTGTTGAACTTTTGCTGGGTTTGAGAATCGTTAAACGGGACAAAATATCATTAAGTTTGTTGAACTTTTTCTGTGTTTGAGAATCGTTAAACGGGACAAAATCTCATGAAGATTGTTGAACTTTTGCTGGGTTTGAGAATCGTTAAACGGGGCAAAATCTCATGAAGTTTGTTGAACTTTTGCTGGGTTTGAGAATCACTAAACGGGGTAAAATCTCATGAATTTTGTTGAACTTTTGCTGGGTTTGAGAATCGTTAAATGGGGCAAAATCTCATAAAGTTTATTGAACTTTTGCTGGGTTTGAGAATCGTTAAACGGGGCAAAATTTCATGAAGTCTGTTGAAATTTTGCTGGGTTTGAGAATTATTAAAGGGGGCAAAATCTCATGAAGTTTGTTGAATTTTTGCTGGGTTTAATAATCGTTAAACGGGCTAAGATCTCATGAAGTTTATTGAACTTTTTCTGTGTTTGAGAATCGTTAAACGGGACAAGATCTCATGAGGTTTGTTGAACATTTGTTGGGTTTGAGAATCGTTAAATGGGGCAAAATCTCATGAAGTTTATTGAAATTTTTCTGGGTTTGATAATCGTTAAACGGGGCAAAATCTCATGAAGATTGTTTAACTTTTGCTGGGTTTGAGAATCACTTAAACGGGGTAAAATCTCATGAAGTTTGTTGAACTTTTGCTGGGTTTGAGAATCGTTAAACGGGGCAAAATCTCATGAAGTTTGTTGAAAGTTTGCCGGGTTTGAGAATCACTTAAACGGGGTAAAATCTCATGATGTTTGTTGAAACTTTTGCTGGGTTTGAGAATCGTTAAACGGAGCAAAATCTCAAGAAGTGTGCTGAACTATTTCTGGGTTTGAGAATCGTTAAACGGAGCAAATTCTCATAAAGTTTAATGAACTTTTGCTGTGTTTGAGAATCGTTAAACAGGACAAAATCTCATGAAGTTTGTTAAACTTTTGCTGGGTTTGAGAATCGTTAAAAGGGGCAAAATCTCATGAAGATTGTTGAACTTTTGCTGGGGTTTAGAATCGTTAAACGGGGAAAAATCTCATGAAGTTTGTTGAACTTTTGCTGGGTTTGAGAATCGTTAAATGGGGCAAAATCTCATAAAGTTTGTTGAACTTTTGCTGGGCTTGAGAATCGTTAAACGGGGCAAAATATCATGAAGATTGTTGAACTTTTGCTGGGTTTTAGAATCGTTAAACGGGGAAAAATCTCATGAAGTTTGTTGAACTTTTGCTGGGTTTGAGAATCGTTAAACGGGTCAAAATCTAATGAAGATTGTTGAACTTTTGCTGGGTTTGAGAATCGTTAAACGGGGCAAAATCTCATGAAGTTTGTTGAACTTTTGGTGGGTTTGAGAATCACTAAACGGGGAAAAATCTCATGAAGTTTGTTGAACTTTTGCTGGGTTTGAGAATCGTTATATG
The DNA here is from genome assembly GCF_049724085.1 of Artemia sp. Qi Xiang Cuo. NCBI lineage: Eukaryota > Metazoa > Arthropoda > Branchiopoda > Anostraca > Artemiidae > Artemia > Artemia sp. Qi Xiang Cuo. The sequence goes on from NC_142804.1 coordinate 73,543,649, forward strand.
TGGCAAAATCTCATAAAGTTTATTGAACTTTTGCTGGGTTTGAGAATCGTTAAACGTGGCAAAATATCATGAAGCTTGTTGAACTTTTGCTGGGTTTGAGAATCGTTAAAGAGGGCAAAATCTCATGAAGTTTGTTGAAATTTTTCTGGGTTTGATAATCGTTAAAAGGGTCAAAATCTCATGAAGCTTGTTGAACTTTTGCGGGGTTTGAGAATCGTTAAACGGGGCAAAATCTCATGAAGTTTGTTTAAGTTTTGCTGGGTTTGATAATCGTTAAACGGGGCAAATTTTCATTATTTTGTTGAACTTTTGCTGGGTTTGAGAATCGTTAAACGGGGCAAAATCTCATGAAGTTTGTTGAACTTTTGCTGGGTTTGAAAATCGTTAAACGGGACAAAATTTCATTAAGTTTGTTGAACTTTTTCTGGGTTTGAGAATCATTATACTGGAAAAATTATATTGATTTTTTTGTTCTTTTGCTGGGGTTGAGAATCGTTAAACGGGGCAAAATCTCATGAAGTTTGTTGAACTTTTTCTGAGTTTGAAAATCGTTAAACAGGGCAAAATTTCATGAAGTTTGTAGAACATTTTCTGTGTTTGAGAATCGTTAAACTGGGCAAAATCTCATGAAGTTTGTTGAGCTTTTGCTGGATTTGAGAATAGTAAAACGGGGCAAAATTTCATGAAGTTTTTGTGAACTGTTGCTGGGTTTGAGAATCGTTAAACGGGACAAAATCTCATGAAGTTTGTTGAACTTTTGCTGTGTTTGAGAATCGTTAAACGGGGTAAAATCTCATGAAGTTTGTTGAAATTTTGCTGGGTTTGAGAATCGTCAAACGGGGCAAAATCTCATGAAGTTTCTTGAATTTCTGCTGGGTTTGAGAATCGTTAAACAGGGTAAAATCTCATGAGGTTTGTTGAACTTTTGCTGGGTTGAGAATTGTTAAACGGGGCAAAATCTCGTGAATTTTTTTGAACTTTTGCTGGGTTTGAGAATCGTTAAACGGAGCAAAATCTCAAGAAGTGTGTTGAACTATTGCTGGGTTTGAGAATCGTTAAACGGAGCAAATTCTCATAAAGTTTAATGAACTTTTACTGTGTTTGAGAATCGTTAAACGGGGCAAAATATCATGAAGCTTGTTTAACTTTTGCTGGGTTTGAGAATCGTTAAACGGGTCAAAATCTCATGAAGATTGTTGAACTTTTGCTGGGTTTGAGAATCGTTAAACGGGGAAAAATTTCATGAAGTTTTTTGAACTTTTGCTGGGTTTGAGAATCGTTAAATGGGGCAAAATCTCATAAAAATTGTTCAACTTTTGCTGGGTTTGAGAATCTTTAAAATGGGCAAAATATCGTGAAGATTGTTGAACTGTTGCTGGGTTTTAGAAGCGTTAAACGGGTAAAAATCTCATGAAGATTGTTGAAATTTTGCTAGGTTTGAGAATCGTTAAACGGGGCAAAATCTCATGAAGTTTGTTGAATTTTTGCTGGGTTTGAGAATCGTTAAACAGGGTAAAATCTCATGAGGTTTGTTGAACTTTTGCTGGGTTGAGAATTGTTAAACGGGGCAAAATCTCGTGAATTTTTTTGATCTTTTGCTGGTTTTGAGAATCGTTAAACGGGCAAAATTTTACGAATTCTGTTGAAATTTCGTTGGGTTTGAGAATTATTAAAGGGGGCGAAATCTCATGAAGTTTTTTGAATTTTTGCTAGGTTTGATAATCGTTAAACGGGCGAAAATCTCTTGAAGTTAGTTTAACTTTTGCTTGGTTTGAGAATCGTTAAACGGGACAAGATCTCATTAAGTTTATTGAACTTTTGTTGGGTTTGAGAATCGTTAAATGGGCCAAAATCTTATGAAGTTTATTGAAATTTTTCTGGGTTTGATAATCGTTAAACGGGGCAAAATCTCATCAAGATTGTTGAACTTTTGCTGGGTTTGAGAATCACTTAAACGGGGTAAAATCTCATGAAGTTTGTTGAACTTTTGCTGGGTTTGAGAATCGTTAAACGGGGCAAAATCTCATGAAGTTTGTTGAAATTTTGCCGGGTTTGAGAATCACTTAAACGGGGTAAAATCTCATGAAGTTTGTTGAACTTTTGCTGGGTTTGAGAATCATTAAACGGAGCAAAATCTAAAAGAAGTTTGTTGAACTATTGCTGGGTTTGAGAATCGTTAAACGGAGCAAATTCTCATAAAGTTTAATGAACTTTTGCTGTGTTTGAGAATCGTTAAACGGGACAAAATCTCATGAAGTTTGTTGAACTTTTGCTGGGTTTGAGAATCGTTAACCGGGACAAAATCTCATGGAGATTGTTGAACTTTTGCTGGGTTTTAGAATCGTTAAACGGGGAAAAATCTCATGAAGTTTGTTAGACTTTTGCTGAGTTTGAGAATCGTTAAAGGGGGCAAAATCTCATAAAGTTTGTTCAACTTTTGCTGGGATTGAGAATCGTTAAACGGGGCAAAATATCGTGAAGCTTGTTGAACTTTTGCTGGGTTTGAGAATCGTTAAACGGGGCAAAATCTCATGAAGTTTGTTGAACTTTTGCTGGGTTTGAGAATCGTTAAACGGGACAAAATCTAATGAAGATTGTTGAACTTTTGCTGGGTTTGAGAATCTCTAAACGGGGTAAAATCTCATGAAGTTTATTGAAATTTTGCTGGGTTTGAGAATCGTTAAACGGGGTAAAATATCATGAAGCTTGTTGAACTTTTGCTGGGTTTGAGAATCGTTAAACGGGGCAAAATATCATGAAGCTTGTTGAACTTTTGCTGGGTTTGAGAATCGTTAAATGGGGCAAAATCTCATGAAGTTTGTTGAAATTTTTCTGGGTTTATAATTGTTAAACGGGTCAAAATCTCATGAAGCTTGTTGAACTTTTGCTGGGTTTGTGAATCGTTAAACGTGGCAAAATCTCATGAAGTTTGTTTAAGTTTTACTGGGTTTGAGAATCGTTAAACGGGACAAAATCTCATGATTTTGTTGAACTTTTGCTGGGTTTGAGAATCGTTAAACGGGGCAAAATCTCATGAAGTTTGTTGAACTTTTGCTGGGTTTGAAAATCGTTAAACGGGACAAAATTTCATTAAGTTTGTTGAACTTTTTCTGGGTTTGAGAATCTTTAAACTGGACAAAATCTCATGAATTTGTTGAACATTTGCTGGGTTTGAGAATCGTTAAACGGGGCAAAATCTCATGAAGTTTGTTGAACTTTTGCTGGGTTTGAAAATCGTTAAACGGGACAAAATTTCATTAAGTTTGTTGAACTTTTTCTGGGTTTGAGAATCATTAAGCGGGGCAAAATCTCATGAAGTTTGTAGAGCTTTCGCTGGATGTGAGAATTGTAAAACGGGGCAAAATCTCATGAAGTTTTGTTGAACTGTTGCTGGGTTTGAGAATCGTTAAACGGGGCAAAATATCATGAAGTTTCTTGAATTTCTGCTGGGTATGAGAATCGTTAAACAGGGTAAAATCTCATGAGGTTTGTTGAACTTTTGCTGGTTTGAGAATCGTTAAACGGGACAAAATCTCATGAAGATTGTTGAACTTTTGCTGGGTTTGAGAATCGTTAAACGGGGCAAAATCTCATGAAGTTTGTTGAACTTTTGCTGGGTTTGAGAATCACTAAACGGGGTAAAATCTCATGAAGTTTGTTGAACTTTTGCTGGGTTTGAGAATCGTTATATGTGGCAAAATCTCATAAAGTTTATTGAACTTTTGCTGGGTTTGAGAATCGTTAAACGTGGCAAAATATCATGAAGCTTGTTGAACTTTTGCTGGGTTTGAGAATCGTTAAATGGGGCAAAATCTCATGAAGTTTGTTGAATTTTTCTGGGTTTGATAATCGTTAAACGGGTCAAAATCTCATGAAGCTTGTTGAACTTTTGCTGGGTTTGAGAATCGTTAAACGGGTCAAAATCTCATGAAGTTTGTTTAAGTTTTGCTGGGTTTGAGAATCATTAAACGGGGCAAAATCACATGATTTTGTTGAACTTTTGCTGGGTTTGAGAATCGTTAAACGGGGCAAAATCTCATGAAGTTTGTTGAACTTTTGCTGGGTTTGAAAATCGTTAAACGGGACAAAATGTCATTAAGTTTGTAGAACTTTTTCTGGGTTTGAGAATCGTTAACCGGGGCAAAATCTCATGAATTTTGTTGAACTTTTGCTGGGTTTGAGAATCGTTAAACGGGGCAAAATCTCATGAAGTTTGTTGAACTTTTGCTGGGTTTGAAAATCGTTAAACGGGACAAAATTTCATTAAGTTTGTTGAACTTTTTCTGGGTTTGAGAATCGTTAAACGGGGCCAAATCTCATGAAGTTTGTTGATCTTTTGCTGGGTTTGAGAATTGTAAAACGGGCAAAATTTAATGAAGTTTTTGTGAAATGTTGCTGGGTTTGGGAATCGTTAAACGGGACAAAATCTCATGAAGTTTGTTGAACTTTTGCTGTGTTTGAGAATCGTTAAACGGGGTAAAATCTCATGAAGTTTGTTGAAATTTTGCTGGGTTTGAGAATCGTCAAACGGGGCAAAATCTCATGAAGTTTCTTGAATTTCTGCTGGATTTGAGAATCGTTAAACAGGGTAAAATCTCATGAGGTTTGTTGAACTTTTGCTGGGTTGAGAATTGTTAAACGGGGCAAAATCTCGTGAATTTTTTTGAACTTTTGCTGGGTTTGAGAATCGTTAAACGGAGCAAAATCTCAAGAAGTGTGCTGAACTATTTCTGGGTTTGAGAATAGTTAAACGGAGCAAATTCTCATAAAGTTTAATGAACTTTTGCTGTGTTTGAGAATCGTTAAAGAGGACAAAATCTCATGAAGTTTGTTGAACTTTTGCTGGGTTTGAGAATCGTTAAACGGGTCAAAATCTCATTAAGATTGTTGAACTTTTGCTGGGTTTTAGACTCGTTAAACGGGGAAAAATTTCATGAAGTTTGTTTAACTTTTGCTGGGTTTGAGAATCGTTAAAGGGGGCAAAAACTCATAAAATTTGTTCAACTTTTGCTGGGTTTGAGAATCGTTAAACGGGGCAAAATATCATGAAGCTTGTTGAACTTTTGCTGGGTTTGAGAACCGTTAAACGGGGCAAAATCTCATGAAGTTTGTTGAACTTTTGCTGGGTTTGAGAATCGTTAAACGGGACAAAATCTAATGAAGATTGTTGAACTTTTGCTGGGTTTGAGAATCGTTAAATGGGGCAAAATCTCATGAAGTTTGTTGAACTTTTGTTGGGTATAGAATCACTAAACGGGGTAAAATCTCATGAAGTTTGTTGAACTTTTGCTGGGTTTGAGAATCGTTAAATGGGGCAAAATCTCATGAAGTTTATTGAACTTTTGCTGGGTTTGAGAATCGTTAAACGTGGCAAAATATCATGAAGCTTGTTGAACTTTTGCTGGGTTTGAGAATCGTTAAATGGGGCAAAATCTCATGAAGATTGTTGAAATTTTGCTGGGTTTGATAATCGTTAAACGGGACAAAATCTCATGAAGCTTGTTGAACTTTTGCTGGGTTTGAGAATCGTTAAACGGGGCAAAATCTCATGAAGTTTGTTTAAGTTTTGCTGGGTTTGAGAATCGTTAAACGGGGAAAATTCTCATGAATTTGTTGAACTTTTGCTGGGTTTGAGAATCGTTAAACGGGGCAAAATCTCATGAAGTTTGTTGAACTTTTGCTGGGTTTGAAAATCGTTAAACGGGACAAAATTTCATTAAGTTTGTAGAACTTTTCTGGGTTTGAGAATCGTTAAACTGGACAAAATCTCATGAATTTGTTGAACTTTTGCTGGGTTTGAGAATCGTTAAACGGGGCAAAATCTCATGAAGTTTGTTGAACTTTTGCTGGGTTTGAAAATCGTTAAACGGGACAAAATTTCATTAAGTTTGTTGAACTTTTTCTGGGTTTGAGAATCGTTAAACGGAGCAAATTCTCATGAAGTTTAATGAACTTTTGCTGTGTTTGAGAATCGTTAAACGGACCAAAATCTCATGAAGTTTGTTTAACTTTTGCTGGGTTTGAGAATCGTTAAACGGGTCAAAATCTCATGAAGATTGTTGAACTTTTGCTGGGTTTTAGAATCGTTAAACGGGGAAAAATCTCATGAAGTTTGTTGAACTTTTGCTGGGCTTGAGAATCGTTAAACGGGGCAAAATATCATGAATTTGTTGAACTTTTGCTGGGTTTGAGAATCGTTAAACGGGGCAAAATATCATGAAGATTGTTGAACTTTTGCTGGGTTTGAGAATCGTTAAACGGGGCAAAATCTCATGAAGTTTGTTGAACTTTTGCTGGGTTTGAGAATCGTTAAACGGGGCAAAATCTAATGAAGATTGTTGAACTTTTGCTGGGTTTGAGAATCGTCAAACGGGGCAAAATCTCATGAAGTTTGTTGAACTTTTGTTGGGTTTGAGAATCACTAAACGGGGTAAAATCTCATGAAGTTTGTTGAACTTTTGCTGGGTTTGAGAATCGTTATATGTGGCAAAATCTCATAAAGTTTATTGAACTTTTGCTGGGTTTGAGAATCGTTAAACGTGGCAAAATATCATGAAGATTGTTGAACTTTTGCTGGGTTTGAGAATCGTTAAATAGGGCAAAATCTCATTAAGTTTGTTGAAATTTTTCTGGGTTTGAAAATTGTTAAACGGGTCAAAATCTCATGAAGCTTGTTGAACTTTTGCTGGGTTTGAGAATCGTTAAACGGGGCAAAATCTCATGAAGTTTGTTTAAGTTTTGCTGGGTTTGAGAATCGTTAAACGGGGCAAATTCTCATGAATTTGTTGAACTTTTGATGGGTTTGAGAATCGTTAAACGGGGCAAAATCTCATGAAGTTTGTTTAACTTTTGCTGGGTTTGAAAATCGTTATACGGGACAAAATTTCATTAAGTTTGTAGAACTTTTTCTGGGTTTGAGAATCGTTAAACGGGGCAAAATCTCATGAATTTTGTTGAACTTTTGCTGGGTTTGAGAATCGTTAAACGGGGCAAAATCTCATGAAGTTTGTTGAACTTTTGCTGGGTTTGAAAATCGTTAAACGGGACAAAATTTCATTAAGTTTGTTGAACTTTTTCTGGGTTTGAGAATCGTTAAACGGGGCAAAATCTCATGAAGTTTGTTGAGCTTTTGCTGGGTTTGAGAATTGTAAAACGGGCAAAATTTCATGAAGTTTTTCTGAACTGTTGCTGGGTTTGAGAATCGTTAAACGGGACAAAATCTCATGAAGTTTGTTGAACTTTTGCTGTGTTTGAGAATCGTTAAACGGGGTAAAATCTCATGAAGTTTGTTGAAATTTTGCTGGGTTTGAGAATCGTCAAACGGGGCAAAATCTCATGAAGTTTCTTGAATTTCTGCTGGGTTTGAGAATCGTTAAACAGGGTAAAATCTCATGAGGTTTGTTGAACTTTTGCTGGGTTGAGAATTGTTAAACGGGGCAAAATCTCGTGAATTTTTTTGAACTTTTGCTGGGTTTGAGAATCGTTAAACGGGCAAAATTTCACGAAGTTTGTTGAAATTTCGCTGGGTTTGAGAATTGTTAAAGGGGGCAAAATCTCATGAAGTTTGTTGAATTTTTGCTGGGTTTAATAATCGTTAAACGGGACAAGATCTCATGAAGTTTATTGAACTTTTGTTGGGTTTGAGAATCGTTAAATGGGGCAAAATCTCATGAAGTTTATTGAAATTTTTCTGGGTTTGATAATCGTTAAATGGGGCAAAATCTCATGAAGATTGTTGAACTTTTGCAGGGTTTGAGAATCACTTAAACGGGGTAAAATCTCATGAAGTTTGTTGAACTTTTGCTGGGTTTGAGAATCGTTAAACGGGGCAAAATCTCTTGAAGTTTGTTGAAATTTTGCCGGGTTTGAGAATCACTTAATCGGGGTAAAATCTCATGAAGTTTGTTGAACTTTTGCTGGGTTTGAGAATCGTTAAACGGAGCAAAATCTCAAGAAGTTTTTTGAACTATTGCTGGGTTTGAGAATCGTTAAACGGGACAAAATCTCATGAGATTGTTGAACTTTTGCTGGGTTTTAGAATCGTTAAACGGGGGAAAATTTCATGAAGTTTGTTGAACTTTTGCTGGGTTTGAGAATCGTTAAATGGGGCAAAATCTCATAAAGTTTGTTGAACTTTTGCTGGGTTTGAGAATCGTTAAAAGGGGCAAAATATCATGAAGCTTGTTGAACTTTTGCTGGGTTTGAGAATCGTTAAACGGGTCAAAATCTCATGAAGATTGTTGAACTTTTGCTGGGTTTTAGACTCGTTAAACGGGGAAAAATCTCATGAAGTTTGTTGAACTTTTGCTGGGCTTGAGAATCGTTAAATGGGGCAAAATCTCATAAAGTTTGTTGAACTTTTGCTGGGCTTGAGAATCGTTAAACGGGGCAAAATATCATGAAGATTGTTGAACTTTTGCTGGGTTTTAGAATCGTTAAACGGGGAAAAATATCATGAAGTTTGTTGAACTTTTGCTGGGTTTGAGAATCGTTAAACGGGTCAAAATCTCATGAAGATTGTTGAACTTTTGCTGGGTTTTAGAATCGTTAAACGGGGCAAAATCTCATGAAGTTTGTTGAACTTTTGCTGGGTTTGAGAATCGTTAAACGGGTCAAAATCTCATAAAGTTTGTTGAACTTTTGCTGGGGTTGAGAATCGTTAAACGGGGCAAAATATCATGAAGCTTGTTGAACTTTTGCTGGGTTTGAGAATCGTTAAACGGGGCAAAATCTCATGAAGTTTGTTGAACTTTTGCTGGGTTTGAGAATCGTTAAACGGGACAAAATCTAATGAAGATTGTTGAACTTTTGCTGGGATTGAGAATCGTTAAATGGGGCAAAATCTCATGAAGTTTGTTGAACTTTTGCTGGGTTTGAGAATCACTAAACGGGGTAAAATCTCATGAAGTTTGTTGAACTTTTGCTGGGTTTGAGAATCGTTATATGTGGCAAAATCTCATAAAGTTTATTGAACTTTTGCTGGGTTTGAGAATCGTTAAACGTGGCAAAATATCATGAAGCTTGTTGAACTTTTGCTGGGTTTGAGAATCGTTAAATAGGGCAAAATCTCATGAAGTTTGTTGAAATTTTTCTGGGTTTGAAAATCGTTAAACGGGTCAAAATCTCATGAAGCTTGTTGAACTTTTGCTGGGTTTGAGAATCGTTAAACGGGGCAAAATCTCATGAAGTTTGTTTAAGTTTTGCTGGGTTTGAGAATCGTTAAACGGGGCAAATTTTCATGAATTTGTTGAACTTGTGCTGGGTTTGAGAATCGTTAAACGGGGCAAAATCTCATGAAGTTTGTTGAACTTTTGCTGGGTTTGATAATCCTTAAACGGGACAAAATTTCATTAAGTTTGTAGAACTTTTTCTGGGTTTGAGAATCGTTAAACGGAACAAATTCTCATAAATTTGTTGAACTTTTGCTGGGTTTGAGAATCGTTAAACGGGGCAAAATCTCATGAAGTTTGTTGAACTTTTTCTGGGTTTGAAAATCGTTAAACGGGGCAAAATCTTATGAAGTTTGTTGAGCTTTTGCTGGGTTTGAGAATTGTCAAACGGGACAAATTCTCATGAAGTTTGTTGAACTTTTGTTGGGTTTGAGAATCGTTAAATGGGCCAAAATCTCATGAAGTTTGTTGAACTTTTGCTGGGTTTGAGCATCGTTAAACGGGTAAAATTTAATGAACTTTGTTGAAATTTTGCTGGGTTTGAGAATCGTTAAACAGGGTAAATTCTCATGAGGTTTGTTGAACTTTGGCTGGGTTGAGAATTGTTAAACGGGGCAAAATTTCATGAATTTTTTCGAACTTTTCCTGGGTTTGAGAATCGTTAAACGGGCAAAATTTCAAGAAGTTTGTTGAAATCCTGCTGGGTTTGAGAATTGTTAAATGGGGCAAAATCTCATGAAGTTTGTTGAATTTTTGCTAGGTTTGATAATCGTTAAACGGGCTAAAATCTCATGAAGTTATTTGAACTTTTGCTGGGTTTGAGAATCGTTAAACGGGACAATATCTCATGAAGTTTGTTGAACTTTTGCTGGGTTTGAGAATCCTTAAACGGAGCAAAATCTCAAGAAGTTTGTTGAACTATTGCTGGGTTTGAGAATCGTTAAACGGAGCAAATTCTCATGAAGTTTTGTGCTGTGTTTGAGAATCGTTAAACGGGGCAAAATCTCATGAAGCTTGTTGAACTTTTGCTGTGTTTGAGAATCGTTAAACGGGACAAAATCTCATGAAGATTGTTGAACTTTTGCTGGGTTTTAGAATCGTTAAACGGGGCAAAATCTCATGAAGTTTGTTGAACTTTTGCTGGGTTTGAGAATCGTTAAATGGGGCAAAATCTCATAAAGTTTGTTCAACTTTTGCTGGGTTTGAGAATCGTTAAACGGGGCAAAATCTCATGAAGTTTGTTGAACTTTTGCTGGGTTTGAGAATCGTTAAACGGGACAAAATCTCATGAAGATTGTTGAACTTTTGCTGGGTTTGAGAATCGTTAAACGGGGCAAAATCTCATGAAGTTTGTTGAACTTTTGCTGGGTTTGAGAATCACTAAACGGGGTAAAATCTCATGAAGTTTGTTGAACTTTTGCTGGATTTGAGAACCGTTAAATGGGGCAAAATCTCATAAAGTTTGTTGAACTTTTGCTGGGTTTGAGAATCGTTAAACGGGGCAAAATATCATGAAGCTTGTTGAACTTTTACTGGGTTTGAGAATCGTTAAAGGGGGCAAAATCTAATGAAGTTTGTTGAAATTTTTCTGGGTTTGATAATCGTTAAACGGGGCAAAATCTCATGAAGCTTGTTGAACTTTTGCTGTGTTTGAGAATCGTTAAACGGGGCAAAATCTCATGAAGTTTGTTGAACTTTTGCTGGGTTTGAGAATTGTTAAACGGGGCAAAATCTCATGAAGTTTGTTGAAATTTTGCTGGGTTTGAAAATCACTAAACGGGGTAAAATCTCATGAAGTTTGTTGAACTTTTGCTGGGTTTGAGAATCGTTAAACGGAGCAAAATCTCAAGAAGTTTTTTGAACTTTTGCTGGGTTTGAGAATCGTTAAACGGGGCAAAATCTCATGAAGTTTGTTGAATTTTTGCTGGGTTTGAAAATCCTTAAACGGGGCAAAATTTCATTAAGTTTGTGGAACTTTTTCTGGGTTTGAGAATCGTTAACAGGAGCAAAATCTCATGAAGTTTAATGTATTTTTGCTGTGTTTGAGAATCGTTAAACGGGGCAAAATATCATGAAGTTTGTTGAAATTTTGCTGGGTTTGAGAATAGTTAAACGGGACAAAATCTCATGAAGTTTTTGAACTTTTGCTGGGTTTGAGAATCGTTAAATGGGGCAAAATCTCATGAAGTTTGTTGAAATTTTTCTGGGTTTGAGAATCGTTAAACGGGGCAAAATCTCATGAAGTTTGTTGAACTTTTGCTGGGTTTGAGAATCGTTAAAAGGGGCAAAATCTCATGAAGTTTGTTGAAATTTTGCTGGGTTTGAAAATCACTAAACGGGGTAAAATCTCATGAAGTTTGTTGAACTTTTGCTGGGTTTGAGAATTGTTAAACGGGGCAAAATCTCATGAAGTTTGTTGAAATTTTGCTGGGTTTGAAAATCACTAAACGGGGTAAAATCTCATGAAGTTTGTTGAACTTTTGCTGGGTTTGAGAATCGTCAAACGGAGCAAAATCTCAAGAAGTTTGTTGAACTTTTGCTGTGTTTGAGAGTCGTTAAACGGAGCAAATTCTCATGAAGTTTAATGAACTTTTGCTGGGTTTGAGAATCGTTAAACGGGACAAAATCTCATGAAGTTTGTTGAACTTTTGCTGGGTTTGAGAATCGTTAAACGGGACAAAATCTCATGAAGTTTTTGAACTTTTGCTGGGTTTGAGAATCGTTAACCGGGGCAAAATCTCATGAAGTTTGTTGAACTTTTGCTGGGTTTGAGAATCGTTAAACGGGGCAAAATCTCATGAAGTTTGTTGAAATTTTGCTGGGTTTGAAAATCACTAAACGGGGTAAAATCTCATGAAGTTTGTTGAACTTTTGCTGGGTTTGAGAATCGTTAAACGGAGCAAAATCTCAAGAAGTTTTTTGAACTTTTGCTGGGTTTGAGAATCGTTAAACGGGACAAAATCTCATGAAGTTTGTTGAACTTTTGCTGGGTTTGAGAATCGTTAAACGGGACAAAATCTCATGAAGTTTGTTGAACTTTTGCTGGGTTTGAGAGTCGTTAAAAGGTGCAAATTCTCATGAAGTTTAATGAACTTTTTCTGTGTTTGAGAATCGTTAAACGGGACAAAATCTCATGAAGTTTGTTGAACTTTTGCTGGGTTTGAGAATCGTTAAACGGGACAAAATCTCATGAAGTTTTTGAACTTTTGCTGGGTTTGAGAATCGTTAAATGGGGCAAAATCTCATGAAGTTTGTTGAACTTTTGCTGGGTTTGAGAATCGTTAAACGGGGCAAAATCTCATGAAGCTTGTTGAAATTTTGCTGGGTTTGAGAATCGTTAAACGGGGCAAAATCTCATGAAGTTTGTTGAAATTTTGCTGGGTTTGAAAATCAATGAACGGGGTAAAATCTCATGAAGTTTGTTGAACTTTTGCTGGGTTTGAGAGTCGTTAAACGGAGCAAAATCTCAAGAAGTTTGTTGAACTTTTGCTGGGTTTGAGAATCGTTAAACGGGACAAAATCTCATGAAGTTTGTTGAACTTTTGCTGGGTTTGAGAATCGTTAAACGGGACAAAATCTCATGAAGTTTGTTGAACTTTTGCGGGGTTTGAGAATCGTTAAACGGGGAAAAATCTCATGAAGTTTGTTGAAATTTTGCTGGGTTTGAAAATCACTAAACGAGGTAAAATCTCATGAAGTTTGTTGAACTTTTGCTGGGTTTGAGAATCTCTTAAACGGAACAAAATCTCAAGAAGTTTGTTGAACTTTTGCTGGGTTTGAGAGTCGTTAAACGGAGTAAATTCTCATGAAGTTTAATGAACTTTTGCTGTGTTTGAGAATCGTTAAACGGGACAAAATCTCATGAAGTTTGTTGAACTTTTGCTGGGTTTGAGAATCGTTAAACGGGACAAAATCTCATGAAGTTTGTTGAACTTTTGCTGGGTTTGAGAATCGTTAAATGGGGCAAAATCTCATGAAGTTTGTTGAAATTTTTCTGGGTTTGAGAATCGTTAAACGGGGCAAAATCTCATGAAGTTTGTTGAACTTTTGCTGGGTTTGAGAATCACTAAACGGGGTAAAATCTCATGAAGTTTGTTGAACTTTTTCTGGGCTTGAGAATCGTTAAATGGGGCAAAATCTCATAAAGTTTATTGAACTTTTGCTGGGTTTTAGAATCGTTAAACGGGGCAAAATATCATGAAGCTTGTTGAACTTTTGCTGGGTTTGAGAATCGTTAAATGGGGCAAAATCTCATGAAGTTTGTTGAAATTTTTCTGGGTTTGATAATCGTTAAAAGGGTCAAAATATCATGAAGATTGTTGAACTTTTGCTGGGTTTGAGAATCGTTAAACAGGGTAAAATCTCATGAAGTTTGTTGAACTTTTGCTGTGTTTGAGAATCGTTAAACGGGGTAAAATCTTATGAATCTTGTTGAACTTTTACTGGGTTTGAGAATCATTAAACGGCACAAAATCTCATGAAGTTTGTTGAACTTTTGCTGGGTTTGAGAATCGTTAAACGGGGCAAAATCTCATGAAGTTCGTCAAAATTTTGCTGGGTTTGATAATCGTTAAACGGGGTAAAATCTCATGAAGTTTGTTGAACTTTTGCTGGGTTTGGGAATCGTTAAACAGGGCAAAATCTCATGCAGTTTATTGAACTTTAGCTGGGTTTGAGAATCGTTCAACGGGGCAAAATCTCATGAAGTTTGTTGAATTTTTGCTGGGTTTGAGAATCGTTAAACGGGGCAAAATCTCACGAAGTTTTTTGAACTTTTGCTGGGTTTGAGAATCGTTAAATGGGGCAAAATCTCATGAAGTTAGTTGAACTTTTGCTGGGTTTGAAAATCGTTAAACTGGGCAAAATCTTATGAAGCTTGTTGAACTTTTGCTGGGTTTGAGAATCGTTCAACGGGGCAAAACCTCATGAGGTTTGTTGAACTTTTGCTGGGTTTGAGAATCCTTAAACGGGGCAAAATCTCATGAAGTTTGTTGAACTTCTGCTGGGTTTGAGAATCGTTAAACGGGGCAAAATCTCATGAAGTTTGTTGAACTTTTACTGTGTTTTAGAATCGTTAAACGGGGCAAAATCTCATGAACTTTGTTGAACTTTTTCTGGGTTTGAGAATTGTTAAAGGGAGCAAAATCTCAAGAAGTTTGTTGAAATTTTGCTGGATTTAAGAATCGTTAAACGGGGCAAAATCTCATGAACTTTGTTGAACTTTTACTAAGTTTGAGAATCGTTAAACAGGGCAAAATCTCATGAAGTTTGTTGAACTTTGGCTGGGTTTGAAAATCGTTAAACGGGGCAAAATTTCATGAAGTTTGTTGAACTTTTGCTGGGTTTGAGAATCGTTAAACGCGGCAAAATGTCATGGAATTTGTTGACCTTTTGCTGGGTTTGAGAATCGTTAAACGGGGCAAAATCTTATGAAGTTTGTTGAACTTTTGCTGGGTTTGAAAATCGTTAAACGGGACAAAATCTCATGAAATTTGTTGAACTTTTACTGGGTTTGAGAATTGTTAAACAGGGCAAAATCTCATGAAGTTTGTTGACCTTTTGCTGGGTTTGAGAATCGTTAAACGGGGCAAAATCTCATGAATTTGTTGAAGTTTTGCTTGGTTTGAGAATCGTTAAACTAAATTCAAATTCATTTAATTCAGAAACAAGACATAGCTCTCGTGGGCAAAGCCCAAATATGATGTCTCTTAGTCATAATTAGCAAAATAAAGTTGTCTGATAAAACTTCGTCAGGATAAAAACACTTGAGATTGAGAATAAAATTATCTGATAAAACTTCGTCAGGATAAAAATAAACTAAACAATAAAAACACTAGAGATCATTGTAATATTTGACAAAGCTTGGCACAAAGCTTTTACTGTAGCGCATGGTGTTACAGTGGACTGGGGTTAGAACGGGGCAAAATCTCATGAATTTGTTGAACTTTTGCTGGGTTTGAGAATCGTTAAACGGGGAAAAATCTCATTCAGTTTTTTTAACTTTTGCTGGGTTTGAAAATCGTTAAACGGGGCAAAATCTCATGAAGTTTGTTGAGCTTTTGCTGGGTTTGAGAATTGTAAAACGGGGCAAATTTTCATGAAGTTTTGTTGAACTGTTGCTGGTTTTGAGAATCGTTAATCGGGGCAAAATCTCATGAAGTTTGTTGAACTTTTGCTGGGTTTGAGAATCGTTAAACGGGGTAAAATTTCATGAAATTTGTTGAAATTTTGCTGGGTTTGAGAATCGTCAAACGGGGCAAAATCTCATGAAGTTTCTTGAATTTTTGCTGGGTTTTATAATCGTTAAACGGGCTAAAATCTCATGAAGTTTGTTGAATTTTTGCTGGGTTTGATAATAGTTAAACGGGACAAGATCTCATGAAGTTTGTTGAATTTTTGCTGGGTTTGAGAATCGTTTAAACGGGGAAAAATCTCATGAAGTTTGTTGAACTTTTGTTGGGTTTGAGAATCGTTAAATGGCGCAAAATCTCATGAAGTTTGTTGAAATTATTCTGGGTTTGATAATCGTTAAATAGGGCAAAATCTCATGAATATTGTTGAACTTTTGCTGGGTTTGAGAATCGTTAAACGGGGCAAAATCTCATGAAGTTTGTTGAACTTTTGCTGGGTTTGAGAATCGTTAAACGGGCAAAATCTAATGAAGTTTTTTGAAATTTTGCTGGGTTTGAGAATCACTAAACGGGGTAAAATCTCATGAAGTTTGTTGAACTTTTGCTGGGTTTGAGAATCGTTAAACGGAACAAAATCTCAAGAAGTCTGTTGAACTATTGCTGGGTTTGAGAATCGTTAAACGGAGCAAATTCTCATGAAGTTTAATGAACTTTTGCTGGGTTTGAAAATCGTTAAACGGGACAAAATCTCATGAAATTTGTTGAACTTTTACTGGGTTTGAGAATCGTTAAACAGGGCAAAATCTCATGAAGTTTGTTGACCTTTTGCTGGGTTTGAGAATCGTTAAACGGGGCAAAATCTCATGAAGTTAGTTGAAGTTTTGCTTGGTTTGAGAATCGTTAAACTAAATTCAAATTCAAATTCATTTAATTCAAAAACAAGACATAGCTCTCGTGGGCAAAGCCCAAATATGATGTCTCTTAGTCATAATTAGCAAAATAAAGTTGTCTGATAAAACTTTGTCAGGATAAATAAACTAAAGGATAAAAACACTTGCGATTGAGAATAAACTTGTCTGATAAAACTTCGTCAGGATAAAAATAAACTAAACAATAAAAACACTAGAGATCATTGTAATATTTGACAAAGCTTGGCACAAAGCTTTTACTGTAGCGCATGGTGTTACAGTGGACTGGGGTTAGAACGGGGCAAAATCTCATGAATTTGTTGAACTTTTGCTGGGTTTGAGAATCGTTAAACGGGGCAAAATCTCATTCAGTTTTTTGAAATTTTGCTGGGTTTGAAAATCGTTAAACGGGGCAAAATCTCATGAAGTTTGTTGAGCTTTTGCTGGGTTTGAGAATTGTAAAACGGGGCAAATTCTCATGAAGTTTTGTTGAACTGTTGCTGGGTTTGAGAATCGTTAAACGGGGCAAAATCTCATGAAGTTTGTTGAACTTTTGCTGGGTTTGAGCATCGTTAAAAGGGGTAAAATTTCATGAAACTTGTTGAAATTTTGCTGGGTTTGAGAATTGTCAAACGGGGCAAAATCTCATGAAGTTTCGTGAATTTTTGCTGGGTTTGAGAATCGTTAAACAGGGCAATATCTCATGAGGTTTGTTTAACTTTGGCTGGGTTGAGAATTGTTAAAAGGGGCAGAATCTCATGAGTTTTTTCGAACTTTTGCTGGGTTTGAGAATCGTTAAACGGGCAAAATTTCACGAAGTTTGTTTAAATTTTGCTGGGTTTGAGATTTGTTAAAGGGGGCAAAATCTCATGAAGTTTGTTGAATTTTTGCTGGGTTTGATAATCGTAAAACGGGCTAAAATCTCATGAAGTTTGTTGAATTTTTGCTGGGTTTGATAATAGTTAAACGGGACAAGATCTCATGAAGTTTGTTGAATTTTTGCTGGGTTTGAGAATTGTTTAAACGGGGAAAAATCTCATGAAGTTTGTTGAACTTTTGTTGGGTTTGAGAATCGTTAAATGGCGCAAAATCTCATGAAGTTTGTTGAAATTTTTCTGGGTTTGATAATCGTTAAATGGGGCAAAATCTCATGAATATTGTTGAACTTTTGCTGGGTTTGAGAATCGTTAAACGGGGCAAAATCTCATGAAGTTTTTTGAACTTTTGCTGGGTTTGAGAATAGTTAAACGGGCCAAAATCTCATGAAGTTTTTTGAAATTTTGCTGGGTTTGAGAATCAATAAACGGGGTAAAATCTCATGAAGTTTGTTGAACTTTTGCTTGGTTTGAGAATCCTTAAACGGAGCAAAATCTCAAGAAGTTTGTTGAACTATTGCTGGGTTTGAGAATCGTTAAACGGTGCAAATTCTCATGAAGCTTTGTGCTGTGTTTGAGAATTGTTAAACGGGACAAAATCTCATGAAGTTTGTTGAACTTTTGCTGTGTTTGAGAATCGTTAAACGGGACAAAATCTCATGAAGATTGTTGAACTTTTGCTGGGTTTTAGAATCGTTAAACAGGGCAAAATCTCATGAAGTTTGTTGAAATTTTGCTGGGTTTGAGAATCGTCAAATGGGGCAAAATCTCATAAAGTTTGTTGAACTTTTGCTGGGATTGAGAATCTTTAAACGGGGCAAAATATCGTGAAGCTTGTTGAACTTTTGCTGGGTTTGAGAATCGTTAAACGGGACAGAATCTCATGAAGATTGTTGAACTTTTGCTGGGTTTGAGAATCACTAAACGGGGTAAAATCTCATAAAGTTTGTTGAACTTTTGCTGGGTTTGAGAACCGTTAAATGGGGCAAAACTCATAAAGTTTGTTGAACTTTTGCTGGGTTTGAGAATCGTTAAACGGGGCAAAATATCATGAAGCTTGTTGAACTTTTGCTGGGTTTGAGAATCGTTAAACGGGGCAAAATCTCATGAAGTTTGTTGAACTTTTGCTGGGTTTGAGAATCGTTAAACGGGGCAAAATCTCATGAAGTTTTTTGAAATTTTGCTGGGTTTGAGAATCACTAAACGGGGTAAAATCTCATGAAGTTTGTTGAACTTTTGCTGGGTTTGAGAATCGTTAAACGGAGCAAAATCTCAAGAAGTTTGTTGAACTATTGCTGGGTTTGAGAATCGTTAAACGGAGCAAATTCTCATGAAGTTTAATGAACTTTTGCTGTGTTTGAGAATCTTTAAACGTGACAAAATCTCATGAAGTTTGTTGAACTTTTGCTGTGTTTGAGAATCGTTAAACGGGACAAAATCTCATGAAGATTGTTGAACTTTTGCTGTGTTTTAGAATCGTTAAACTGGGCAAAATCTCATGAAGTTTGTTGAACTTTTGCTGGGTTTGAGAATCGTCAAATGGGGCAAAATCTCATAAAGTTTGTTGAACTTTTGCTGGGCTTGAGAATCTTTAAACGGGACAAAATATCGTGAAGCTTGTTGAACTTTTGCTGGGTTTGAGAATCGTTAAACGGGGCAAAATCTCATGAAGTTTGTTGAACTTTTGCTGGGTTTGAGAATCGTTAAACGCGACAGAATCTCATGAAGATTGTTGAACTTTTGCTGGGTTTGAGAATCACTAAACGGGGTAAAATCTCATGAAGTTTGTTGAACTTTTAATGGGTTTGAGAACCGTTAAATGGGGCAAAAACTCATTAAGCTTGTTGAACTTTTGCTGGGTTTGAGAATCGTTAAATGGGGCAAAATCTCATGAAGTTTGTTGAAATTTTTCTGGGTTTGAGAATCGTTAAATGGGGCAAAATCTAATGAAGTTTGTTGAAATTTTTCTGGGTTTGATAATCGTTAAACGGGGCAAAATCTCATGAAGCTTGTTGAACTTTTGCTGGGTTTGAGAATCTTTAAACGGGGCAAAATATCATGAAGTTTGTTGAACTTTTTCTGGGTTTGAGAATTGTTAAACGGGGCAAAATCTCATGAAGTTTGTTGAAATTTTGCTGGGTTTGAAAATCACTAAACGGGGTAAAATCTCATGAAGTTTGTTGAACTTTTGCTGGGTTTGAGAGTCGTTAAACGGAGCAAATTCTCATGAAGTTTAATGAACTTTTGCTATGTTTGAGAATCGTTAAACGGGACAAAATCTCATGAAGTTTGTTGAACTTTTGCTGGGTTTGAGAATCGTTAAACGGGACAAAATCTCATGAAGTTTGTTGAACTTTTGCTGGGTTTGAGAATCGTTAAATGGGGCAAAATCTCATGAAGTTTGTTGAAATTTTTCTGGGTTTGAGAATCGTTAAACGGGGCAAAATCTCATGAAGTTTGTTGAACTTTTGCTGGGTTTGAGAATCACTAAACGGGGCAAAATCTCATGAAGTTTTTTGAAATTTTGCTGGGTTTGAGATTCACTAAACGGGGTAAAATCTCATGAAGTTTGTTGAACTTTTGCTGGGTTTGAGAATCGTTAAACGGAGCAAAATCTCAAGAAGTTTGTTGAACTATTGCTGGGTTTGAGAATCGTTAAACGGAGCAAATTCTCATGAAGTTTAATGAACTTGTGCTGTGTTTGAGAATCGTTAAACGGGCCAAAATCTCATGAAGTTTGTTGAACTTTTGCTGTGTTTGAGAATCGTTAAACGGGACAAAATCTCATGAAGATTGTTGAACTTTTGCTGGGTTTTAGAATCGTTAAACGGGGCAAAATCTCATGAAGTTTGTTGAACTTTTGCTGGGTTTGAGAATCGTCAAATGGGGCAAAATCTCATAAAGTTTGTTGAACTTTTGCTGGGCTTGAGAATCTTTAAACGGGGCAAAATATCGTGAAGCTTGTTGAACTTTTGCTGGGTTTGAGAATCGTTAAACGGGGCAAAAACTCATGAAGTTTGTTGAACTTTTGCTGGGTTTGAGAATTGTTAAACGGGCCAGAATCTCATTAAGATTGTTGAACTTTTGCTGGGTTTGAGAATCACTAAACGGGGTAAAATCTCATGAAGTTTGTTGAACTTTTTATGGGTTTGAGAACCGTTAAATGGGGCAAAAACTCATAAAGCTTGTTGAACTTTTGCTGGGTTTGAGAATCGTTAAACGGGGCAAAATATCATGAAGCTTGTTGAAATTTTGCTGGGTTTGAGAATCGTTAAATGGGGCAAAATCTCATGAAGTTTGTTGAAATTTTTCTGGGTTTGAGAATCGTTAAACGGGGCAAAATCTCATGAAGCTTGTTGAACTTTTGTTGTGTTTGAGAATCGTTAAACGGGACAAAATCTCATGAAGTTTGTTGAACTTTTGCTGTGTTTGAGAATCGTTAAACGGGACAAAATCTCATGAAGATTGTTGAACTTTTGCTGGGTTTTAGAATCGTTAAACGGGGCAAAATCTCATGAAGTTTGTTGAACTTTTGCTGGCTTTGAGAATCGTCAAATGGGGCAAAATCTCATAAAGTTTGTTCAACTTTTGCTGGGCTTGAGAATCTTTAAACGGGGCAAAATATCTTGAAGCTTGTTGAACTTTTGATGGGATTTAGAATCTATAAACTGGGCAAAAAATCATGAAGTTTGTTGAACTTTTTCTGTGTTTGAGAATTGTTAAACGCGGCAAAATCTCATGAAGATTGTTGAACTTTTGCTGGGTTTGAGAATCACTAAACGGGGTAAAATCTCATGAAGTTTGTTGAACTTTTAATGGGTTTGAGAACCGTTAAATGGGGCAAAAACTCATAAAGCTTGTTGAACTTTTGCTGGGTTTGAGAATCGTTAAACGGGGCAAAATATCATGAAGATTGTTGAAATTTTGCTGGGTTTGAGAATCGTTCAATGGGGCAAAATCTAATGAAGTTTGTTGAAATTTTTCTGGGTTTGAGAATCGTTAAACGGGGCAAAATCTCATGAAGATTGTTGAACTTTTGCTGGGTTTGAGAATCTTTAAACGGGACAAAATATCATGAAGTTTGTTGAACTTTTGCTGGGTTTGAGAATTGTTAAACGGGGCAAAATCTCATGAAGTTTGTTGAAATTTTGCTGGGTTTGAAAATCACTAAACGGGTAAAATCTCATGAAGTTTGTTGAACTTTTGCTGGGTTTGAGAGTCGTTAAACGGAGCAAATTCTCATGAAGGTTAATGAACTTTTGCTATGTTTGAGAATCGTTAAACGGGACAAAATCTCATGAAGTTTGTTGAACTTTTGCTGGGTTTGAGAATCGTTAAACGGGACAAAATCTCATGAAGTTTGTTGAACTTTTGCTGGGTTTGAGAATCGTTAAAGGGGGCAAAATCTCATGAAGTTTGTTTAAATTTTTCTGGGTTTGAGAATCGTTAAACGGGGCAAAATCTCATGAAGTTTGTTGAACTTTTGCTGGGTTTGAGAATCACTAAACGGGGTAAAATCTCATGAAGTTTGTTGAACTTTTGCTGGGTTTGAGAATCGTTAAATGGGGCTAAATCTCATAAAGTTTGTTGAATTTTTGCTAGGTTTGAGAATCGTTAAACGGGGCAAAATCTCATGAAGTTTGTTGAACCTTTGCTGGGTTTGAGAAAAACAGGGCTAAATTTATGCTGTAGATCTAGTTTGTTGCACTTTTGCTGGGTTTGAGAATCGTCAAACGGGGCAAAATTTCATGAAGTGTTTTTAATTTTTGCTGGGTTTGAGAATCGTTAAACAGGGTAAAATCTCATGAGGTTTGTTGAACTTTTCCTGGGTTTGAGAATCGTTAAACGGGCAAAATTTCACGAAGTTTGTTGAAATTTTGCTGGGTTTGAGAATTGTTAAAGGGGGCAAAATCTCATGAAGTTTGTTGAATTTTTGCTGGGTTTGATAATCGTTAAACGGGCTAAAATCTCATGAAGTTTTTTGAACTTTTGCTTGGTTTGAGAATCGTTAAACGAGACAAGATCTCATGAAGTTTGTTGAATTTTTGCTGGGTTTGAGAATCGTTTAAACGGGGAAAAATCTCATGAAGTTTGTTGAACTTTTGTTGGGTTTGAGAATCGTTAAATGGCGCAAAATCTCATGAAGTTTGTTGAAATTTTTCTGGGTTTGATAATCGTTAAATAGGGCAAAATCTCATGAATATTGTTGAACTTTTGCTGGGTTTGAGAATCGTCAAATGGGGCAAAATCTCATAAAGTTTGTTGAACTTTTGCTGGGTTTGAGAATCGTTAAACGGGGCAAAATCTCATGAAGTTTTTTGAAATTTTGCTGGGTTTGAGAATCACTAAACGGGGTAAAATCTCATGAAGTTTGTTGAACTTTTGCTGGCTTTGAGAATCGTTAAACGGAGCAAAATCTCAAGAAGTTTGTTGAACTATTGCTGGGTTTGAGAATCGTTAAACGGAGCAAATTCTCATGAAGTTTAATGAACTTTTGCTGGGTTTGAAAATCGTTAAACGGGACAAAATCTCATGAACTTTGTTGAACTTTTACTGGGTTTGAGAATCGTTAAACAGGGCAAAATCTCATGAAGTTTGTTGACCTTTTGCTGGGTTTGAGAATCGTTAAACGGGGCAAAATCTCATGAAGTTTGTTGAAGTTTTGCTTGGTTTGAGAATCGTTAAATTAAATTCAAATTCATTTAATTCAAAAACAAGACATAGCTCTCGTGGGCAAAGCCCAAATATGATGTCTCTTAGTCATAATTAGCAAAATAAAGTTGTCTGATAAAACTTCGTCAGGATAAATAAACTAAAGGATAAAAACACTTGAGATTGAGAATAAAATTATCTGATAAAACTTCGTCAGGATAAAAATAAACTAAACAATAAAAACACTAGAGATCATTGTAATATTTGACAAAGCTTGGCACAAAGCTTTTACTGTAGCGCATGGTGTTACAGTGGACTGGGGTTAGAACGGGGCAAAATCTCATGAATTTGTTGAACTTTTGCTGGGTTTGAGAATCGTTAAACGGGGCAAAATCTCATGAAGTTTTTTTAACTTTTGCTGGGTTTGAAAATCGTTAAACGGGGCAAAATCTCATGAAGTTTGTTGAGCTTTTGCTGGGTTTGAGAATTGTAAAACGGGGCAAATTCTCATGAAGTTTTGTTGAACTGTTGCTGGGTTTGAGAATCGTTAAACGGGGCAAAATCTCATGAAGTTTGTTGAACTTTTGCTGGGTTTGAGAATCGTTAAACGGGGTAAAATTTCATGAAATTTGTTGAAATTTTGCTGGGTTTGTGAATCGTCAAACGGGGCAAAATCTCATGAAGTTTCTTGAATTTTTGCTGGGTTTGAGAATCGTTAAACAGGGTAAAATCTCATGAGGTTTGTTGAACTTTTGCTGGGTTGAGAATTTTTAAACGGGGCAAAATCTCATGAATTTTTTCGAACTTTTCCTGGGTTTGAGAATCGTTAAACGGGCAAAATTTCACGAAGTTTGTTGAAATTTTGCTGGGTTTGAGAATTGTTAAAGGGGGCAAAATCTCATGAAGTTTGTTGAATTTTTGCTGGGTTTGAGAATCGTTTAAACGGGGAAAAATCTCATGAAGTTTGTTGAACTTTTGTTGGGTTTGAGAATCGTTAAATGGCGCAAAATCTCATGAAGTTTGTTGAAATTATTCTGGGTTTGATAATCGTTAAATGGGGCAAAATCTCATGAATATTGTTGAACTTTTGCTGGGTTTGAGAATCGTTAAACGGGGCAAAATCTCATAAAGTTTTTTGAACTTTTGCTGGGTTTGAGAATCGTTAAACGGGGCAAAATCTCATGAAGTTTTTGAAATTTTGCTGGGTTTGAGAATCACTAAACGGGGTAAAATCTCATGAAGTTTGTTGAACTTTTGCTGGGTTTGAGAATCGTTAAACGGAGCAAAATCTCAAGAAGTTTGTTGAACTATTGCTGGGTTTGAGAATCGTTAAACGGAGCAAATTCTCATGAAGTTTAATGAACTTTTGCTGTGTTTGAGAATCGTTAAACGGGACAAAATCTCATGAAGTTTGTTGAACTTTTGCTGTGTTTGAGAATCGTTAAACGGGACAAAATCTCATGAAGATTGTTGAACTTTTGCTGGGTTTTAGAATCGTTAAACGGGGCAAAATCTCATGAAGTTTTTTGAACTTTTGCTGGGTTTGAGAATCGTTAAATGGGGCAAAATCTCATAAAGTTTGTTGAACTTTTGCTGGGCTTGAGAATCTTTAAACGGGTCAAAATATCGTGAAGCTTGTTGAACTTTTGCTGGGTTTTAGAATCGTTAAACGGGGCAAAATCTCATGAAGTTTGTTGAACTTTTGCTGGGTTTGAGAATCGTTAAACGGGACAAAATCTCATGAAGATTGTTGAACTTTTGCTGGGTTTGAGAATCAATAAACGGGGTAAAATCTCATGAAGTTTGTTGAACTTTTGCTGGATTTGAGAACCTTTAAAGGGGGCAATAACTCATAAAGTTTGTTGAACTTTTGCTGTGTTTGAGAATCGTTAAACGGGGCAAAATATCATGGGTTTGAGAATTGTAAAACGGGGCAAATTCTCATGAAGTTTTGTTGAACTGTTGCTGGGTTTGAGAATCGTTAAACGGGGCAAAATCTCATGAAGTTTGTTGAACTTTTGCTGGGTTTGAGAATCGTTAAACGGGGTAAAATTTCATGAAACTTGTTGAAATTTTGCTGGGTTTGAGAATCGTCAAACGGGGCAAAATCTCATGAAGTTTCTTGAATTTTTGCTGGGTTTGAGAATCGTTAAACAGGGTAATATCTCATGAGGTTTGTTGAACTTTTGCTGGGTTGAGAATTGTTAAACGGGGCAAAATCTCATGAGTTTTTTCGAACTTTTCCTGGGTTTGAGAATCGTTAAACGGGCAAAATTTCACGAAGTTTGTTGAAATTTTGCTGGGTTTGAGAATTGTTAAAGGGGGCAAAATCTCATGAAGTTTGTTGAATTTTTGCTGGGTTTGATAATCGTTAAACGGGACAAGATCTCATGAAGTTTGTTGAATTTTTGCTGGGTTTGAGAATTGTTTAAACGGGGAAAAATCTCATGAAGTTTGTTGAACTTTTGTTGGGTTTGAGAATCGTTAAATGGCGAAAAATCTCATGAAGTTTGTTGAAATTATTCTGGGTTTGATAATCGTTAAATAGGGTAAAATCTCATGAATTTTGTTAAACTTTTGCTGGGTTTGAGAATCGTCAAATGGGGCAAAATCTCATAAAGTTTTTTGAACTTTTGCTGGGTTTGAGAATCGTTAAACGGGGCAAAATCTCATGAAGTTTTTGAAATTTTGCTGGGTTTGAGAATCACTAAACGGGGTAAAATCTCATGAAGTTTGTTGAACTTTTGCTGGGTTTGAGAATCGTTAAACGGAGCAAAATCTCAAGAAGTTTGTTGAACTATTGCTGGGTTTGAGAATCGTTAAACGGAGCAAATTCTCATGAAGTTTAATGAACTTTTGCTGTGTTTGAGAATTGTTAAACGGGACAAAATCTCATGAAGTTTGTTGAACTTTTGCTGTGTTTGAGAATCGTTAAACGGGACAAAATCTCATGAAGATTGTTGAACTTTTGCTGGGTTTTAGAATCGTTAAACAGGTCAAAATCTCGTGAAGTTTGTTGAACTTTTGCTGGGTTTGAGAATCGTCAAATGGGGCAAAATCTCATAAAGTTTGTTCAACTTTTGCTGGGATTGAGAATCTTTAAACGGGACAAAATATCTTGAAGCTTGTTGAACTTTTGCTGGGTTTTAGAATCGTTAAACGGGACAAAATCTCATGAAGTTTGTTGAACTTTTGCTGGGTTTGAGAATCGTTAAACGGGGCAAAATCTCATGAAGTTTGTTGAACTTTTGCTGGGTTTGAGAATCACTAAACGGGGTAAAATCTCATGAAGCTTGTTGAACTTTTGCTGGGTTTGAGAACCGTTAAATGGGGCAAAAACTCATAAAGTTTGTTGAACTTTTGCTGTGTTTGAGAATCGTTAAACGGGGCAAAATATCATGAAGCTTGTTGAACTTTTGCTGGGTTTGAGAATCGTTAAATGGGGCAAAATTTAATGAAGTTTGTTGAAATTT